>NW_026000283.1:13431873-13506659 GCF_001458135.2 Marmota marmota marmota | reverse complement strand
CCCCCCCCCCCCATTTTCCCCCATAATATCTTCAAACAGAAAACAGCCCAATTTTCCTTCAACAGGTATTTGGATAAAAAGTGGCATATCCAGTCAGGTATGCTGGCAAATGCTCATAATCCCAGTGGCTTAGGAGGCTGAGGCAGGAGGATAGCAAGTTCAAAGTCAGCCTCAGCAAAAGCGAGGTGTTAGGTAAGTAACTTATTGAGACCTTGTCTCTAAATAAAATACAAAATAGGCCTGGGGATGTAGTTCAGTGGCCCAGTGCCCCTGAGTTTGATACTTAGTACTCCACCCCCAGAAAAAACAGGGTATATCCGTATAATGGAATATCCCTCACAAATCTGAAAGAATGAATTACAAATACAGACAACTATACAGTGTATTAAAACATCATGTTAAGAGTTTAAAAAAAATACATACTGTGTGATTTCACTTATCTGAAGTTCCAGAATGAGAAAAACTAATTTATATTTATAGAAATAAGATTATCCCTTGCTTGTGTGAGTGAGATTGATTTCAAAGGGACATGAGCATGAGATAATTTTCTTTGGTTATAGAAATACTTTATATCTTGATTGAGATGGTGATTACATAGATTTCTTCACTTGTCAAAATTCATTAGTCTGTACATTTGAAATCTGTGTTTTATTTTCTGTAAAGTGTACCTCAGTAGGATTGGCTAAAAAATTCTAATGCAAGATAGTACATGCAATAGTAGGACCTAAGGACATAGTGATACAACATAGAGGGGCCCATTACTCAGGCTTGTCGATGGAAGAAAGAGTGAGTGAGAGAGAGAGGGGGGGGAGAGAGAGAGAGAGAGAGAGAGAGAGAGAGAGAGAGAGAGAGAGAAGAGATTGATTGATTCTGGGAAAATGATTTCTTGACTGACCTTAAATAAAGCAGCAATAATTAGTCTATTGAAGATCTGGAGAAAGGGCATTTATGTTAGAGAAAATACCTTGTTTAAATTTGGAGCTATAAGAGAAATTTCTCATTTGGGGAATTTAAGTAGCTTGATTTCATAAGGACATGAGATGCCAATGCAGTAGAGGCCAGGATGAAACTGAAGAGGAAGACAAGAACTAGATGGTGATATCAAAATGGACCTTTTATGTTATGCAAAAAAGGTTTTGGAGTCATTAAAGTATTAGAGATAAATCTCTTTGGAAAAAGTAGATATAAGAAGTATGAGGACCAAGGGCTAATTTGTATCCTTAGTAATATAATACTGCATGCAACGACTTTGTAGGGGAAGCCAAATATTAAAGTTATCCCCTTTTTTAGGTAAAAAAATCTATCAGTTCAAATCTTAGTATTTGGTAAGATATAGTGAAACTAACAGCAGAAGTAGAAAGGTCAAGGTAAAGGAAATAAAGTAATCTCCAATGGGGCTTTCAATAATTACAGTGCAGATTCTAAGAATGCAGATTAAAGTTGTAATTATTATAAGCACATTGATTTAAGTAACATCTGCATTTGTACAAAGCAACATCTGTGTTACCCCTAAAATGTGTTTATAATTCTGTTGGATGGAAATATGGAGCCCTCTGACAGAGAAGCATCCAGTTGGCTTGGGAGAAAAATAAATGACCGTGGGAGGAACATACTCAGGATGACCCTCTCCTCTTTAGAAAGGGGACTAAGGACTGCAAAAAAAGACCTCTGGCTTGCCAAAATAAAATTCCAGGCGAAGGTTTGCTTACAAGATGGGACAATTCAACCTTGTTAGTGCCTGATTTTTATTTGTTTGACCTTCAGTGAAAAAAAGTCTTAAAAATACAAATAATTTTAAACCTAGAGAAAGGCAGACAATTGTATTTATTCTTTTGGATTGAATTTTGGTTCAAAAAGATAGGATAACAATTAAAAGAAATAACACATCTTTTGACTTTAATATATGTATCATTTTGTAGACTTATGGATATAATGGCTTATCTTTCAGAGATGTGAACATTTTATATTACTATGTAGTTTTTCTGTCCCTATTTTAATGGTTTATTTTTAGCCTAAATCCTACTTAATGTGTAGTTTTTAAAAAATACTTTGGATTTCTTTAAATTTTTTTAGTTGTAGATGGACACAATACCTTTATTCTATTTATTTTTCGTGGTGGTGAGATAGAACCCAAGGCCCCACATGTGCCAAGCAAGTGCTCTACCACTGAGCTACAACCCCAGTGCTTTAATGTGTAGTTTTTGATAGAGTTGGTCACATTTGTCTTGAAATTATTTCTTGCCATTGTGGCACGATTTTCTCTTATCTGTTGTCCTGTGTTTTAGGGTATTATTCTTAATCTCTTTTTCAACAGTTCCAAGATTTCTACGGTTCCACTGGGTGTTAACTGAGGCCTCTTTGGTAAAAAAATTTCCATTAACTTCATCATCTCCTGGAGTTAGCTAATTCTTCCTACCATTTAACTATGAATATTTGCAAAATTCCATTTGAAAACTGATCAAAGGTAATAATATACTAGCCTAATGAGGTCTAACAGTGCTCACCCTCTTGCTACTTTCAAACTAGATGGGTTAGCTCCTTGAGTTTTATTTTTATTGTTATTCACCATTATTTCAAATGCAAATATCTAGCTCACTTCTCTTTATACTGTCCTTTTTTTTCCCTACACGTTTTTTTTTTTTTTCCTATCGTGGTCATATCTGATTTGATTAAGAGGCCCTAAATGCTTATTAGGACATGCTCTTACATGTTGAATTGTTGAGTCAAAGGGTAGGAATGTTTTAAAGGTTGTATGTTGTTATTGTTCTAGGTGAACTTGGTTTTTAGAACTACCAATTTGAACATTAGGTAATTTCTAAATTTTACTATTATAAATAATGCTATAATTAGGGAAATTCAAATCAAAACTACACTAAGATTTCATCTTGCTTCAGTCAGAATGACATGATTAAGAATACAAACAATAATAAATGCTGATGAGGATATGGGGAAAAAGATACACTTGTACATTATTGATGGGGCTGTAGATTACTAGTATAGCCACTCTGGAAAGCAGTATGGATATTATTTAAAAATCTAGAGATGGAACCATCCTATGATCCAGCTATCCTACTTCTTGGTATTTTCACAAGAGAACTAAAATTATCATCATATAGAGATATAGCCATCTCAATGTTTATAGCAATACAATTCACAATAGCTGAATTATGGAATCAACCCAGGTGCTTACTTATAGATGAATGGATTAAGAAATTGTGGCATATATACAAAATGGAGTTCTATCCAGCCATAAATAAGAATGGAAATCATGGCATTTGCCAATAAATGGATGGATATGAAGAACGTCATGCTAAGTGAAATAAACCAAACTCAGAAACTCCATGTTTGAATGTTTTCTCTCGTATGCAGAAGCTGGAGTAAAATAAAGGAAAGGAGGAGGAAAGAATAAGATATTATAAAGATATAGGGAAGATCAGTAGTGCAGAAGAAGGACATCAAGAGGCAGTGTGAAGGGATGGAAAAGGAGAGGTAATGTGGAATGAATTCTTTAAAAATCATGTTATATGCATATATGAATATACCACAGGGAATTTCACCTTTATGTATAAGTAAAAAGAACCAATCAAATATGAATAGATAGATGAGAGAAAGGAAGTCTAACAGAGTAGAGGAAGGAAAATGGGGGCTGGGAGGGAAGATGGAAGGGAAAAGGGTGACATAAAAGGGAAGGGATTGTGAACTGAAATTGAATTCCATGCATGTATGAGTTTGTTGGGATGAATCCAATTACTATGTATTACCATAAAGCTCTAATAAAAATAAATAATCCTGCAATAAATATCTAGGTTTGTAAATATTTGTACACATTTATGGCATTTTTACAGTAATGGAATTGTTTTATCAATTGTGCGACTTTTGATTGATATAATTAGGAGTATTACATTGAGTTTTCATTCCCCCAGCAAGGTATTAAAGCATTTGGGTCTCTCTCATCCTTGTAAACATTATATATTGTACTCAAAAATAGGTCCATTATGGAAGCAAAAATATTAGTATCTGAATTCAGTTGTGAACAAAATGTTAAAAATATCTATTGACCAATGTGTTACTTTTTTAACATTAAAAAATATTTTTTTAATTACACAAGTCATGCAAAATTCAAACATTAAGGGAAAGAGTTTTTTGCAAGTCTCTTCAGCATTATCCAAAAATATGATGCCATTCTTCTTTCCTAGAAGTGACTACTTATATCAATTTGGTGAATATTCTTCCAAATATTTGTGTGTATTTCCAAAGAAAATCTTCAGTATTATGTCTTTATGTCCATTCACATAAACAGTATCACTAATATATGCAATTAGGGAAATTGTATGTCTACTTTTTTATAATTTGGAAAATATACTTTTCTACCTTATTGAGGTATAATTGGCAAATAAAATCGCATATTTCAGGTGTACAACATGATGATTTCATATATGTATACATTATGAAAGATAATTATTACATCAAGCTAATTAGCATTCATCACCTCACATTGTTACCCCTTTTAGCAAACCCAAGTATACTATACAGTATTACTAACCATAATTCCCATTCTGTATACTAGATTCCCAGAATTTGTTCATCTTATAGCTTTATAGCTGAAAATCTGTACCTTTTCACCAACATCTCCTCATTTTTCTTACCCTCCCTCCCCCAGCCCCTGGAAACGACCTTCCTACTGGCTGCTTCTGTGAGTTCAAATTTTTTAGATTCTACATGTAAATGAAATCATGCTGTATTTGTCTTTCTGTGTCTGAATTATTTCAGTTTTCATAATATCCTGTAGGCTCATCCATGTTGCAAATGTCAGGATTTCTTTTAATTTTTTTTTTTTTTTTTGCCAAATAACATTCCACTGTGTATTAGGGTTAGGGTTAGGGTTAGGGATATTCTTTATCCATTCACCCATTGATAAACAGATTGTTTCTATGTCTTTGCTATTGTGAATAATGCTGTAATGAACATGGAAATTCAGATATATTTTTGATTTTATTTCCTTTGGATACATGACCCAGGAGTGGAATTGTTGGATCATATGGTAGTTCTATTTTCAATATTTTGAGGAAATTCCATAATATTTCCCATAGTGGTTGTACCAATTTACATTCCAATTAACAGTGTACAAGGGTTCCCTTTTAATCACACCCTCACCAACACTCATTGTGTTTTGTTTTTTTGATTATAGCCCAAAACAGTTGTGGAGTGATATCTCATTATGGTTTTGATTTGCATTCCCTTGATGATTAATGATATTGAATATTTTTCTAGTACTTGTTAGCCACTTGTATGTTTTCTCTTAAAAATTCTACAGGTACTTACTCATTTTGTTGGACTACTGGTTTTTAACTATTGAGTTGTATGAGTTCTTAATATATTTTGGATTTTTAAAAAATGTTTATTTATTTATTTATTTATTTTTTAGCTTTAGGTGGACACAATATCTTTATTTTATTTTATTTTTCATGTGGTGCTGAGGATCAAACCCAGTGCCTCATGCTTGCCAGGCGAGCACGCTACTACTTGAGCCACATCCCCAGCCCTATATTTTGGATATTAAACCCTTAATATTTCATACTGTTTTATATATTGTAAAATTATTTTGTTGATTGTTTGGTGTACAGAAGATTTCTAGTTTGATGTAGTTTCAATTGTTTATTTTTATTTTTGTTGTGCTTTTGGGATTATATCTGAATAATCATTGCTAAGATCAATGTCAAGGAGCTTTTTCCTGTGCTTTATTCAAGAAGCTTTACAGTTTCAGACCTGACCTTACATTTAATCTTTAGACAGTTTGTAGTTAATTTTTTGTGTGTACTATAAGTTTATTGGTACAATTTCACTCTCTTGCATGTGGATGTCCAGTTTTCTGACACTATTTATTGAAGACTGTTGTTTCCCCATTGTGTATTTTTGGTGCTCTTGTTGAAACTTAATTAGGTATGTATACCAGGGTTTATTTTAGGACTTTTTCTTCTTTCTCATTGGATTATGGGTCTGTGTTTATGCCAGCAGCATTACTGTTTAGATTACTATAGATTTGTAATAAAATTTGAAATTAGGAGGCAAGTTTTGCTTTATTTGTCAATATTACTTTGGCTATTTGGGTCATTTTAGAAGTAATAAACAAATTCAGTGAAGTCACAATATATAAAATCAACACATAAAAATCAGTTGTGTTTACATATGATCACAACAAACAATCTGAAAAAGCAATTAATAAAACAGTCTCATTTATAACAGCATTAAATATAATAAAATACTTAGGAATAGATTTAAACAAACAGGTGAAATACCTATATTTAAAAAACTCACTCAGTTTTATAGCATCATTGATAAAAGAAATTTGAAGTCATAAATAAATGGAAAGATATCCCTTATTCATAGACTGTAAGAATTAAAATTGTGAAAATGTCTATGTTGCCCAATGTGTTCTATAGATTCAGTGCAGTCCCTATCAAAATTGCATCGGCATTTTAAAGGAAGAACAATTCTAAAATTCTCTCTCTCTCTCTCTCTTTCTCTCTCTCACACACATATACACACAAATTCATATTTAAGTGCACATAGATACTTTTTTCTTCTTGAGCCCTATATGCTGTAGTTTATTTTGTCTGGCAGTATGGAAATGTTGTGGTTTATTTAAAAAGGTCATAATACATATGCCATATTTAGTCATTTCCCCTATTGTTATCACTTAGGTTATTTCCAGCATTTTGGTTTTATAAACAAATTCTCTGGTAACCATATTTGTATGTGTCTTCATGTGCTTATGTGGCTTTAATTACAAACTACATGCTAATGACCAATAATTTGTTTTTATTTTTCTAGCTATCCAGTCTATGTCAAAATTGAAGATAGTAGAATAAAATAAAAAGGAAGCAGTTCTGATTAATGTATTTAACTATTTAACATACTACATTACAATTAGCATGCTATTCAGTGAATAATAATAGAGTAACTTGTAATTGTAATGTGATATAACATAGTTAATATGCTACATAGGCAAAATCTCATTATTGAATCAATGAGACATTTTCAAAGTCAGATGATACAGTAAAAACTTCTACATATTCCCAAAAGCATACAATATACATTCACCATGCAACATATTATATTACCCACTTTTCCATTCCCCAACAAATTGGAAATGAAAATCACTCATTTATATATAAAACCCTCTAGTTAATAAAAAAATCATAATTATAATTACAGATTACATTGATTAGAATATATCAATATGAGAACTCATAACAAAAGTTAAGGGTAACATAAAATCTAAACTCATAAATTCATAATCATAACTGATTTCATAAGGAGAAGAAAGAAAGTAAATGAATAAAGCATTTGGTTCTTTTTTATTAAATTATTTATTTATTCTAATTTGTTATACATGATGGCAGAATGCAACTCATTTCATATTACACATATAGAGCACAATTTTTCAAGTCACTGATTTACACAAAGTATTTTCACACCATTCGTATCTTCATACATGTACTTAGGATAATGATGTCTAACTCATTCCACCATCATTGCCCCCTCCCATCCCCTCCCTCCCCTTTGCCCTATCTAAAGTTCTTCCATTTCTCCCATGCTCCCCACCATCACCATTATGAGTTAGCATCCTCATATCAAAGAAAACTTTTGGCCTGTGGCTTTTTGGGATTGGCTAACTTCACTTAGCATTATCTTCTCCAACACCATCCATTTACCTGCAGATGCCATGATTTTGTTCTCTTTTATTGCTGAGTAAAATGCCATTGTGCATATATGCCACATTTTTTTATCCATTCATCCACTGAAGAGCATCTACGTTGGCTCCAGAGTTTAGCTATTATGAATTGTGCTGCTATAAACATTGATATGGCTGTGTCCCTGTAGTATGCTGTTTTTAAGTCCTATGGGTATAGACCAAGGAGTAGGATAGCTGGGTCAAATGGTGGTTCCATTCCCAGTTTTCCAAGGAATCTCCATACTGTAAAGCACTTTATTCTTGAATAGAAAAAAAACAATAAACACACAGATGTAAGAGAAAGTACCTTAAGAGAATAAACTTATAAATTATAATTTAGGAAACAGAATGTTGTAGAATTGATTTAAAAAAATCCAGAAGCCATTTCTTTGGGAACACAGGCATATGTTCTCAAACAGATAATAATTACGTAGATTCAATCAAGGAAAAAAGAAAGAACTGCCAACATTTTGAATTAACACTGGGATATAAATGTAGGTAAACTATGAGATTTTTTTAAAAGATTAAAAAATTTGAAAATCTTGATGAAAATAAAAACCTTTGTGAAGAAAGAAAAATGATCAATGATGTCTTAATAATACCGGAAATACTGGAAAACATTAACAAACCAACACCACATTTAAGATACTGAAAGGCAGTCAAGTTTTTGATATTAAAAAAAAAAAAAACAGATAAGTTTATGGCTTTCTCCTATGCCCCCAAACTTCCAGGGGACAAACAACTCTCAGGCTAAATGAATGATTTAAGTATTAAGTAGTATTTTAAAACTTCTTAATTTATACTTACAAAGTTAGTGTAACCCTGTTAGCTAAATCTGACAAAGATAGCACAACAAAGAAACAACATACCAATCTTATTTATGAATGGATATGGAAAAATCCCCAAAGACTTCCCAGCAAATGCTTTCCAGTGTTATTTTAAGAGCATAACATTCTGTGACTGAAGAGGTTATATTTATGAAAGCCACTGGTGTTTCAGAGTTAGAAAACATATTAATAACATTCATTACATTTATATTCTATGTATTAATATAAAACATTGATGAAACAAATTGAAGTAGACATGAATAAATGGAAAGATATCCTATATTTATATATTGGAAGAGTTAATATTGTTAAAATGACCATATAACCAAGTGATTGACACATTCAGTGGAGTCCCCATATAAATCCCAATGGCATTTTTCAAAGAAGAAGAAAAAATTCTTAAAATTTTTAATGAAATCACCAAAGACAAAAACAAACAAAATAATCCCAAGCAAAGAGAAAAAAAGTGGGAGGAAGCATGCTGTCTGATTTCAAAATATACTACAAAGCTATTGTAATTAAAACAGCATGCTACTGGATGAAAACAGACACATAGACCAATGGAACAAAATCAACAGCCCAGAAACAAATCCATATGTTTATGATCAATAGATTTTTGATAAAGATATTGGGTCACTGGGGCACAGTTTATTATATGTTTTATATATTATATATTTTGTCCCTGGCTCCTTGTGCTCTCTCTCTCTCTCTGTGCTTCCTGGGCACCATGAGCTGGGGAGCTTTCTTCCACTGCCCTTCTGCTGTGGTGTTCTGTCTCACCTTGGGCCTAAAACAGTGGAGTTAATGACCATGGACTGAAACTCTGAAACTGTGTGTTCAGAATAAACTTTTCCTCCTCTAAGTTGTTCTTGTCAAGTATTTTGGTTTCAGAGATTAAAAGCTGATTAACATACCTCTGAATGTGACCTGATATTTTCCTGTTAAGGCTTTTAAAATTCTATTCTCGTTCTGTATGTTAGTCATTTTAATTATTATGTGCCATGGAGAGGTTCCTTTTATGATCTTGTCTTTTCATGGTTCTGAATGTTTCCTGTATTTGAATTTCCATCTCATTCTCAAGGTTTGGAAAATTTTCTTGTATTGTTTCACTGCAAAGGTTATTAATGCCCTTAGGTCATATCTTGGAGCCCTCTTTGATTCCAGGGATTTTTAGTGATTTTTAGGTTTGGTCTCTTAGTGTCCCAGAGTTCTTATATATTCTGATCATGGTTTTTTATTTTCTTATCTTTATTGCTAATAGAGTGTTCAAGTTCATATACTTGTCTTCAATTCCTGAAAATCTGTTTTCTACATTTTCTAATCTTTGGATTAAACTGAAATTTTTATTTTGATTTGAGTCTTTCATTTCATTCTGAAGGACAATTTTTCTGGGTACAGCAATTTTGGTTGGCAGGTATTTACTTTCAGAGCTTGAAACACATTATTTCCAAGCTTTCCTGAACTTTAGAATTTCAGCTGAGAAAATTTTTATTTCCTTTTCAGAATCTCTATTGAAATGATGTTTCACTTCCTCTATTTTCTCTTAGTTCATTCTTTAGAACTTCTTTTAGTTCATTGGTCATTACAGCAACTGACTTTTTGAATTCTCTGTCCAGTATTTCATCTACTTTGATATTGGTGGATTTGGTTGGAATTTATACCCTTTTGGAGATGTCTTGTTTCCTTGTTTTCTCATGTTTCCTATATTTCTATATTGAGATTCTTTCATCTTTTGGAATGGGTCTCTCCCCCACTGTTGTCTAGGGGACTGTTTCATAGGCTGTTTTCACTCAATTATGTGTCCTGAGCCATGGGTATATCTTTGTGTCAAAGGACCCACATAGAGTGTTCACAGTGCCTTGATCAATCCCTTAGACCACTTTGAGGAGAGATGATGACCGTGTACCACTGTAAATACTCAAGAGCAATCCACATACTAATAAGTCACAAAAATTATTAAAATATTTTCTATAACTCCAATAGTTCAGAAGTGAAAAAAAGTGGTAATATCTTAAAATAGACTATAAAAGTAGCTTTAAAGAAATTAAAATTTATATTTTACTATGTAGGAAATGAATATATAATAGAAAGAATAGGGATAAAATGAAAAATAAAAGAGAAAGAAAATAGTGAAGGGGGAGGGAAGAGAGGTAGAAGAAGTAAAAACAAATAAAGGAAAAAACCCCAGATGGTGTGAATATAGAAAAGAGAAAGAAGAAAAGAAAGAAAGTATAAATCCATTTAACACACTACCTCAAAGAAGAGAACAACAACCACCACCATATAAAATCAAGGAAACAAACAATATAAAAATTTTCTTATATTTTGCAACTTTCCTTACCCAAACTACATACTCATAAATAAAGCTTACGTTGCACATCTCTCTCCTACTTACTGTTTCCTTTCTGGTTTATTTTTCTTTTTAATCCATCCACATTATGGAAAGAAATTCTGACTCATTTTNAGAGAGAGAGAGAATTTTTTAATATATATTTTTCAGTTTTTGGTGAACACAGCATCTTTATTTTATTTTTATGTGGTGCTGAGGATCGAATCCAGCACCCTGAGCATGCCAGGTGAGCTCACTACTGCTTGAGCCACATCCCCAGCCCTTTGAGTGGTTTTGATTTGCATTTCTCTAATTGCTAGTGATGATGAACATTTTTTCATATATTTGTTGATTGATTGAATATCCTCTCTGAGAAGTGTCTGTTCAGGTCCTTGGCCCATTTATTGATTGGGTTATTTGTGTTTTTGGTGCTTAGCTTTTTGAGTTCTTTATATACCATAGTGATTAGTGCTCTATCTGATGTGTGAGGGGTAAAGATTTGCTCCCAAGATGTAGGCTCTCTATTCACCTCACAGATTGTTTCTTTTGCTGATGAGAAGCTTTTTAGTTTGAGTCCATCCCATTTATTGATTCTTGATTTTAATTCTTGTGCCACAGGAGTCTTATTAAGGAAGTTGGGGCCTAATCCCACATGATGGAGAGTAGGGCCTACTTTTTCTTCTATTAGACGGAGGGTCTCTGGTTATATTCCTAGGTCCTTGATCAATTTTGAGTTGAGTTTTGTGCATGGTGAGAGATAGGGGTTTAATTTCATTTTGTTGCATATGGATTTCCAGTTTTCTCAGCACCATTTATTGAAGAGGCTATCTTTTCTCCAATGCATGTTCTTGGCACCTTTGTCTAATATAAGATAATTGTAGTTTTGTGTGTTAGTCTCTGTGTCCTCTATTCTGTATCATTGGTCTACCAGTTTTTTTGGTGCCAATACCATGCTGTTTTTGTTACTCTTGCTCTGTAGTATAGTTTAATGTCTGGTATAGTGATGCCACCTGCTTCACTCTTCTTGCTAAGGATTGCTTTAGCTATTCTGGTTCTCTTATTTTTCCAGATGAATTTCATGATTGCTTTTCTATTTCTCATTAGAACATTTGAATTTTTAAAAATTTATTGTGAAAATGGTATAAACCTGATGCAAGTTACTTCTACTAAATATTCAACTGCACAAAATATTACATACAAAACAGATATGTAATATAAGAAATTCATTCATAAAAGCATTTCTAGAATTAAGTTGTCACTTTATTTTGAGATATGCATTGTATTTTAAATTATCAATGTTGAATAATAGCTGTCCTCTAAATGGGATACTGGGACAATATATACTTCATAGTAATGTGTAGTGTAATGTACTTTGGCAAACTCTAAGTTTTTGCTAATTGTGTTGTATTGTGGGAAAAGTGCTGGAGAAAGATCCAACAATAATCTTTTGCTTGTGAGTAAGGTAGTTCTGCAAATGCTTCAAGTGCTACAGAATCCACTATCACAATAATTTTTTTTGTCAGTCTATTCACTGATTATGATTTTCTTGTACACCTTTGAAATATTAAATTCCCAGAGACAGGTACCATGTGGTAACATAGACTATTCGAGTGTCCTCTGAAACTGACAACATTGATGAAAAAAAAAAGAAAGAGGGCAATATGATCATAAATTCAATACCTATAATGAAACTCTCATGGCAAAATGGTAGATCATAAATGTGTCAATGTTGGAATGATCTATGATATGGTGGAACCACTTGGCAAAGTTTAATGATGGAAAAAGAAATGAAGAATAGAACTAATGTGCTTCAAGCAAAGGTCATGGGTATCTATAACAATTTCAGTGGTGGTGTGGCTATACACAGTTAGTTGTTTTCCAAATATTCCATTTTCATTAGAGGTAAAAAGATTGTACTGACATTTGTTCAAATAATGATATGTGTATCATAAATTCATGATTTTTTCCCACAAATTTGTGAATAAGAAAGATCTCATAAATTTGTTGGATTTCAAAAGAGACATCTGCTTAGCATAACCAAAACAGTGCATTAAGAAACCATCAGCAGGAAGAAAGAGTAATGCTCCCAGACCTACTACTGTCCAAGATAATGTCAGATTGACACAGAAGCCATATTTTTCTAAAATGGCAGGAAAAACAATGTTAAGTCATGTCATGAAAACCTAAATCATATTGTCAATAATGTAATGTAGCCATTTGTTTGAAGTGATTTTCTCCTTTTCAGAAAAAAAATAATTATTATAGTAGCTCAATTCACAACATCTAAGCTATGGAACCAACCTTGGTGCCATATAATGGATGAATGGATAAAGAAAATGTGGTATATATACACAATGAACTATTACTCAGCTGTAAAAAGAATGACTATGACATCTGCCAGTAAATGGATGGATCCGAGACTATCAAGCTAAGAGAAATAAGTCAATTCCAAAAAAACAAAAGTCAGATATTCTCTCTGAATATCTGTGGGTGCTAACCCACAGTAGCTTGAATATTTCAAATTAACACATTATAACACTAAAATAAAATGTATAAAATTGGATTAAGGAATGCAATATTGAATAGTGTAGGTGAAATCTATCCAAACAATAAGGTTATGCCAGTGAAATAAGAAAGACACTAAGGAGTCAAAGATTACCCCTTGCTGATGTATCTGAGATGGAGGATATTCTTAGCCTTCCTAGTTTAGATTAAGCCAGATATTAGGAGGTGTAATAGATATGCACACCTCACCTGAGTAACTTCTGAGTGTCTCTGGGTGTGGAGGCAGCAACCACACAGTCCCCCTCCATTGTATATTTATTTCTCCACCTGTCTATATCAGTCTTCTGCTTTCAACACTTCACCAATATTCAGGTTCTTGTGTCTTCACCCACTTCTGGAATGAGCCTGTGCAGCTCCAATGATTCCATGACATTTCCATGCCAAGCGCTTAGGAATGTTTGATGGAACCATCCAAATGTCTTTAGCCCTATTGCTTGCTCTTTCTCTAGCTGGGAGAGCAGCTTTTGTTCTGTGTAAAATGTCATGTAACAGGGATTAACCACATATATCTCCATCAGCTCTTCACAGGCACATTTGCGTTGGGTTTTAAAACCCCACTTGCTTGTTGAATCTCTGCAGCTGAGGCAGAACCCCTTCTTCTCTCTCGGTAGGGGTATTGGGAGTCTCTGAAAGACCCAGTGATGACTCACAGGTGTATGTGCATCCACACCACCCCTGTCCCATCAATTGTAATTGTTTCACCCTCCCTTCTCCTGAGCTGACAAAATGGCTATGAGAGTCTCACAACAAATCCTACTGCTTAAGATCTGAACAGTCTAAACTGTGCCAGACCGCATCTAGCGTGTGTGGGCTAACATAACTTTAAGCCACCAATTTCAAGTGTTCTGCCATCAGCCTGTCACAGTCTAGTGCTCCCACCAGGTTCCTGCCACACATTCAGTCCTGATCCCGTAATGATTTTTGACTCAGGCACCCACTAATCAAGTGAAAAAAATGTGACTGTTGGATATTGGGGATGTTAAAAAATAGGTATATAACAAAGAGAGCAGACAGAAAAGTGTGCAGAAATTTCTGATCATCCATGCAGACAGCCTAGGTAATGGTGACCCTTTTAGGGTAGTTCCCCTTCCCGGTTCCAGTGGGAAGAGCAGGTCTGTTCTTAAGTCACACATACCTGTTCATTTTGCTGAATTTAATTTTTCTTTCTGCTCAAATTGTCTATTTGCCCAAATTTGGAGTGTGTAATGCTTAAAATCTTTATGATTCCTTTTTTTTTCTTCAGTATTCTGGAGGGGAATTTCCCTTTCCCCACAGAGAAACCATGTGCCTGGTGCCAGTGTAGTCTTCGACTCTTTCCCCCCCTAATTCTTATATATACAATTTTTGCAAATGTTAGAATGACTGTATCTATCTTAAAATTAATCTGATAATTTGGTACAATAAATTAATTTATTTTTGGATGTTGAACTCACACTTTGCATTACCAGGATAACTCCTAATATTTGTTAATATCTTGTGGAGATTATTATTTTTTTAAAGAGAGAGAAAGAGAGAGAGAGAGAGAGAGAGAATTTAATATTTATTTTTTTAGTTTTCGGCGGACACAACATCTTTATTTGTATGTGGTGCTGAGGATCTAACCCTGTGCCGCGCGCATGCCAGGCGAGCGCACTACTGCTTGGGCCACATCCCCAGCCCTTGTGGAGATTATTTTGTCTATGTTCATGAGGGTTACTGATTTCCACATTCATTTTCTTGTAGTGTTTTTCTCAGGTTTTGGAATCACAGTTAATTTATGCTCATAAAAAATTTTATTTAGATTTCCTTCCTCTTCTATCCTATGGAAGAGTTTGTGTAGAATCAGTATTATTTATTTCTTAAAAGTGTGGTAGATGTCGTGAGTGAAAGCATCTTGGCCTGGTTTTATTTGTTGGAATGTTTTAAATTATGCATTCAATTTTATTAGTAAATATAGAAATATTTCACAAAGTTTGATACTCTTTCTTGTTTATTGAGTTAAAATATTTTCAGTTTTCTACTTAAGATACTTATTCATCGATGGTTTATTTAGCAGTATTGTTTAATTTTCAAATATATGAACACTTTTAAAATATCTTTCTGATCTTAATTAATTTTTCCATTTTTATTGGTGCATTAATAATTACACAGAATAGTGGGTTTGATTGTGGTATATTTATACATAACATACTTGGATCAATTTCATCATCCAGGATGGTGCTGAGAATTGAACCAAGGGCCTTGCACATTCTAGGCAAATGTTCTGTCACTGAGCTACAACCTTTTAAAATGATACATAAAAAGCATAAAAATATATGTATTAATGGGGTCACATGACATTTAGATACACATATTATATAATGTTTAAATCAGGTTAAACGTATCTATTTTCTCAAACATTTATCATTTCTTTATGGTGAAAACTTACAATGTACCGTCTTCTAGCTTTTCAAAATATATAGTTCATGAATGTTATCTAGAGTCACCCTACTGTGCAATAGCACACCGAAACTTCTTACTCTTATTCAACTGTAACTTAGTATTCATTGACCTTTCCTGTCTCTTCCCTATTCTCCCTACCCTCTGGCAACTACTATTATACTCTCAAATTCTATGAGATCAACTTTTTAAGGTTCCATATATGAGTATGTTATGTGATAATTGTTTTTCTATGCCTGGCTTATCTTATTTAACATAATGGTTTTTAGTTCCACCCACATTGTCAAAAATGACAGAATTTTATTCCTTTTATGGCTAAATAGTATTCCATTATGTACATGTATCATTTTCTTTATCCATTCATCAGTTGATGGACACTTAGGTTGTTTTCATTTCTTGGTTATTGGGAATAGTGCTATACTAAACATGGGAGTATAGATGTCTCTTCAACCCATCAATTTTATTTCCATTGGAAATGTATGCAGAGGTGAGGTTGCTGGATCATTTGAGAGTTTTATTTTTAATTTTTTGAGGAAATTTCATATGGTTTTTCAAAATGACTGAGCTAATTTACATTCCAACCAAGGTACAAGTGTTCTCTTTACATCCTCATCAGCAAGTGTTATCTGTGGTTTTTTTTTTTTTTTTTTTTTTTTTTTTTTTTAGTAGCCATTCTTACTGTTGTGAGGTAATATCTCATTGTGGTTTGATTTTCCTTTCCTTAATGATTAGTGATGTTGAGCATTTTTCATGTACATTTTTATATCTTCTTTTCAGAAATGTCTATTTAGATCTATTACCCACTTTTTTTGTTTGCTGTTAAGTTTTTGTGGTTTCTTTTTTGTTCATAATTCCTCAACATATTCTCTCATTCTTTTTTATTAGTGTATTATAAATATACATAACATTTGGGGTCATTTTGACATAATTATGCAAGCATGGAATATAATTTGCTCTAATTCAGTCTCTAGTGCTTCTTCTTTCCCTTCCCTCTTCCCTCCTCCTTTTTGCTTTTCTCTACTATATTGATCTTCCTTCTATTTATTTGTAGATTTTTAGATTAGTACTTTATAAATAAACATAAATGGTGAAATTCACTATGGTGTATTCATATATGTACATAGGATAGTTTGGCCAATGTCATTCCACTGTTTCTCCCTTTCCTTTCTCTCCTTCCTCCCCTCAATTCTCTTCCTCTACCCCACTGATTTCTCCTCTATTTTCATGGGCATTTCCTTTCCATATTTTCCCCCTTATTTTGGTCTAGCTTCTGTATATCAGAGAAAATATCTGACCCTTGACTTTTTGGGTCTGGCTTATTTCATTTAGCATAATGTTCTCTAGTTCCTTCCATTTACCAGCAAATACCATAATTCAATGGTCAAGTAGAATGTCATTGTGTATATATCCCATATTTTCTTTATTTATTCATCTATTGATAGGCATCTGGGCTGGTTTCATAACTTGGCTATTGTGAATTGTGTTCCTATGAACATTGGTGTGCTGTATCACTATGGAATGCTGATTTTAGCTCTTTTGTAAAAATACTGAGGAGTGGGATAGCTGGGTCATATGGTGGTTCCATTCCTAATATTTTAGGAATCTTCATACTGCTTTCCAGTGTGGTTGTACTAATTTGTAGGCCCACCAACAGTGTATGAGTGTATCTTCCCCCCTTCATTCTCATCAGCATTTATTATTAAGTGTATTTTTGATATTTGCCATTCTGACTATAGTGGGATGAAATCTCAATGTAGTTTTGATTTGCATTTCCCTGATCATTAGAGATGTTGAACATTTTTAGATTTACATGTTGGCCATTTGTATTTCTTCTTTTGTAAAGTGTCTGTTTAGTTCTTTTGCCCATTTGTTAATTGGATTTTTTTGGTGTTAATATTCTACATATCAATCCCCTGTCAAATGCATAATTTGTACATATTTTCTTCCATTCTTCAGATCATCTCTTCACTTGTTCAGTGCTTCCTTTGCTGTACAGGGCTTATTAGTTTGATGCCATACTGTTTGTTTACTTTTGCATTTTTTCCCTGTATTTGGGGGGGTATTGGCTAAAAAAAAATCGTTGCCCATGCCAATATCCTGAAGTGTTTTTTTTATATGCTTTCTTCTATTAGTTTCATGGCTTACATGTAAACCTTAATTTACATTGATTTGATTTTTATAACTGTTGAGAGTTAGCTGTCTTGTTGCATTCTTCTGCATGTGGATACCCAATATTTCCAGCACCATTTGTTGAAAAGACTGTCCTTTATCCACTTTGTGTTCTTAGTCCTTTGCTGAAAATTGGTTGACTATAGATGCTTCAGTTTACTTGTAGGCTTTTCAATTCAGTTCCCTTGATGTATGTATCTATATTTATGTCAGTATCTTGCCATTTTAATTACTATAGCTTTATAGTATATTTTGAAGTCATGTAGTGTAATGCCTCTTACTTTTTCTGTTTTTTTTTTTTTTTTTTGCTCATGACAGCTTTGGATATTCAGGGAGTTTTGCTGTTCCATAGAAATTTGAAGATTGCTTTTTCTAGTTCTTGGGAGAATGTAATTGATATTTTGATAGGTGTTGCATTGAATTTGGAATTGCTTTGAGTATATGGACATTTCATCAATATCAATTCTTCGAATCCATGAACATAGAGTATCTTTCAATTTTTTTGCATGTCTTCTTCAATTTATTTCATCAGTGTATTTTACTTTTCATTGTAGAGATCTTTCACCTCTTTGGTTAAATTTATTTCTAGGTATTTTATTTTTGTTGCTATTTAAAAAGGATTTCTTTCTTCACTTCTATTTTGGTGAGGTCACTGATGGTGTATAGCAATGCTACTGATCTCTGTATGTTGATTTTGTATCCTGCACATTTCCTGAATTCATGCATTAATTCTGATAGTTTTTGGTGGAGTTTTTGGAGTTTTCTCTATATAAGACCATGATATTTGCAAACAGTGCAAACAATTTGACATTCTGTTTTCCAAGTTGGATGCCTTTATTTTTTCTCTTATTCATTATTTTAGTTAGGACTTCCACCACCATGCTGAATAAAAGTGGTGGAAGCAAGCATCCTTGTTGTGTTCCAGATCATAGAAAACTTTTAGTATTTCTCCATTTAGTATGATGAAAGCTTTTAGCTTATATGTGGCCTCTATTATTTTGATATATATTCTCTATATATGTGATTTATTCAGTTGTTTTTTATCATGAAGAGATGTTGAATTTTATCAAATGTCTTTTCTGTATGTGTTGAGATGATAATGTTTTTTCTTTCATTCTGTTGATGTGGTGTACCATATTCATTTATTTGCATATATTGAACTGTCCTTGCATCCTTGGAATGAATCCCACTTTGTCATGGTGAATAATCCTTCTAAATGTTTTGGTGGATTCAGTTTGTTGTTTCTAGATTATTAATTATCTAAAAAAAGGATGTGTCTAATTCTGCTGTGATACTAATGGCTTAATAACTATGTACACTGCGTCTTGATCAGTGAACTTTTTTTTTTAATATTTATTTTTTAGTTATAGGTGGGCACAATACCTTTATTTGATTTTTATGTGGTACCGAGGATCAAACCCAGTGCCTCATGCACGCTAGGTGAGCGCTCTACCTCTGCCACAACCCCAGCCCTCAGTGAAAGTTTTTATCAGGGTCTCTTGTCTTCTTCTTCACCCCTGACCCCTCCATTTCTACTTTCAAATCAACTAAAGGGGTAAAACATTGACTCTGGATTTACTGAGTCAGTTTCTAAGCTCTCGTATGTTAACTTTGAGCTTTGCTTTTCTCCTATTTGTTTGCATTTTTATAATCTTAGGACAGGCAGGGAAAGAAATGGTACCCATATTCTTTTGAGCTCTATGGCTTATGATATAATTGCTAGGTTCTATATCCTCCAGATTTGTTATATTAAAAATTTATCTTCTGAAATTCTAAGAAGAATCATTTTTTTCTTTTTAATATATTTTTACTAGTTTATTTTTATTTTTATAGATATACATTATATTGGGGTTCATTTTGACATAATTATACAAGCATGGAATTTAATTTGCTGCAATTCCATCCCCAGTACTTCCCCTTTTCCTCCCCTCTTCCCTCTCCCTGTTCTCTTCCCTCTTCTCTACTAATCTTTCAAGATCAAACATGGTTCTTATAAATAAAAAAATTTACATTTCATATATTTCCTTTATTGATTCTGAAACATCTCCATAAAATATCTCTTCAAATTTTATTTTATTTGTTCTTTTTAAATATACATGACAGTAGAATGTATTTTAGCATATTATACATACATGGAGTATATCCATACAGCACAAGCTCAAAATTGAATTAGAAAAAATAAATTCAAATAAAAGCTCAAAATTGGACTCTTTGTTATAATTTGAATCAGCTTTACAGTTCTTATCTGCTCCTTAATTGTTGGAATGTAAATTATTGATAGAAGAAGGAAGTCCAGAGAATTAAAGGTTCTTAATTTTTTAAATAAATGAAAACATAATGATGATTACTAGTAATTAGCTAAATGCAAATTAAGTACCATAATATCATTTCTGTAAATGAGATTCTTAAAAGTTAAACATATTGTAGTATCAAGTTTTGGTAAGTTATCAGGAAATTTGCAGCATCATATACTGGTGTTGAAAGTATAAACTGATAAATTTGCTATACCAGTTTTGTGGAGAAATTTGGTATTATTTATTAAAACAGACTGATGACCATGTTCTTAGTACTAAATTTAATCTCCAGGTATCCTTCCTAAAGAAACACTCTCATTTATTTTCAAATAGATATTTTATAAGATTTCCATTGCATGATGATAAAAGGACATGTTATAAAAACCTGAATATCCAATAGGAGAAGAAATGAATATACTACATTAAAACCATACAATGGAATGGGTATAGTTTTATCAATTTATATGGGTATATCTATAAAACATTGTTAAAAGAAGCACAGAATGACATGTAAAGTGTGATTTCATCTACATAACTTTTAAGAAACAGAAAAAAGTTTAGGTTTTCTAAGGTATACATATTATTATTTAAAATTACATTTACAAGATGACTTGAAGAGTTTCTACAAATTTACAATAACATTTATCTACTGGATGTAGGGTAAAGGCTTGACATAAAAGGCAGAAAGTCAGATTTTTTTAGCTTTAATACTCTAATTTTTATCGGACAATTGTGTTCTTGTATTATTTATATGATATTTACAAATGTTATTTGTATAAAGAAAAAATGTTGGAAGAAAGCAGGCCAAAATATTAATAATAATTCTGTATAGTAGGAATTTTCATGACTGCTGTTTTTACAGTTTTAGAAAACAAATCTCTCTTCACCCCTCTCTCCTTCCCATTCTTCTTAAGACATGTAAATAAATAAGCAAAATCTTTTACTGGTTTCTCAATTCTTCAAAAGATAGACTATAGATTCTTCCACATGCCATACAGGCTGCTTTATGACGTGGTCTCTGAGTATGCTCCCAGATTCTTTGAAACACACTTTTCATCTTAACCTAAATATCATCTTTCATTTAGACTCTTAGAATTATTGCCCATATATTTCCCCCATTTCCTATCTCATTTCTCTCTTGTTTTCTGTCCACTTCACTTCAAAATTTATTTTAACAAAGAAATCTACTCATTCCACTTCACTTCTTGTGAACCTCTTTTGTACCTTTGGCATCTTCTAAAAATTTGCATATATGTACATATGAATTTTTACATTTTTTTAGTTGTTGATAGATCTTTATTTATTTACTTATTTATATGTGGTGCTGAGAATCGAACCCAGTGCTTCACACATGCCAGGCAAGTGCACTACCCCTGAGCCCCAGGCCCAGCCCTGAATTTTTAGATTCTCTTTAATCACTCTGTGGCTGGTCAAGGAACCCATCAATGTTCAGTTAAATTCTAAAATGCACGCAAGATTCCATACAACACTCTTTATATAGTGCTAACCACTGTCATTCTTAGTTTCAGCTATATTAAACTTCTCACTGTCCCAAATATGCCATGTTCTGTCATTCCTCATTGCCTTTACATATATAACTTTTTGCCTCTGCTTCATCCCTCTAAAGACCATCTATAATTTTTTAATTTTATATGAGGTTTTCTTTGCTCCTCTAGTGTAGATTGATCACTCTGAATTCTGAGATCCAATAGAATTTTTCCAAGCTGCTTATATTCAGTACCATTATTAATCTGTTTTTATGTCTGTCTTCCATTTCAAGTCTTGTGAATTCCTCAAAGGCAGATTTTTATATGAAAATTTCCTCTTCAATGAGCAGCGTTTATTTTAAAATTTTTATTAATTTTTTTTGGTGCTAGAGATTGGACCCAGAGGAGCTTTACCACTGAACCATATCCTTAGTCCCTTTTAATTTTTTATTTTAAGATGGGATCTTGCTAAGTTGCTTAGGGTCTTGTTAATTGCCCAGGCTGGCTTTGAACTTGTGATCCTCCTGCCTCAGCCTCCAGAGTTGTTATGATTACAGGTACATGCCACTATACTGGGCTCCAAAGCAGAATTTTTTAAAAAAATTAGTTTGGTATCTCCACTGTCAAGTATTGTGTGGAATGGCATAGATTACCACTAATGCTGATATAATAAAGAATGCATGTGAAATTCTGTGATATGCACTTATTTTAATAAGGAGGAGAATGCTAGAATCATTATTGGAGTTTCAAAAAAAATTATTGTTACTGACTTAGAATCCCTGAGCATGTATATTCTAAAAAGTTATCATGGTTAGTTGTCATACACATGCCACCTTAATAACCATGACTACAAATTACACCCAGAGAAAGTAGAATTAGACATATTCGGAGAAATCTGAGGATGTAAACATTTATTAGGGAATATTAATACCAACTATTAGAGAAACAAATATAAATCCCTATGGTATATAACCAGTGACTTCCATTGTGTTTCCTATGCAATAATCCACTCATTTGTCTGGTCATTTAATTAACAATGAAACAGTGCAATTGAACTATCAACCTGTATGTTTTCAAAAGTTTTTCCAGTTTTTCTGGTGCATACACCAGTTAATAATTTCTGTTGAATGGACAAACCACTTTCAGTGATCACTGATGGTAAAATTAAGGCTCATTCTGCATCTGTGCCATCTGAAGTCCTCCTTTTCTTTGGACTTGCAGTGGATCTGTACTAAGTGACAACTTTAGGACTGGCAGTCTGGTGCCTAAGAGGTATGACTTAAGAGGTCTTTTACAGTATATTTATCTGTACTCCAAAAAGATTCATTTCTTTAAAGTAAGCATTGCTCCTTTTCCATCCTTGGCCTTTTAAAAAAATGATATGATAGTCAATCATTAAAATATTTGTTTGAATAAATGTATCAGATATATTCCTTCAGCTGGTAGATATTGCATTCTTAGAGGTCAAGCCTCAAGGCACTGTCTGGAGAGATGGAAATGCTGTAAATAAAGTCACCCTTACCTAGAACCTCTATATTTGCAGGGAAAAAATTTTTTTATCAAAGTCTTAGATTTTTCTTTCCTCTTAGAATTTATCTCTAATCACTGCAGCCACCACCATGCAGCAATGGGATCCTACTCCCTCTTTAATTATCTGATTCCACTTGTTTTGGCAGAACAAAACACAACTTTATTTAAGACCCCAGAATAACAAAAGACAAATGAAAATAGAGTGCCATGAAGCCAGAAATCCAGAGTGTAAAGGAACATTGTGATCTATTGAAAGAATAATGGCATCATTGTGAAAAATCACAATGTAAGTTGATCTGTCTGGGTTTTATTCCCAGCTCTTACATTTATTAGCATTATAATTTGGGGCAGTGTATTTATTTTTTCTCTGTTTTCATTTTCATTCATAACATGAAGGTAACAATAGTACTTAATTCCTTCTTGCTTAACTTCAGAACTTTCTTCACATGTCAAACAGCCTCAAGAACACTACTTAGATGGAAATAAAATAAAAATTCAGATGAGGAGAGAATTAGTTATTTCCTTTACCCATCTAGGGTCCACATTCACATTTTGCTTCATTGTTGACATTAAGAGTAGTTTTTTCCCTGAGCAAGACCAAGTCTCTTTAAGGGATGATTTTACCTATTATAGGCCAGAAGAGGATAACCATATACCAAAACAACACTACAACCCCAACATTTATAATTCTAAACACCATCCCCAATTCTGCCAAAGCCAGGCGGAATCATTCTTAGTGATAACATGTTCTGTATGATGAACAATGGACAGTGCCAAACATCTTTGGCTTTTAAGTAACTAATTATTTGATACCAAATGAGGCCATAACAATCAATTCTAAGTCACACCAAAGTTTTAATTTCTCTGCCTAATGTTGCAGAGTACTGCTTTGATTTACTTGTTGGGGAGATTTTGCAATGTGTACCTTTGAAATAAATGGTTTCTTATCTAGTGTTTACAATAGAGAAGAACTGTATACTCCAGAGCTGATGAAAGCTTGTCTCAGTGGGAGTGAGAATACATATATGATATTGGCCAATTCCTTGACTTTTAAGTTTTGCTGGCCCAGGTTACCTTGGGATGCCAGGATGGAATGGACCTAAGTTACCCAAAAGATAACTTTCCTCCTGAGGCTGAATTTTGCCTAGTGATATCGATTTTAATGAATTCTGCCTTTATGAGTGTTTTGATGTTAACCAAAAATTAAGTGAAGTCTCCATTTGAGAAATGAATAGTATACCTGTTATCAGTATGCAGCAGATGAGTATGATGCTCAGGGAAGTGAAAAATCTCTAAGGAAAAACTACCAATGTCTATTTCAGCCAACTATTTCTATTTTCTCAGAATTTTTAATGCTGCTAGGAAATAACTAAAAGTAAACATTTCACAGAACCACGTAAGAAGGAAGATATTGCCTATAAATTACTTTCTCAGGTGGCTTTGTGTGCTTCAAATAATTTGAGAATAGTTCTACTTTTAATTTTTTGAGAAACCTCAGTACTATTTTCCAAAATGGCTATACTAGTTTACATTCCCACCAACAGTGTGCAAGTCTTCTCTTCGCCATATATTCACCAGCTCTTATTATCTTTAGTCTTTTTGATAGTAAGCATTCTTACTGGGATGAGGTGATATCTCCTTGTGTTTTTGATTCACATTTCCCTGATATTAGAACAAATACTGTATTTTCCCACTAATATGTGATATATAAATTAGTAAAATTCATCCAAACAGAAAGTATACTGATAATTGTAAGGTGTTGGGTAAGGGGGAAAATGGAGTTGTTGTTCAATTAATATAAAATTTCAGTCATGAAAGATGAAAGAATTCTAGAGATCTGCTGTATAACATTATGTATGCATTTAAAATTTGTTAAGGGAGTAGATTTGAATTTTTGTCTTTTACTACAATAACAAAAAATTCACTCTATTGATTGCATTGTTTCTAACAAGAAGCATGGGAATTTTACATGTTTAAGTCTTATAGTTAAATATTTAATCCATTTTGAGTTGATTTTTGAGTATTGTAAGGAACCAATTTCATTATTTTACATGTGGGTTTTCCCAACAACATTCCATGTACTTATTGGCCATTTGAATATTTTCTTTAGAGAAATGTCTGTTTTAGTTCCTCCCCATTTTTTATTTGAGTCATTTGTCTTTTTTGTTTTTGAGTTGTAGTTTTTTTTTTAATAGACTCTGGATAGTAAACCATTAGCAGATATGTGATTTGAAACATTTTCCTATTTCCTTTTGTCTTTTAACTCTATAATGTCCCTTGATGCACAAAAGTTTTACATTTTGATGAAGTCCAACTTATCCATTTTTCTCTTGTTGCTCATGTTTTGGTGTCATATTTAAGAATTTGTTGCCAAATCTGAGTCATGAAATTTTACCCTTATATTCTTTTAACACTTAAAATTTTAGCTTTACATTTCATCATTTTGAATATGGATATCCAATTGTGCCAGCCTTATTTGTTGAAAAGACTTCTTTCTTTACTGAGTGGACATGGCATCCTTGTCAAAAATCAATTGGCCCTAGTTGTATGGGTTTATATCTGTATCTGTTATTCTCTTCCACTTGTCTACATGTCTAACTTGATGCCTGTATCACATGGATTTGATACTGTAGCTTTGTAGTAATCTTTGAATTTGAGACTCTGGCTTTATTCTTTTTCAAGTTTGTTTTGCCTTTGGAATCACACATGAATCTCAGGGTCATCTTTTACATTTCTGCAGAAAAGGCCATTAAAATTTTGGTAGGGATTGTGTTGAACCCATAGTTATTGCCCTGCTCTTCTTAGGTCCGAGCTTCTGTCCAAAGAATGTGGGCTCCTTGAAGTATTACCTCTCAGCTACACTTACAATATTCAGTCTTTTCAACTTAGAGTTGGAATGTATGAGAAATTCTGGTGGCTTACTCCTCCTGGAATGGTATAAAAGATTCTGATGGCTCAAATAAAAAGAGTGGAAGATTTTTGGGTAAAAAAAAAAATAAGCCCTTGAATGAGTGCTATGGGGAAAGGGAGCCAGTTTTAAGTGAAATTCTTTGAATTTATCTGATAGCTTCTACCCCAAGCAGCCACCAGAAGCCTGGGTGAAGGAGCATCAGCAGTTCATTCACTGACATAGGTCCCTTTTAGGTGGCTATCATAGGTAGGATTGCACGCAGGGTTTCGATGACAACCACAATGAAAGTTTATGAGTTTTAGCACTTAGAGACTCTGAGGGATACATAGCATTCATGGAGGCCACATCCATGGAGGTTAGGGAATGTAGGTAGGAAGAGAGAGGAAGGAACCCATGGGCCAAAGCCTTTATTAGTCCTAGGTCATTAGGTTTCCCATGGGGAGTTTTAAGTGGTGGATTTAAAGCAAGCAGGTATGAGTTCTGTGAGGTCATGTAGTGATGGAGAGGGAGTCACTGCAGCATATTTGCACAGTTTATGCAGTGTAAGGGTCAGCAGGGACAGTAAAGTAGGTTTATCTAGTTGTTACCTAGGGACATGGTCGCTAGGAGAAAGTTGTATAAGGCAGAATTCTGGATTGGTTACATAAAGGAACTGTAAGGAAATAGAGAATTGGAAACTGTGAAGGGTGTTTGAACTCCGTTTCTGGAATGGAAAAATCTGATTTATATTAAATATGGAAATCTAGGAAAAAATTGTTAGCATTCATTACAGAGCCCTATCATCCCTCCAGCGTGAAGTTTCAGCCATGAATATCTGGGGAGAGGGAGGAAGGGACTGAGATGTAGCTCAAATGCCATATACTCTCACTGTTCTTATGGAGATATTGTAGACTTTCCTTAATAAGTGACATTTTATTTGTTATATGTCCTTATAACAATTTCCAGAGACTTTAAATCATTATTTTCTAAAAATTTTTATTTTGTTTGTTATATTTTTTCCTTCACACTAGAATTCCGGAAGCACGAGTGTCTCCTCATCATACATTTAATGTTTTGATTCTTAATTAGTTGATTTGTTTCCTGACATTGGTCATTTAAATTCTCTTTTTTCATTGATTAACCTTAGTAGGGTATTTGACTTAGTAATCTTTTAAAGATTGAATATTTTAGAGGTTTTAATATTCTTAAAGTTTGAGCAGGTTTGTTTTTCTCTATTGCATATGCTTTTTTCTATTTCATTCTTCCTTGGTCTTTATTATTTTTTCTCTTCTGTTGTCTGTTTGGTTGCTTTGATGTTTTTTCCTACATTTTTCAGAGAGTAATTTAGGTAGTTGAAGCTGAATCTTTCTTCTTTTTTAATATTCAAATTTAAAGATATATATATTTCTTTCTAACCTTCTTTAACTGCATACCATAAGTTTTGTCATATTTTTATTACTCTTCAGTTAAACATATTTTGTAATTTCCTTTCTGAATTCTTCCTTGACCCATGAAATACATGAAAATGTATTCCTTAATTTGCAAATATTTGGGGGGTATCATGGTTAAATTTTATTATTGATTTTTAGCTTAATTCCCATTGTGGTCAGAGAATGTATTTTGTGTGATCTAAACATTTTTCTATTTGCTGAGGTCCATTCAATGGTCACATTTGTTGAAATTGAAAAATAGTCCATGTGTGTTTAAAAACCACTGTTTTGTAGTTTGTATATATGTAAATTGATTTATTTTATGTAAAATATATATTAAGTGAAGGTTGCTAATTATATTTTTAGGTTTTCTGTGTCCTTACAGATTCTTTGCCCTGCTAGTTCCTTTAGCTATTTGAGAGGTATATTATAGTATTCAAATATTCAACGGAGATGATTGTGAATTTGACAAATTTTCTTCTTCATTTTGTCAATTTTTCCTTTTTGTATTTTGAAACTGTATTATGGGGTTTGTAAAACAAATAAAAAACACTGCACAGTCTGAAAGAATAGTTCTCATAAGACTGTCCTTTCTTAAGATACAACAATTAACTTCAGGGACTCTGAAGATAAAAAATTCAGAGTTCACATGATCATTCTCTGGTTCAATAATTCACTAGAATGCCTCACAAAACTCAGGAAAGCACTGTAATTATGATTGTAGTTTTATTATGGCAAAAAAAAAAAAGATTAGAACCAGTCGGAAGAAGAGATGCACAGGGAGAAGTTTGGGAGTTTCCAAAAAAGAAGCTTCCATCTTCCTCAGGGACACATTAAGCACTTGGCACCAATGTATGACAATGCTTAGAATACTGCCAACCACGGAAGCTCACCTGAGCTTTTGATGTCCAGAGTTTATATTGCAGATTTATCACATATAACTCTCATGGGTAATCTTCAGTCCCCAGTCCCTCCCAGAGGTTTGGCCTAAATACATTTTTTAAATAATTTTTTTAGTTGTCAGTGAATCTTTACTTTATTTACATATGGTGCTGAGAATTGAACCCAGTGCCTCACACATGCTAGGCAAGCACTCCTCTACCACTGAGTTACAATGCCAGCCCTGGACTAAATATCTTTAGTCTTAGTTCCTCAAGAGGTCAGAAGTGATATGGTATACTTAATTGCTGTCACCCAAAATCTCAATGTGAGACTCATGGCCAAAGACCCTAGGCAAACTATCAGGAAAAATATACCAGGGACCTAGAGATTGCCTCTCAGTTACCAAGTGCAAAGGCCAGAACTCTTTCTGGGTAAGGTTAATTCTCCTCTACACTAAAAACATACTGACTTATGAAATTTCCCTCTTTTCTTCTAGTAATACTTATAAATTTATTTGTGTTATTAGTGTAGTTATATCAAATTTCTTTCAGTTAGTGGTTGTATAGCATGTCTTTTTTAATGTCTATGAACTCTAATCTTTGTCTTACAAAAATAAATGGAAAAACGGCTTTGAGTTTTAGAGGCATTGTGCTTATGATATTAGTTTTCTGTTGTATTCATTTCTAGTATGCAGCACATTTTTTATTAGATATTTATAGTTATATGTAGTAGTTGGGTTCATTTTGATAAAATCATACATGTATGAAATTTGATTTCAATCCCTGTTCTCTTTTTCCCTTCCCTCCATCCTCCTCCACTCTTCCTTTTGCTGGTTTATTTGTTTATTTTTAAGTGATACTCTCTACATACACACGAAAGTGAAATTCTCTGTGGTATATTCATTTATGTATACAATGTAATTTTGTTAAATTTATTACATATTTCCTCCATTTTCTGGTCTCTCCTCCCTCTCCCTTGTTCTCTTTTTTTTTTTTTAACTCCACTCATCTTCCCTGTTTTTGTAATATCCAATCCTCTCCCTGCCTTCTTTCTCTTATTTTGCTCTAGCTTCCACATATAAGAGAGAACATTTGATCCTTGACTTTCTGAGCCTGGCTTATTTCACTTAGCATGATGTTCTTTGTTTCTATCCATTTACTGTCAAATGACATAAAATCATTCTTCTTTATGGCAGAGTAGAACTCCATGTATATACCATATTTTCTTGATCCATTCTTCTATTGATAGGCATCTGAGCTGATTCCATAATTTCATTATTGTGAATTGCACAGCACATATTTTGAGGAGAAATTTGGCTGCATGCTGAAGCTCCACTCTCAAAATCTTTACCAAAAGCAGTGCTTATTTCTATGTCCCCTTGTAATGGCTCTCTTCTGGGCTTTGCACCAGGATTTGTAATGGGTTCTTAGCTTTCTCCCTGTACTTAGAATTGATAATTGTTCCTAGGTAAATGTAGCAGTACATATTTCTGTGGTTCATCCATCTCATAAGTTTTACTATTATGGTTTGGCTCTATAAATGTCTCCTTAAAAGCTCATGTTTTTAAAGCACAATCCCCAATGCAGAAAGTTTCAGAACTAGGTTTTTAGGCAATGGTGAGAGCTGTAACATCATCAGTGGATTTATCCATTTGATGGATTAATAATTTGAATGGACTACGGGGTGGTAACTGGGCAAGTGGAGCATGGTTGGAGGAAGTAGGTTGCTGGGAGGTTGAATCTTGTCCCTGGCTCCTCTTTCTCTCCTTCTTGGCTGTAATGACTGAAAAGCTTTCCTCTGTTATACAATGATGTTCTGCCTCACTTCAGGCTCAGAAAAATGGAGTCATCTGACTGTGGACTAAAATCTCTGAAACCATGAGCCCAAATAAACTTTTCTTCCTCTTCATTGTTATTCTTAGGTATTTTGGCCACAACAATGAAAAGCTAACCCACTTGCCTTGGCATCTGTCTGCTGCCTTCTTTTAGATTATCTCAGAAAATTATCTGATTCTGTCAGCTACTCTATCCCAGTTATAACAGGAGTTCTTTCACAAAGTTGAAAAATCTCTTTTATTTTTCCTTCAAATCCTCTCTTCTTCAAGATAAGCATCCCAATTTCTTTATTACCTCCAGTGTTATGATGTCAAAACTGTTGCTATCCTGGTTGCCTCCACTGGACATTAGACTTAATCACATTATGCTTCATTTGAGCTTATTAAAGCATTGGAACAGGATAGTCACCTCCTTCATTCTGAACACTGTAATTCTATCAGTATAGGTTGCATTGTCTTAATTTTTGAGTAGATTTGTCATAGCACTCTCACATACTAATTTTGTAGGCAAATGACATTTTCAGATGTCTGTTGCATCAATGTTTCCCCGATCTATACTATTACCCTCTACTACTACTACTACTACTACTAACATTACTATTACTAACACTTATTGTGCACTGTGTTCTATAGACATTAAGTTTTTTATTTTCAAAGAAAGTATTATTCCTAATTTGCAAGTTGAGAAAGTTTAATTTGCAAATTAAGAAAGAGGTCTAATAGTCTACTCAAAGCCATAGAGCTAGAAATGTGTTAGATCTAGGATTTAGGTTAATAATCCTGTCTTAGTTTGTCTAAGACTTCCTCAGTTTTAGTACCAAAAGTCTTGTAGCCCAGAAACATCTCATTATTGGGTAATTTGTTATCCTGAACTCTGAACTCAGTATATATATCTATAGTCCAAACTTAGGTTTTTAATCACTGCTTTGTTGCTTCCCTGAGGTGATTAAATGTTTTTAAATATTTAATGTCATGTTGTGTGATTTAATGTCTCGTCACGTCATTTGATGTTTTGCTGGGTGACTGCATAGGAAAAGTTAAACAAGTGGATAAAAGTTACAAGGGATGTGACAAATGTTTTAGGAGATAGATATATTAAACCTGATTTGAACATGTATATGTCAAAAAAATCACATGCTATCCCATAAATATGTATAATTTTATGTTTTTATGTATTAGTTAAAATAAATTTAATTTAAATAAAAAGTATCCAGAGACCTCTTTAAAAAGTTAGAAGGACATTGAATCATTTCCATATAAAAAGGCACTTCCTCACAACCAGTTTTCTTCAAATATAGAGTGAATTTTCTCAAAGGGTTGTACTTGTACCTTGTAATATTTTAAAACTGAGTGTAACTTTTAATCATATTTTCAGTTCAGATTCTGTCAGCATTTTAGTTATGCCTTCTAAATTCATGTGATTCTTAATAAGCCTTCTATGCCTTCATCCAAGTTGTCAATAAAAATAGTATGACTATTTACTTATTTATAATACTGTCTCAGAAATTTTGATGCATCTTGCAATGAGAAAACATCCAATAATACAATGACAACATATAAACAGCGAATCTTTAAATACTAAAGAAGGTAATTGTGGAAAATAATGTAGGCCAAAGAGTAACCTTTCATCTTATTTTTCATAATAGAAGGCTCAAATTTAGAATATTTAGAAGAATAGGTCTTGATTCAATCTTCTGTAAACATTACTTTTCTTGGGTGTTTTAAAAATGGAAATTAAATAGCACTCAGTTTGAGACTATATCAAATAGTAAGGGCTTGCAATGGTAATATTTTACTTTTTTGAATGCTTTAGCAACCAGATAACTTGGTTATATTATAATGTTAGCAAAGGGGAATTAATTTTCTCAGTAGACATTATTTTCTGTGTATTTAACTTTAAAACAAATTAATATTATTTAGGGCAACATTTGTGATTGGTACCTTGGAGGCTGACATAAATTTTGATAAATTTTGTTAAATCTGTGATTTTTAATTTGGGTGTTAATAATATAATAATAGCATAATGGAGCCAGACTGCTTGGATGCAAGTCCCAGTTCTGTCACGAATGAACTGATGGCATTGGGAAGTGAGATTCACATTTTTTCTGTCACAGTTTTCTCCCTTATAGAGGTGATGATGGTGATGATGATAAAAAGTATTCCACATCAAAGGGCTATTGTAAGGATTAAATAAATTGATTTATCAGAAAAATAGTTTCTCAATTTCAGCTGCCTATTGCATTCACCTGGTAAATTTAAGAACCACTCATGCTTGGACTTACACTACCCACGTGTATTCTGAGACTTGGTCATCTGGGATTTTTATAGTTTCCCCAGATGATTCTAATTTATGGTCAAATTTAAAAAATCCTGATCTAAATAATTATAAGAGAACCTGGAAAATATTAAGCAATTGGTAGGTGTTAGGTATTATCTATCATAAGACTCAAATGGTCAGGTGATAGTTTTCTTAATACTTAAAAAATAATATTGGAAGATCATTTGTGAATGACAGTTATTTTTCAAATATTCTTGGTAATATAACTTCCCTTTCTCAATAGCATAATAAACTTAAGATCTTGTTTTGCTTTGTTTACACAATTTATTCCCACTCTACTTTTCTTTTTATGTTTAACCCTGGCAGGCATAGGCAAGTTGTAATCCAATACTGACCTGATGGTCACAGATAAGTGTGCAATTTGTTCCAGATTTATTCCATAAAATGTCTTTTAAAAGTATTAAAGTCAGAAGTATTTTTTTCTTGTCTCATTCTAATTTATACGGCTAGCCCTGGATGACTGATTTATGGGGAAATCAACCTCCCCATTTGGAGGGAGTCCATGTGCAAGGTCTTGATAACCTCCCACCCACCACAATATTGAAGTCATCTGATTACTATCTTATTAGTTACAAAGAATTCACAGAGATTAAAGGATTTTGAAAATGTAGTCAGATCTTTAAAAACAGTATGGGCCTTAAGAGAAGATAAAAATACTAAATTATATTTATCTTATTAAAAAGATAAATTATAACACAGAAAGAAAAGGTTCTTGCTATATGAGTCCATAATGTTCCTCTTGTAGTTGATTAAACTTAGTGTCTGACCCTCTGCTAACATTTTTTTTAATCTTATATGTAGAAAGCAACAGGCATGAAGACTTCGAAAATGTGGCCACTTATTTTATAAAATATAGGTCTCTTCCAAATATCTGATACTAAAACTCTGAGGAAGAACATAGACATTAGATGTTTTATGTTTTACATCAGTTTAGTCACATTCTAAGCAAAATCATAGCCATTAGAAAATGTGAAAAAGACCTCTATCTGCCTGTCTAGAAGGTACAACTCTGCATTTTATGAGGCTTAATGGAAAGTAGCTTCAGGGTGAATAAGAAGGCTTAAAATTGGCAAAACTTGTTTCGTTCAGGTGGAAATACACTATGCTCAGACCATTCTTTGTATTACAAGTGTCTGAAAATTTTAAAATCTAAATTACTTGCAAAGAGGTAAGAATAACTGGAGATTCAACCAAGTGAAGAGAGTTACCCTAAATAAATGATTCTCAGTCATGGATGTCTGCCATAGATGCCTGGAGCCTTTCTGTCATGGTAAGTCAATATCTGGGGGTGGGTAAAAATAAGTATATACTTTTAAATCCTAAAGATTTTCTACAAACTATAGTTGGAAAGATTGGAATTCAACATTATCCAGGGATAAACTCTCAGCAGGAGACAAAATGTTTACCGCAACTTCAGTAAGTGAGGAGCCCTGTAGCCAAGTGACCTCACTCCAGTGTGAAATTGACATTAATCAACGCTCTTCAATCATAAGAGTGAACACTCCTAGTAATATCATTTAACTATTTTTTTTTCATTTCATTTGTAAAGGTATCTAGAATTTTGCCAAATGCTTTGGGAAAGCCCAGATAAATTATATTTGTTAATGCAGGTTTAGTAACCTTGTTTTTCAAAAGGAAGTAATGATGTCTAAAGTTTACTTTCAAGTTATTCATAAAGAGACAAATATATATTATGCATGTACATGTATTATTACATATATAAAATGAATGTGTAGAAAAAGAAGTAGCAAATGAGGCAAAATGTTAATTTTTGGAGAGTAGAGGTGAAGTATAAATGTATGTTCACTGAATTATTCTTTCAACTTTCTGTAACTTTGTAATTCTCAAAATAAAAAAAGTTGAGAAAAAAAGAAGTGAGGAAAATCTGGTAGGATTAGCTACTGGTGCCTCTATTCCAGTTCTTCATGAACATTATTTTTGTTTTTAAGGTCTGTGAGAATCAATCTGTTATCATTGTTCTGAGATCCAGTTTTGAAAATTCATTTTTTTCTGTCCTTCATTTATTGGGTACTAATCTTTGCTAGGTGTCATGATATCTGTACAATAATAAAGCACATCTGGGTTCAAACTCTGTTTTTGTCTATTACTGATGTTCCTTCATCTGTGACATTGAAATATGAAAATTTACTAAGGTAATAATGAGGATTACAAACTATAATGAATGCAAAGTGCTTAACATAGTGCCTGGCACATAATAAATATATATTATTGGAAATAATGACAAAAGTTGAGACATGTTTTTTGAGAAGACTGGAAATCGTACAAAAGTGAGTAATGATGTGTCAAAGAAATGCAGTTAAAACTGTCAAAAATGCTCTATTTTAAACACCAGACTTTGATGACCCAAAGAAACATATAAAATATAGATCATACACACCTCACAGGACATTTTTGTAAAAATTACAAGAAATAGTTCATATACAGTACTTCACTCAGTACTTGGCTCATTGCAAGCTCTCAGTAAATATTAGCTATCATTACTGTTATTAACAAAGAGACATGCATGAGAAAGATCACTGCTATTGAGGCTTTTGGGATTCTAATGCTAAAGCCTTAAAACAATAATTTATATGACATTAATTGTTGCTTCTCTTCTACAATTAACTCCACTCAGTTATGTAATTACAGAATGTTTCATTCATCTTTAAATATTGTCTTAGTAAATAGACTTCTAATTCACAAGAAATATCTCTGTGATTAGTACCTTTTTACAATCTTTCATAGTCCTGAAGATTCACAATGAGGGATGCAAGTAGACAAAGAAAAGTACATTTGCACTTACGTAGTACATTAATACCAGAAGGGAGAGACCCTTTAAAAATCTGTGTACAAAACATGGTTCTAGGTGCTTTACATAATTTCACTTTACTGCTCTAGGTATTATTTTTCAATGGATTAGGTAACTAAGGTTTAGAGAGCTTAAGTAACTTTTCCAAAATTTCATAGTGAGTGAGTCTCGATTTGAGTACCCTTCTCTCTCCATGCTAGAAGTCTTACAACTCTACCATTGTGCCTACCCAAATGTCTAGCTATTTACTTAGTTGCACTTACTTCCTTTCTGAAATTATTTAGGATTCAAGCTTCCATACAGGTGTCTATTTCAAGATAACATTAAGTAGACTTCATTGAATGCAATCTCAGATGCATCTGCCTTATTAGTACCTTCAAGACTACATTAGAGTGAAGTTACAATGTGAGGTGGGCACAATATGTTGCCATCATGGTGCAAATGTAAGTGGTGAATAAATGACCATGTGCCTGACATATGTTTCAAATCATTAGGAATAAACAGTAACTGATAAATATTATATCTTATTTGAGTCCCAATAACTAAATGTCACACTTCGTAGGTGAGACTCATTCAAAAAGATGGTTTGTGAAAACTTGACCAGTGTCTAAAAAGGTACTTTTTTCACGGTTCTGATTTTGTTTCTGTTCTTTGGATTTTGACAATAATTAGAAGTAGAGTAAAAATCAGTACTACTTTAAAAATATTTTTTTTGTAGATGGACACTATACCTTTATTTTATTTTTATGTGGTATTGAGGATTGAATCCAGTGCTTTCCACATGCAAGGTGAGCACTCTACCACTGATCTATAACCCCAGTCCAAAATCAGTACTATTTTGATTTCCCAGAGATAACTTCTGTTTTTCTTACTGTAGTTTTAAATCTTCCCATGTTGAGGATGTGGAGCCTTATACTAGATAATCATAAATACCCAATCTTTTCACCCTCAATAACTGGGGCATATGCTATTTGCATGGCATCCATTCAACCAATAACTACATTCAAGAGTTTTTTTGTCTTCCCATTTCTGCTGCAGGAGGTAAATAGAAGATAACACAAGCCACAAAAATTTCCAGTTGTGTTTCAAAAGGCAATTATTAAGATAGAAACAAGCAATTCCCCTAGATCTCTGTTTCTTTTGTCCACATTTGATTACTATATCCTTCAAAGCTGACTGTGGTATCTGGGGAATCCTGCTTTGCTTTGAAACTCACACTGTTTATTTTAGAAAGGAAAAGAAATATATATCATGTGTGGAATTCTTAAGAATCTGAGTTATTGCAAATTGAAGCTAAAAGACTGTGGCACTGCCAACCTACACTTCTGGTGGGGTTACTTGCTTGATCTTCTCATCATAAATACATCTCTTGAGGATTACAAGCATTTGGAGCATTGCATTCTACAATGAGATTAATAATAATAATAATTGTTTTAATATCAATGATACTTCACTATGAAGCAAATGTAAAACCACCTCAGCATAGCTGAAAGGATGGGATTACTCCATTTTAGTTGATCATTTAGGAATTACCTCTGTATGAGAGAATGGGATGAATAGAAAATAATGAAAAAAGTAAGCCTTCTGATCAACCTTCAGAAATGATGTTCTTTCTCAAGCAAAGGTTTTAATCTGATTTGTGTCTAAGAGGTCCTAGAAAGAAGTATAAGCAAAAGCACAACTTTTCTTAGCAACAAGAAAAGATTACTTATATGTCATACATGGCAATGGAAGAATTCAGGTCATGTTTTTAATTCCTATAATATCTTGAAATGAGAACCAAATCGGAAGCCTTTGGAACAATCTGGTACATGAAAAAAAAAAAAAAAACTCTTGAAAATTGAAGGCATTATCAATAAGATGTGTTGTGAGGAGGCATGAACCTCCAGGGGGCATAACAATCTACTGGGAATTACACATTACCTTCTCGAAATTCTAATTTCCCACAAGTGATGCATGTGTTGATCCATGAAATCAGATCACACGTGTACATACTACTATTACAGTAAGCTATTGCTAGTTATGCAAATATGTCATATTTTAAAGTATTTTAGTATAGAAAAATGGTGGAAACTGACAGTGTAAAAAAGGTGAAAGATCCAAAATAACAGGAAGACAGAAGTTTATAAATTGGTAATCATTCAACAAATATTTAGTACTTGACTTGGCATAGCACTGCACTAGTAACAAGGGAGATAAACTTAATTTTAGGAGAACAATCAGAGGACACTGAAATATGGAGTTGATTTAATGCCAATTTTAGATGGAAAGGATCTAAAGACAAAAGAAAATTAGTGATTTGGAATAGTAGCTGGACAGTTGGTTTCTGTTTAGAAACTATTGAAGAGATGTGAACTGAAGTTAAGTCCAAGTTTTTTTTTTATAGTGCATTTCCTGTATCTTACACACACTAAAACAATTGAAATCTTAAAACTCTTGGTTAAGATTTATTAACTTTATTTTGAAAGATCTAAAACTTTGATATTTTTTCCAGGGCAGAGAGATATGTTTGACTACCTGACTTGTGAATATAGGTCATATAATAAATTGGTGAGAATTTGATGAAAACTGTGGTCTTTCTCCTGAGAAAAGCATACATTATCTATGCAAATTTTAATTTTTATAAATAATTCTAGAAATTTCAAAGGTCACTTTCAGCCCATCTTTAGCTTTTGTAAGCGTACTTGAACTTTTATTTTAAAAATCAAGAACATATTTGGATTGTTTATCATAAAGTAATGACAATTTTAAAAAATTATTTGTTCTTTTTAGTATACATAGCAGTAGAATGTATTTTGACATATTTTACATACATGGAGTATAATTGCCCATTCTTGTGGTTGTACATGATGTGGAGTTTCATTGATTGTGTATTCATATATGAACATATGCAAATTATGTCTGATTCATTCTATCATTTTTTTCTATTCCTATCCCCTCTCCTTTCCCTTTATTCCCCTTTGTCTAATCCAAAGTACTTCTATTCTTCCCTACTCACTCCCCCTTATTGTGTGTTAGCATCCTCATATCAGAAAGAACATTTGGGCTTTGGTTTTTTGGGGTTGGCTTATTTCACTTAGCACGATATTCTTCAGTTCCATCTATTTACCTGCAAATGCCATAATTTTATTCTTCTTTATGGTTCAGTAATATTCCCTTGTGTATGTGTACCACATTTTTTTAATCCATTCATTCATTGAAGGGCACCTAAGTTGGTTCCATAGCTTAGCTATTGTGAATTGAACTGCTATAAATATTGATGTGGCCATGCTATTATAGTATGCTGATTTTAAGTCCTTTGGGTATAGACTGAGAAGTGGGATACCTGGGTCAAATGGGGGTTCTATTCCAAGTTTTCTGAGGAATCTCCAAATTGCTTTCAAGAGTGGTTGCACCAATTTGCAGTCCCACCAGCAATGTATGAGTGTACCTTTTCCCCCACTCCTTGTCAATAAGAAATGACTTTTTTTGGGGGGTGACACAGCATAGTTTCATGGTCAGCTTCTTTAAAAAAAAAAGTGTAAGGGGTGCACTGTCAAATAATGATAAGAAATATATGTGGTAAATAAATAAACCAGTAACATAGTGGTTTATTATCATTGTCAAATATTATGTACTGTACATAATTTTAAGTCCTATACTTTTATACAACTGACAATAGACTAGGTTTGTTTATATAGGGCATCACCACAAACGTGAGTCATGTGTTGTGCTGTGACCTTATAATGGCTGTGACATCACCAGGTGATAGGAGTCTATCAGTTTCATTGAAATATTATAGGACCATCCTTGGACATGTGCCTCATTGTTGATCAAACTGTTGTTATGTAGTGCCTGGCTTTGTCTGAATTCTTGCTTCTAATTCTTTTGAATTAAGAGTGGAACTGCTGAGTCATATGGTAATGATATGTTTAACTTTTTGAGGAACCACGGAACCATAGTACTAACAAGGTGCTTTTGGGCAAAAGGGCCCCTGATTCCCTCTTGGAGAGTCACAATGCACATTAGCATAGGGAAGTCTCTGGGAAGGCCTAAAGCAAAGACGTCTATGCAACATTGACCCATCAGTCCTCAAACTAATTTGATGGTGGAACCTTTTTGGCAGAATAACTGGGAACAAACCCTGCTGGTTTGGGAAACATTATTCTAGGCTGGGAAAGCCTGCATGGAAAGGGTTATCATGGTGTGTGTCATTGTGTCTTAAGAAATGACAAATTTTTGAGGATATATCTATATATGTATACACACACACACACACTCTGATTCAAACATTGCATAACATAGAAATGAGTTGAAACGTCACATGGTACCCCATAAATATAGACAATTTATAAGTTTTTATGTATCAGTTAAAACAAATTTAAATTAAAAAAAACATTACAAAAGGGAGAAGATCCACTTTATTAGAGGATGTTCCACATCTCATAAGGTACAAATATCAGTTCTGGGACTTGGAGAATCTCTTCTCTTGGAAGCTCTATCATTTTTTTGACAGAGACAGAGAGCCTCTTTAATCTTAGCAGCAGGGTATAACTTGCTAATTTCCAAGAAGCCTTAAGCTCAGAAGGGCAGAATAACTTTGATTCATGAGACATGTCTTCTAAGACAAACCCCTTTCTCCACTATGTGTCAGTGTCACCATGACACTCAGATTTGTCTTCTTAAAATTTAATGGTGTCACTCCTTTACATAAAATCTATTGCTCTGTTGAAAGGTGGTACTATATGATACATCTAAAATAAAAAAAAATCTGAGATCAAATAACTTTAGAAATTATTCATGCTGCTTTCTTCTAAGACATCTGTGTAACATGTTATTAAATTTAGGCTTTGAGAGGTCCTGCTCTTGTCGTTTGACCTAGCATTTTTCACATATATTTGCCCATGGAACTTTTTTTTTTTTTGGAACGTTTATCAACAACTACTTGAACTACTATTAGTTGAAACTCACTTTGGGAAATCTTCACCCATGAGATAAGATACAAAATAGGGTGGAGCATGAAGCTATGTGACATTTGGTCTTCACTTATTATTGTAATTTTTAATTTTTTAAACACTTACTGTTCCATTATCCGAGCCCTTGCTCCAACAACACCTTTCTTTTCTACTTGTGTTTGTCCTGGATCATTGTCATTATTTTCACTAGAATGGCATATGTTTGTGTAACTGTTTCTTTTTTTTTTTTTTTGGTGGTGCTGGGGATTGAACCCAGGGCCTTGTGCATGTTAGGCCAGCACTCTACCAACTGAGCTATATCCTCAGTCCCCCTGCATAACTATTTCTTTTGCTTAGAAATCCTTTCCATAATTCCCTTCTTTGGAAAATGCATTTATCATGAAGACCCAATTTAAAATACAATCTTAGCCAGGTGCAGTGGCGCATGCCTATAATCCCAGTGGCTTGGGAGGCTGAGACAGAAGGATCACAAGTTCAAAGCCAGCCTCAGCAAAGGCAAGGCACTAAGCAACTCAGTGAGACCCTATCTCTAAATAAAATACAAAATAGGGCTAGGGATGTGGTTGAGTGCCCCTGAGTTTAATCACCAGTAACCTCCCAAAATACTTAAAATACAATCTTTTTTTGAAGCCTTTACTGAATTTTACAAGGCTGAGCAAATATTCATTAAAATGATGAATGAGAAGCAGGCCATTGAATGTTTGGAGTAGTAATACATCACTCAAGGGCTCAGATCAGACCATCTCATCTAAACACCTCATCATACAATGACAAAACAGAGACTCAAATAGGATTAGTAGCTACCTCAATGTTATAGCTAGTGGCAAAGCTGGGATTGAAACCCATATTAGGTACTCTTTCCACTATACCATAAGAACTAGATTTGATGAGGAAGATACAAAGAACAGTGGTAGCAGCAGATATGCAAAATTTGGCTTGCTCTATGTCATGATGGTTAAAGTTATATAAAAAACAAGAAATATGTTGGGAGAACTCAGAGCTTCATTCTGTAACCAAGTATAACCTCACGACTTGGCCAAGAGTCTGTCTATGTCTGTTTGAGCAAGATATATTGCAATATCAAGTCCATGATATTGCATGTCTCATATATATATATATATATATATATATGAGGAATCCATAAGACTCTTTCAATATTAACAAAAAATATGATTGCACTAGTGATAGTGTATAAAATATAGCTAAAAGTACTTAGACAATACAACAGTTTCCTAAAATTAGGGATGCAAGGTAAGGAGAAAAAATGATGAAGCACCAAGGAAGTCAATATAAATGAGAAGAAAAAAATATGGACTACTCAGTGAGTTTATGTTTACTTATTCTAGATAAGAAATAAAAGGAGACAGATAGGAAAATTTGATTGTTTTGAAACTGACATTTAAAAAAATGACAAATGTTTCTTGAATGAATATTATGTACTGAGCCTTATTTTAGATGTACAAAAATTTTGTAATGTATGCTTTAATCCGATTTAAAAGCTCAGTGAGAGTATGTAAGTAGCAAATCTAATTTTAAATGCTGATGTTTGACTTTTTTCCATGGCATTATGCAAAAAGGAACTGGAAATGAAAATAAATATTATGGATAACTTATGGATTTGCATATTGTTACTACTAATAAAAACTATTTGAGAACATTTATTAAGTGCTTACTACAACCTAACCCCTTTTCTAAGAAATAAGACTTAAGGAAGAAAGTTGTTTATTTTCTGTTTGGTATTTCTGGTTTCCATCAGCAGAGCACATATTGTTATCAATGTCACAATTTATTAGGGTATCCATTGAGATTTTCCTAAGCAAAAGGTAAGTGGAGACTTTACCCATTGAAAGAGGGATTTTAGAAATAATAAATGCAGCCTCTTAACTTTATGTAGTGAAAAGGTAAAAAATGAATGTCTCAATATAGGAGATGTCAGTAAATGATGTGAAGTTCCCTAGGAGAAAAAAAAAAAACATTTAAGAAACAAGAAGTCCTGAAAAATAACAGTAGAAAACCTACATATAAAGATGTATTTCAAGAAGGGATTAGGCATAATGAAAAGTCCATGATTATATATTATAATTAAATACAAAGTAAATGATTAGTTGAAGCTATAATAAAAGTTATAAGATTTAAACTATTTCCATGTGATAAAAGTGAGGTAAAAAGGAGGGGGGGGGGAAGAGAACTGCCTGATCTCTAATTAAATATTTTCCAAAAACTCTTATATTGTATGTATGAATAAGTTGGGGGGGGGATGTATTTATGTACAAAAGTGGGAAAAATTCCAAAGAGGCTCTGGAGTTATAGAGGAGGAAAGCAGTGTAAGAATAAAATTACTTAGATATCATTAAGACCTTATGGATTAATGGAATTGCGGGAATGTACAGAAGCTTTAAGAGACAGCTGAAAAATTTACCTTGAAGATAAAGAGGAATAGAGAAATGAATAAAATAAAATAATAGAACAAATTTATACTTCTAGGTATGGCATAGACACTGACATCACATTTGTTCTTCCAGTGTAAACACAAAATATATGCATTAATCGTTTTCATGCATTGAGAAATATGCATTGGACTGCAAACCTTGAAAGAAAGTAAACAAACAAGGTGGATTCTACAGCTGCCTTACTTTTCTGCCTGGAGGAATTTTCTGTACTCCCTGGTGGGGTGGGGGACACCCGAGTAGAACAGGACATCTAAATGAGTTGAAGAGACAAAGATTGGAGTTTGGGGATGCTGTTATGACTTTAATTTGTAAGAGAGAGTAGTAGAGAAGGAGTCTTTGAGTGAACATGTATTTAGAATATGTAAAGATTTCTCAAGCAGAATTATAAGAAAATAGACAACCAAATTTTAAAAATAGCCAACCTTTTGAATAGACACATCATCAAAGAAGACATACAGATGATGAGCACTTAGAAAGAAGCTCAACATTATTATTCCTGGAGAAATGCAAATTATAAACAAAGGAGATCACTGCACTCCTATTAGAATGGCTGACCATATCAAGTAGGGAAGGTACAGAGGAACTGAAATGCTCAAATACTGCCTGTGGAGAATACAAAATGGCATAACCACTTTAGAAAACAGTTTGGCAGTTTCTTTAAAAATTGTTCATACAGCTACCATATAACCCAGCCATTCCAATCCAAGAGAAACATAAACATAATTGGATGCAAAAGTGTGTATACAGATGGACATAACAGCATAATTCATAGCCACAACCTGGAAAAAGTCCAATAGTCCATGAACAGGGAATGGATATGCAACTTATAGTATATTTATACAATGGAATACTAATTGGCCATTAAAAACAATGCACTACCAATATTTGCAACCATATAGATAAACATATAAATACTTATGCTGAGTAAAAGATGTCAGACAAAAATACTACATATTATATTCTATTTATATGAAATTGTAGAAAGTGCCAACTAAAATGTAGTATTAAGAAAGTCCATCAGTGGTAGCTTGGACATGAGGGGAACCAGGGAAAGGCAAGAGGGTGGAAGTATAGAAGCAGATATAGAAATATTTGCAAAAACTGGATACTTTAACTCTTGATTATGATGATAGTTTCACAAAGGTATAAGGTGTATATATATATATATATATATATATATATATATGAATTAATTTGTACACTTTTTATGTGTGCACATTACTGTATGTTGAAAAGGCCTCAATTAAGAAGTAATAAAAATAACAAGAGAAAAATCAAAAGTAATATAGGAAATGAAATTTCAAAAAAAATAATCATGAATAAAGCTGCAAAAATTCTTACAGAATATTATTAAATATAATCTAGCTATACCTAAAGATAATTCATCATAGTGCAATGGAATTTATGCCCAGAATTCTAGATTAGCTTTTCATTGAAAAAATAGCTAATTTAATTCTGAAGTAATTAATGGGCCAAAGAAAAACTCACAAAGGAATTTAAAAGATATCTTGAAAAGAATGAATAACACATTATGCCAAAGCTCATGGAGTGGACTGAAATGAGTGCTCAGAGGAATATGTATAAATATTAATATTAAAAAGAAGAATAATCTCAAATTGGCAATCTAGCTTTACACATTAAGAAACTAGAAAAAAGAGAATAAACTAAACGAATAGTTAGCATAAGAAAGAAAATAAAAGTTTAAAGCATGGATAAATAAAATATTAATTAGAAAAAAATTGAGAAAATAAACAAAACCAAGAGTTGGTTCTTTGGCAAGATCAATGAAACTGGCAAACTTTAGCTAGACCGACAGAGAATAAGAGAGAAGACTCAAATGACTAAAACCAGAAATGACAGTGAGAATGTCATTGAGTTTCCGGAAATAAAAAGGATTATAAGAGTATTATGAAAAATATATGACAACAGGGCTGGGGTTGTAGCTCTGTGGTAGAGCAATTGTCTAGCATGTGCGAGGCTGTGGGTTCACTCCTCAGCATCACATAAAAATAAATAAATGAAATAAATGTCTATCAACAACTAAAAAAAATTAAAAATATGTATGACAACAAATTGGATAACATAGATGAAATGGACAAATTCCTAGAAACACATAATTTATCAAGACTGAATCATGAAGAATAGGAAATATGAATAAAAGTATAAGTAAAAAGGATATGAATCAGGAATTAAAAGGAAAGAAAAGTCCCAGAATAGTGTTCCCCTCATTAATGCATTCTGCCAAATATTTGATTAATTAATATAAATTATTTTCAAATTCTTCAAAAAATTGAAGGGGAGGGACATCTTCCTAACTCATTCTGAGCCCAGCATTATCCTGATATCAAAGCCAGACAGATTGTACAAGAAAATTTCAAACTGATATTCTTTATGAGTAACGATGCAAAATTGTTCAATAAAATACTAGCAAATGATACATGCATGTAGGAATATATCACAATGAATTCCACTTTTTATATAAATATAATGTACCAAATAAAAAATAAATAAATAAAAGAAAGACCAGTAGAGAAAGGGGTCAGAAGAAGGAAGAAGGGGAGGGAAAGAGGAAGTAGTAGGGACTGAGTGGAGCAAATTACATTCCATGCATGTAAGCTTATGTCAAAATGAACCCCACTATTATGTATAAGTATAATGCACTAATAAAAATATTAAAAATGCTAGCAACTGAATTAAGCAACACATTTAAAGCATTATACATGAAGAATAATTTATTTTCTGGATTTATTCCTGGAATGAAAGGAGTGTTAAAATTAATGAAGGAAAAAACCCACATGATCATTTCAATTAATGCAGAAAAGGCATGACAAAATTCAACACCCTTTCATAATTTAAAAAAACTCAAAAATATATACATGTATTGATTGTCATGTGGAACCCCGCAAATATGTACAATTTTTATATTTCCATGTATCTTTTAAAATAAATTCAATCAAAAATTCATAAAAACTTTAAGTAAATGGAAACTACCTCATCATAATAAAGTCCATGTTAAAAAAAGCAGCTAATATCATACTCAAAGGTTTTCATCTGAGATCAGGAACAAAGCATGGACCCCTGTTTCAATAATTTAAATTCAACATTGTATTGGATATTCAAGTTAAAAAATGATGAAGAAATAAAAGGCATGTCAGGTGTGGTGCACGCCTGTAATCCCAGCGGCTCGGGAGGCTGAGGCAAGAGGATTGTGAGTTCAAAGCCAGCCTCTGCAAAAGTGAGGAGCTAAACAACTCAGTGAGACCCTGTCTCTAAATAAAATACAAAATAGGGCTGGGGATGTGGCTCAGTGGTTGAGTGTCCCTGAGTTCAATCCCTGGTACCACCCCCTCCAAAAGGCATTAAAATGCTTTTTGCTTTCAAGTGACAAGATCTTATATGGGTAGTAAGTATATACTAATGGTGAATAAGGACATGAAAATATCCTTCATATAATTAAACATGAGAGAAATAGAAACTGAAATCACAATGTGATGACACTATTAAAATATTAATATTAAAAATTTGAAAATACCAACTGAAATGGATATGGAACAAGTGTCACTATGAACATTGCTGTGCGAATGTAAAATTTTACACCCCAAACTGCTTGTTATTTTATTGTTTACAAATTTAAATATATACTTTACCCTATAGGTCAATAATTCTACTTCTAATTATTTACCCAGGGAGAAATGAAGACATATGTGGAGAAAAAACTTTGGACATGAATGCTAGCAACTAGAAAAAACACGAATGTCTTTCAACAGGTGAATACTTAAATAATATAATTCTACAAAGGAAGAAAAAGTAATGAACCACTTTCAGATGCAACAATATGTATGATTCCCCAAAAGTTGATGAATGAAGACCCCAGAGACAAAAAAAGTAAATTCCATGTGATTTTACTCATACAAAGTTCTAAATTAGTCATATCTTATCTCTAGTGACAGAAAACAGATTAATGATTGCTTGGAGCTTGCAGTGGGGAATTGTGGTAAATTGATTGCCAAAGGGCAGGAGGAGATTTAAGGTGATAGAAATGTTCTATATCTTGATGGGGGTAAATTAGCATCATAGTTATTAGCATATGACAGTCTAGAGGTTTAATAATTTATAAAATATTGTTATACATTGTATAAACATTTAAAGAGCTACTTTGAAGTAGAAAGTAGTGAAAACAAGGTAGCACTTATCCTTAAAGTGAAACTATATTCATAAAGGTTTCCACAACCATCTTATTGATAAGTCTGTAACTTGATGTTATAGGGTATATACCTTTGTCAGAAATCACCAAAGTATATACTCAAAATTGTGCTTTTTATTTAATGTAAACTATATCTCAAAAGAGTAAATTAAAAAAGAAAAGTGAAGTTCGCATATGTTGGAATAGTTGTCTTTATAACAGAGGAAATGGTCAGATTCTTCACTATGTGGGTCTATTGTGTTTTTGTTACTCAGCTATTAACTGATTCAAAGTTAAATACGTTTTTGGAAGTTGTTTTTAAAGATTAGGCTAAATAAATGCACAATAAGTCTTTCTTAAATTAATGACTTCTAAGAGATGGAGGATCATTTGAAGAACTAGATGGAATCTCTGGCATGGAATGTATAGGAGTAAAAAGTTTGAAGAATCATTTTACGCATTACTTCTTCTTAGAAGGTTAGAGAAAGAAGTATACCTAGAATAAAAAAGAGAAATATCAAGAGGGATGCTACAATAGTAGAACAGTATTAATCTATACTAATAGAAAAAATTTTGAATGTTAAAGAATTTCAAGAGATTTTTCAGAGAAGACTAGAAAAGTGGTTGTTCAGGAGCTATGGAGGAATCAATAAGACGGTTTTGGAAAATTTTATTTAAAAAAATTTTTTTGGCCCAGGGGGCTTGAACTCAGGGGCACTGTACCACTGAGCTATATCCCCAGCTTTTTTTGGCACTGGGAATTGAACCCAAGGGTGTTTTACCACTGAGAACATCCCTCTTTCTTTCTTTCTTTCTTTCTTTCTTTCTTTCTTTCTTTCTTTCTTTCTTTCTTTCTTTCTTTCTTTCTTTCTTTCTCTCTATCTCTCTCTTTTTCTTTCTTTCTTTCTTTCTTTCTNGAGAGAGAAAGAGAAACTTGGGGGGGAATTCTATTAATGTAGAAAGACCAGTGGGGTAGACAAAGGGGATTGAGGGGGAGGGAGAAGGGACAGGGTAAGGGAAGAACAGTGGAATAAATCTGACCTAATTTCCCCCTGTACATATATAAATATACCACAGTGAATCTCACCATCTAGTACATCCACAAGAAACTAATTAAAAAAAACTATAGGTAGATAGCTATCAGAACAGTGTAATGGAGAGAACTGGGGGAGGGAGGAGAGGAGGGGAAAGTCAGTATTGGGAACAGAATTACAACAAATTATATTCCAGGTTTTTATAGTTATGTCATAATGAATCCTAATGTTATGTATAACTAAAAAGAACCAATAAAAATTGAAAAAAAGAATGAGTTATTTTTATCCTCATTTAATTAATGAGAAGATTGAAACATAGAGGGATTGGACATCTTTATCCAGGATGACACAGCCAATAAGTGATCTGAAATCTGAGCCTCATCTTTCTTCCTAATGCCATTTTCTTGCCTCCAATAATAGATAGAATTTGTAAAATTTGATGATATCAAACTATTTTTCTTTGTCCTATTTTATATTATTTTCTGGGTGTAGGTGGTCCTGGGTCAGCTGATGTTGATCCACTCTTAAGGAAGCCAAAGGTCTCCAGGTATACTTTGACCCAGATAAGGCAGGGATAGAAATAAAATAAAAAAAGAAATAAAATAGTAAAGCTCTATTTTCTTCTCTTAGGGATGTGTTGATACATTTCTATTAGCAGGCAGTCATAGTGTTTCACACTGTTAATACAAATATCTTAGATTTCCATTCATATTTTGTTGAGTAATTTAAAGGTTGAAGTGTTTATCAAAATGAGGTATTCTTTTTCAGTGTTCTAAAAAATTGCTGGTATATTAGTTTACCAAACTAGTGCTCAAACTGCCCAAACGTTCTTGGAACTAAGAGAGACCTCAAAAGATAAGATGTGGCTCAAGTTAGACCTCACAATCTAGCTTTAAGGCATATTAGTTATTAATGGGTGTTGAATACTGTTCCTATTTGACATGTAAAGCTATTTACAGTGAGAGGATTCTTATTATTTGGGAATGTCCAAAGTAGACAGGATCTAAGAGGTTTCCCAGTGAGTTTATGTCATTTTATGGATGAAAAATTGAAGCCCAGAGAAAGAAAATAATATGGATAAGCTCACACTTATTGTTGAGTTATGCTATGGGATTTTTCTTTGTGAGTATAATAGTAGAAGTTTAGATAAAATCATGTCAAAGACATTACAATTCTAGCTATGAAATCTGAGAGTGTTCCCTTTCTTATTCCCCTAAGGTGAGGATAGGGTTAGAGCAATGGAGAATGTGTGTGTGTGCATGCACTCACATGCCCATGTGCACATGTGCTCACGTGTACACGTGTGGTGTTGGAGATTGCAAAACTATAACGGCTACTGGCTTCTATAAAAAAATGGCATGGACTTGAGCATTTGACTTAGATTTAAAATGATTTTCTGCCAAGAAAGACTCATTTATAAGTTTTTGGCCACTGGCAAATGCAAGATAGGATCATTCTTGTTTCAGAGCCACCAACAATGTGTAGCAATCACAGTTCCTAACCTACTTCAGGGGTTAGGAGGCTGGAATACTTTCACATGGACACATCCTGGATTTGCCTAGAAGAAAATACATGTGTCCAAATACTTTCCACATCTGGATCCCACACTGTGAGACTTGGCAGTCTGCTTTAAAAATGTTGCAGCATTGTTAGATAACCTGCCAGGATATGTTGAAATGATACATAGTTTGGAATATTCCACATATGGGTAAGCATATAAGTCCTTAAATACTGTTTTTCTTGTCCTTAATCTGGCACAGAAATGTGTATATTCTAAACATACAATCAGAAGTTGTAGTAACACAGTTCGTATTTTGCATATTTATTCACCTTTGTTTTAATTTTATTTTCTGGGAAAGTGCCATTTAAAAGGTACATTGTTTAATGTAATGGCTAAGCTGCCTGGAAAATCTTGTATCCAGAGATTGTAATATATTTTCAGTATGTACAACTTTTTGCATAATTGCAATTACATTGTCCATTGTGAATCGCTCTTATTTAGTAATAGTGAAGGCTTGGAGCACTGGGTTGAGAAGGATTCTGAAGTTTCTTCTGGGCTTTCAGTGGTAAAGAGTACTATGACTGATTAGTGATGTCTGGCATTAATGAGAAAGGAGAGCAGTGAAAATGTCATGTTAGAAACACGATCAAGAAATTTATTTCTTCCTTTTTTTGTGGGGAGGTGGAGGGAATTGATTATATTTTATTCATGGCAGACCATAAAAATGATACCAAAGAACATACAATTAAAATTATTTTATTTTGCATTATCCTTCCTCTATCTCCAGTTTCCACTCTTTAGAGGTAACTGTTTTTTCATGTTTCACAGTTTACATTTATGTTGATTCTTTTAGTTATATATAACATAGGATTCATTCCAACATAATTATCAAAACATGGATATAATTTTCTCTCATTCAGTACCCAGTACTTCCCCTTTGCCTCCCTTCTTCCCTCCTCCTGTTCCCTTTCCTCTATAGAGGAAACTATTGTTGCAAGTTTCTTTCAGAGGTACTGTATGCTTATAAAGTTATTTCTTCACAAAAATATATTTTTACCCTAATGCAGCATAATACATGTATTTTCAGCAATATATATATATATATATACACATATAATATTTTTAATCATAGATGGACAGAATACCTTTATTTTATTTATTTTTATGTGGTACTGAGGATCAAAACCAGTGCCTCACACGTGCTAGGTAAGTTCTCTACCACTGAGCCCTCAGCACTATATATTTTTAAAATGACAAAGTTTATCTTGTTTCACCACAATTAAAAAAAATAATATAATATGCCCAAACCAATGAATTGTAAATTTCAAATGGGTGAATTATATGGTATGTGTCTTATTGATACAGTTGGATTAATATCTAACATATTTATTACTGTTTTTTTATTATTTGCCCTCGATTTTTGTTCCTATTTTTGTCTTCCACTCTTTCTGCCTCTGTGGTTTCAACTCATCATTTTATATGCTTGCATTTTCCTACCTTTCTTAGCATATAGTTAAACTTAAAAAAATTATTTTAGTGACTTCCCTAGAGTTTGCAATATATATTTACAATTAATCCAAGTCTACTTTTAAAAAAGTGCTATACTACTTTTGAGTAGTTCAAGTATCTTGTAGTAATAAAATATTCCTAATTCTCCACCCATTCCTTGTATCATTGTTGTCTTTAATTTCACTTATGTCAATATATATAAACATAAATAACCAAATAAATTGTTCCTATTATTTCATACAAACAGTTATCTGTTAGATAAATTAAGAATAATAAAAAAAGGCCAGACACAGTGGCGCAAACTTGAAATCCCAACAGCTTGGGAGGCTTAGGCAGGAAGATTGTGGGTGCAAGGTGCTGTCTCTAGATAAAATAAGGGTTGAGGGTGTGGCCCAGTAGGTAAGCACTCCTGGGTTCAATCCCCAGTACCAAAAACAAACAAATGAAAAGAATAAGAAAAAAAGTTTTTATTTTACTTTTATTTGTTCCTTGTTTAATGCTCTTTCTTTCTATAGATTTAAGTATCTTTTCCCCTCTATTAGATGGATCTTTTTTAAAACATTTTTTGCAAGTCAGGCCTTTTGGCAGCAAATTTTCTCAATTTTCACTTGCTTGAGATAGTCTTTATTTTGAAAGATAATTTTGCAGGATACAGAACTCTATACTAGTGTTTTTTCCTCTCAACACTTACTTTACTTCATCCTCATCTTGCCTGTGTGGTTCCTGAGAAGTTGGATATAATTCTTATCTTTAATTTTCTATAGGTAAGGTGCATTTTCCTCTGGCTTTCAAGACTTTTTTCTTTATCTTCAATTTTCTGAAGTTTAAACATGGTATGCCTACTAGTAGTGTTTTTTTTTTTTTTCTTTTTGGAGGCGGGTATTTATCCTGCTTGATGTTCTCTGAGCTTCCTGAGTCCTTGTGGTTTGGTGTCTGACATTAATTTGCAGGAAGTTCTCAGTCATTATTGCTTCAAATGTTTCTTGCTTTCCTTTTTCTTTCTTCTCCTTTATGTATTACATTCTGTTTTTTAAGTCTTTTTTTATTTTGGGTCATTACATTTGAATTTGGGGAGGTTCTGTTACCATATTTTCAAAATCAGATTCTTTCCTCAGTTATTTTGTCTACCAATGAGCCCATAATAAAAGGCATTCATTATTTTCATTATTTATTTCACAGTATTCATTTTGATTCTTTCTCAGAATTTCTTTCTCTATGTTTTCTCTAAGCATACATTGTCTATCTTTTTTTAATGTGTGTGGTGTCTGGGATCAAATCAAGGGTGGGCATGGTGCATTCTAGGCAATTGCTCTACCACTAAGCTATACCTGCAGACCTACCCATCTGTTCTTGTGTGCTGTGTACTTTACTCATTAGAGCCCTTAGCACATAAATTAATTGTTGTTCAAATTCTTAGCACATAATTCATTGTTGTTCAAATTCTTGGTCTGATCACTATAACATCATTGCTATATTTGAGTCTGGTTCTGATGTTTGCTCTGTTATATATATATATTTGCCTTTTGGTATGCCTTGTAATTTTTTGTTGAAAGGTGGACATGATATACTGGGTGAAGAAACTGGTTATAGAACTTTAATAATATGGTGATAAGGTGTGGTGGGGGAGGGGATGGGTTCTTTAGTCCTTTAACTAGGTCTTAGTCTCATTGACACTTTCTTTAGCTTCCTTGTCATCATCTATATTTTCAAATATACAAAAGCAAATCCTCTTGAATGCCTAGACTGTTGGTTGTATACAATAAACACATCAGCAATGGAATTATATTTAGAGAACACTTCTCTCAGACCTCTTTCTATGGTATACAAGTTCAACCCAAACACTCAAAGACAACATCTGGGTTCAGGATTTGCCTGAGTGCCAACATGACACCTTTGAATAGACATGGGAGAATGACTGTTGGCTGTGCTATCTGCAATAATCTAGACTGTAAAACCTGCTACCAGAACGTCTATGGGAGTGGAAGCAGTACCATGACTGTGACCTTGCATTCTTCTGGACCAATGCCTAGATTTAGATATGGACTCATATTTTGATCTAGAATGCCTGGAATCTTCCTTGGAGTGAGCCCTTGCAGGGGTGTGCCTTGCAGATATCCCTGATCAGTGAGCACTTCTACTTCTAGAAGCAGAACTGGATTCTTGGCCTAATGCTTTCTGATTTCAGATTATTTCTTAACTTAAATTTTATTTCTTCATTCTTTTGATTCAAAGTCTGACTTCTTTTCATCTTACCCACTTTACACAAATTGTTTAATATTCTACAACTGGGACTTCTGGTCTGATAATTGGCATGCATTTTTCTTTTTTTAACTTTCAGCTTCACTTATTCTTGAGCTTCAAATACTCAGTTATAAAACTTGTCAAATGACGACTTCCACATTTTTCTTCTTCAACATTAACCCACTTTCCATAATTCTGCTAGCCACTGTTACTCATGACTCTCTCATTGTAGTTTTGACTTGTTATTCTTCAATAATGAGTGGATTTGACCTCTTTTCATTTAATTAACATTTATTTTTTATTTCATTTCAATTTTCTGTTCATATCTTTCACCCATATTTCTCTCGGTTTCTTATTGCTGACTTTTAGGAGCTTCTTATATGTAGAGGAAATTAGTTCTTTGTCAGCATGCATTACATATATTCATTTTCTTAGTCTGTTATTTCTTTTGGGTTTTTAGTAGTATTTTCTTGCCATGCAGAATTTCAAGAAACACTTAGCTGGTTAAATTTATTAGTCTTTTGATTAATAACTTCTGGGGTTTGTATTACGCTTAGGAAGGCCATTTATTATTGTTTATATGTTTTTGCTTTTTATGCTTACATTTTTGATTCATCTAGAATTTCTTTTGACATAAAGTTTGAATCAGGGGCCCAACTTGATTAGTATTATCTTTTCTTTTTCTTTCCTTCCTTTTCTTTTTTTTCTGCACTGAGGATTCAACCCAGGAGTTCTCTATCACTGAGCTACTCTATCAGCCCTCCACCCTATTAGAAATTTTCATTTTGAGGCAGAGTCTCACTAAGTTGTTGAGGCGGGTTGTGCTCCTTCTACTTCAGTCTCCCACAATATTTTCTTTTCAAGTGGCTGCCCAGTAGGATTTTTTGGTTTTGCTATTTTAACTAAATTCTTAAACATTTCCCCATTTCCTACATAGTTTTTTAGTAATTATATCAGTAATTTAATATAATATAATATTGAAAAGCTGTTAGAAATTTCTAACTTTTGCTATTATACATTAAGCTACAATGCCCTTCATGGAGTGTATCTTTTTTTGTGTCAAAATTATTGTTGTGAGATAAGTTATTAAGAATGGAATAATTGAGTTTTGCTAAGTATGATAACATTTGCTTTCCAAAAGTGTGGCAATTGTTCATCCTGCTATTGCTTAATAAATCCCATTAGTTTGGGATGTAATTTTGGGGCTATTATATTAAACTGAAAAACTACATATCAAAGCTTGCTCTACTTGACAGTTATTTGATTATTAGGGGATATGAATATTTTTGGTTCATTTACTTTTTATTTATTGGGCTTTGTGGTCAAGCAAATCTGGTTTTAAATTATAGATCTGCTACTTATTATCTATGCTACCTTGGTATTTTAGCTGAAAAATGTATATAATAACACCTGTGGTATAAAGTTGTTTTGATGATTCTGTATGTGGTATGCAAAATACCTAATTTAGGGACCAATCAATGAGTGACTTCTATTATTTTCATTTAACTTTGCATGAATTGTCTATCATATTCATTGTAAAAAAGTTATTATGCAAAAATACAGTTGGCTAGATGAATAGTAGGATGGGGTACAGATTTATTAGCCATGAGACCTTGACCATAGCACTTAACTTTTTTCCTTTTTTCGTTTGTTTCGTGGAATTGGGGATTGAACTTGGGGGTGCTCTATCACTGAGATATATCCCCATATATTTTTATTTTGTGACAGGGTCTTAAATTGCCTGATTTGGCCTGGAACCTGCTATCCTCTGCCTCAGTATCCAGAGTCATGGGAATTACAAGTGTGTACCACCATATCCAATCTGAACAATTATTAAACCAAACATAATTTCTGTCAATTCAGCAGCGAGGAATATAATTTTAATATTAAACAATGAGGGCTGGGGCTTCAGTTCAGTAGCGGGAGCTCTTGCCTACCACGTATGAGGCACTGGTTCAATCCTCAGCACTACAAACAAAATAAATTAATAAAGATATTGTGTGTCCCTCCACAACTAAAAAAAAATTAAAAGGGTTGGATATGATAAAGACAGAGGGAAGATCAATGGAATAGAAGGAGATTGAGGGAAAGGAAAGAGGGATGGGAAAAGGGAGGAAATGCAGAATGAATTTGACAAATTATTCTATGTGCATGTAGAAATATTCTACAGGGATTTTCACCTTTATGTATATCTATAAGGCACCAATTAAAAATATATATATACATGAGTGGAAGGTAGACCAGTAGAGTACAAGAATAGGGGGAGGAAGGAGGGGAAGGAAAGCAGGGAATGGAATGGAAATGGAGTTAAATCATAGTCCATGCATGTATGAGTATCAAAATGAATTCAAGTACTAGATATAACTATAATGCACCATTAAAAGCAAAAAATTCAGGAAGAATGGAAGGTGGTTATAAAAGAATATTTCATTAGAAATATGCTAAGCTTGGTGATATTTTACCAAGGGGATTCAGAAAAACTGTAAAGAAATTTGAGAGAACCTTTTAATGGGATTAGCTTTAAAGAGGCATTACTTGAAAATATAAATCAGAAGTTATTTCTGGTCAATTGTTTTGCAGAATAAATCTACATGCAAACTTAAATAAGTTTATTTTCACAGATAATCACTGCTTTTTTTTTTTAAAAAAAATCAATTATAGCATGGAGATAATGTCACACATTTTTAGAAGTGACAATAGGGTTTTTTGGGGGGTGGGTGGGTACTGGGGATTGAACTCAGGGGCATTCAACCACTGAGCCACATCCCCAGCCCTATTTTATATTTTATTTAGAGACAGGGTCTCTCTAAGTTGCTTAGTGCCTTGCTTTTGCTGAGGCTGGCTTTGAACTCAATCCTCTTGTCTCAGTCTCTGGAGCTACTGGGATTACAGGTGTGCACCACAACGCCCTGCTGACAATAGTGTGTTTTAAGGAAATGCACAGACTTTCCTTCCAACCAAACAACAAATTCTGTATATGCCATGACTATAAGTTTGTTTTCAAATTCTTCTTTTATGACAAATTTCAAGTCATACTTGAGGTTGACAAGGAGCATAGAATGTGAACTTTTGTATGATTCATTCCAACAGGTTTGCATAGCTCTAATTTCTTTCACATTCACCCATCCTATGCATTGCTGCCTAATCATTTCATAAAGGGATCAAATTGACATGATTTTCTGACTACAGCTTCCCCATGTTTGGTAGGCTAAATACAAACTCCAAAGGAGGATTATAAAGGCCCTTTTAATAATGCTTCAAAATATGTTTTCCAATCTAATTTTCTTCCCTTTCTTTTTTCCTCTAACTACTACTCCTGACACACAACTGGTTCTTAAATTTAGTATGCATCAGAATTACATCCCAGGTGGGAACAGAGGCACATACCTATAAGAATTGCAAGTTCAAAGCTAACCTCAGCAACTTAGTGAAGCTGTAAGCAATTTAGTGGGATCTTGTTTCTCAATAAAAAATAAAAGGGGCTGGGTATGTGACTCAGTGGTCTAGCACTCTTGGGTTTAATCTCTGGTTAAAAAAAAAGAATTACGTCAGAAGCTCCACTGTAAATCCTTGAGCCATATCTCAAAGTCTGGCATTGACTTCCAGGAATTAGAGCTTTTGAAAAGCAAGGGGATTCCAAAACATTTGATGAACAGATCTCCCTTTGAGCAACAGCGGTCCAAGGCCTATTTTTGAAATGCCCTCCATTTTTTCAAAAGTTCACCTCAGTTTATACCTCTCCACCTTTATATTCTTCCAATTAAATTTCCTTCTTATTTTGTACTACATGATATATCTTATATCAAACAGTCATGATCTTGCTAAAAATTATTTTCCCTCTGAAATCTTTGCTCAAACAGTGTTCTTTGTATACTTTGCTTGTATGTTTGACATTGATATTTGTATTCATCTTCCTCAATAGAGTTAGATTTTCTTCTAAGGTTTGAGGCCTTGGACATTTTTTTCTCACTCCAGAGCTTGGAACAGTGCCTAACATATAAAAATAGATGTCCAAGAAATGTTTTGCAAATGAATGAGTGAGTTGATGGAAATCTTTGGCTTTTACATTTAACTTCAGAAGAAATAGAAATATTATCTTAGAATTATTTGGTTAGATTTTGACTTAGGGCACAGACATTAAGCAATTTTTTCTTAGGATGAACAATCAGGAATTTTGGCAAACAAATAATAAGGTCTAAATTTCTTTATTAATAGTCAAATGATCAAAATCTAGTTTTAATACTGTACTTGGTATAAAATATTTCAAAATTTGAATAGTGCAAATAAAGCTCTGTGCCACACAGCTGATGAATTTATTTAGCCAAAGAGAACTTCAGATTGCATTTAATTACATGACTTTAAATAGATTGAAATGTTAATATATCAAAGCCCAATGATGACAAATGTTTGCCGTAACAGGTGGTATTATTTTGAATCCAGGAACAATGATAACAATGAAAACAAACAGGAAAAAATCTTTAGCTTCACATTAGTGTCAAATATCCATATTTGGGATAAATTTTCAAATGAAATGTCAAAAACTTAGGTTAACTGATAATGAGAATCTTCCATCTGGTCTTTTGTTTCAAATTAATAAAAACACTTACAATTTAAAGTACAAAATTTAAAAATGAGAGTCATTCATTCACAAATAGTTTTTGAGCTTCTATTTTGTCAGATTTAGCTCTAAGACTCAAGCATATATCAATGAATCAAAGAGGCAAAATTCTTATAATAGTTACTTTCTTGTATCAGAGGAGTCAGTAAATAAAAAAGATTAAACATAGATTATACACATACATATGTTTATGTGTATATATACTATGTTAGGTGGTAATAAGGGCTATGATGAAAGACAAAGTAGAATATTGATGGTATTTTAGTTAGGGAGTGGTGGGAAATCCTCTTTAATAAGATGATATTTGAATAGAGATCTAAAAGAAGTGAGGGAATAGGTCATGTGGCTTTTTGAGGAAAGAGTATTCCATATGGTAGGGATAGTATTTGCAAAGGCCATGAGGGCAGAGTGTTCTTGGGGAATAGGAGGTATACTGAGGATGCCAGTGTGATTGAAGTGAAGTAGACCAGAATAAAGAAGTGAAAGATGAGGTCTCAGTAGTGGTGTGGTGTTGGTGTGTGTATGGGTTGGTGGAAGGGTAGTGGTGGAAGAGGGTGTCCATAAAGTATGGACCTTGTACTATGTTAAGAGAGGAGTAGCCACTGGGTGCTTATGAATAATAAATGATATGATATTTATTTATTTATATATTATCTGGAAAGTCTGTATCTCATTCTAAATTCTTTATTGATCTTTACTAGGCCACATTTTAGGTAATTACTTTGTTTAGAAGCCAAAAAGCTTGATCAGATGACAGCTTAGGCAGTATTAGAAAATTATCAATCAAAATGATTGTTTAATAATGGTAGTTGTCATTCTTATTTTTAAATATCATCATAATAAGAACCACAACAGCAGCAACAATAGCAGCAAAATGCGTAAGTGTTACCACTTATTTGATACTTGCTATGTTCACTCTACATTCACATATTTTCACATGTTCCTCACAATTACCTTTTTTTAGATTTATCCTCTGGCTTGCCTCTTTATTTTATTTTTTTTTAGTTTTATTGATTTTACTTTTTTAAATACATCACAGCAGAATGTATTATAATTCTTATTACATATATAGAGTACAATTTTTCATATCTTTATATTTAGAGTATGTTCACGCCAATTCATGCCTTTATACATGTACTTTGTTTTTTTACGAGTATGTACAAAATTCTCTCTTTATGTACAGCTATAATGCACCAATAAAAATGTGGAAAGAGAAAAAAGGAGATGAATGAATAAAGAAAATATTATACCTTCACAATGGAGCATTTTTCAGTCATTAAGAAGAATTAAATTATGTAATTTGTAGAAAATGATTGAAACTCAAAGTTATCATGTTAAATGAAATTAGCCAGACACAGAAATATAAGTATGTATAAGTATCTCATGTTTTGCTTCATTTGTGGAAATTATTGAGTTCTTTGAAGTCCTTATATATTCTGGACATTAGCCCCTTGTCAGATGTATAGATTACAAATATTTTCCCATTCTATAGGTTGTTCCTTCATTCTGTTGATTAGATCCTTTGCTGTGCAGAAGCTTTTTAGTTTGATGTAATCCCATTTGTTAATTTTTGCTTTTGAAATCATATCCAGAAAATCATTGCCTATACCAATGTCTTGAAGTTTCTCCCCTATATTTTCTTGTACTACCTTTAGATCTTTATTTTCAGTTGATTGCTGCAACTGGTGAGAGATAGGTCATTCTTCTACACATGGACTTCCAATTTTCCCAGTACCATGCATTGAAAATATTGTCCTTTCTCTAATGTGTGTTCTTTGCTTCTTTATAGAAAAACAGTTGGCTGTAGTTACATGGGTTTGTTTCCAGGTTACCTATTCTGTTCCATTGGTCTACATGTCTATTTTTTTATGTTAAGGGCTTGTGTTTTTAATCACTGTGCTATATGACTAAAAGTGGGTAAAAGTAGATTGATGCATTCAATCTTTTATCATGAAATTATTGTAACATGTTTTAAAACCACTTTATTCATTTTATTATAAATCTATAAGCAGAAAGTTATAAGCATTTGGAACCCTAAGTCCATTTAGAGTAGTAATATACTCTAAGTTCATGTAAACCTGTAGCACAATTACACTCTTCCTTCTAGATCGGTCTCTATGACAACCAGCCAGATTATTACCTTATTCTGTCCACATGATCCACATCTTGTTTATCTAATCTTTTAAACTGTCTGGACCTTGAGACCAATGATGACCCTGGCATGTATATCACTTTGAATGTGTAATATGTGGAAAAATACATTTGCTATTTCAGTCTGTCCCACACAAGTTACAAAAATGGCAACAAGGACAAAATACAAAGATGGATTGCTAAAAGAAAAAAATCAGAAGAGGGAGTGAAAAGGTCACAAGAAGGGCGAGGGGGAGAGGAAAAGAAGGGGATAAGACTCTCCCAGTGACAAAATGGCACAAGTCTCACCAGTCTACTGTAGATTCAGAAACGATCTTCTTTCATTCTTCTCTCTGAGTAGAAAACACTGCAGAGGACTGGTGAACCTCAAGTTTCTTTTCTCCTCATTTATCTCCTTATCTTAATTCTCCCAAGACGTTCTCATATCACAAAGCCAAAAAAGGGAGAGAAATTGTTTTGAAAAGTTTATTCTATGAAACAAATTAGAATGTAAGCTCCTAGAGATTAAGGCATTTTAAAATTATCTTTATATTTCCAGTACCTGGTTCAGAATTTGGTGCATAGTAGGCCTTCAGAATATGATTGCTGAAAGAATCAATTCTTGAGTAAAGGTCAGGCTATAAAGATGGTGTGGATAATGTAGAAATGAACTTCCTACATAGGCACACAGAGGACTAATATTATAAAATGTTGAAACCAGCTTTCCAGTAATGACCATATTTTCTTCAATTAGCTGATGAAGAGGCTAAATGTTTCATTTCTTCACTCTCAATGTGCTTCCTACTCAAAGCTGCACATGCCTTTCAATAAAGGATGTTTTCCAGAGAGAGAAGGACCATTTTATTTTCTAGTTCCCATATTTAAACCTCATTAACTGACTGGTCCAAATCAATGAATTATTTTCAGATTTACTTTTTAACAACTGAAGTGACAAACTTATATCTTCTCATCTGACTCTACTGGCCTTCCTGCCTCATGTATGCTGTCTTGCACAGTGGGAAAGCATTATTAAGTTGGCTAACTGGATTCTTAATTGAGTCCACATTTCTAGTTGACACTATTATTCACTTCTACGGAATAGAAGAGTTCCAGAGTATATCTGGAACTTAGAGTATTTGACAAGGGAGGGCTTGGGTTTTAGCTAGCCTAGAGCACTTGCCTAGTGTGTGCTAGGTCCTGGGTTTGATTTCCAGCCCTGAAAAAAAAAGATCAATAGGAAAAACAAATTTTTAGAAATACACATTCTTCTCAAAATGATAAATGTATTTTGAAAGTATAGGTCAAGTTATTTATGCATCTTTCTCTTATGTGTTTTTACAATTTTAGCTTTCTTTAAGACTATCTCAGCACTCCAAAGGGATTTGTGCAATGAGTTAAATTATGTAAACAAATACTTACACTCCTGTAATTCAAGCTCATTTTACTTTATTGACTTCATCTTAGCTATGGCCATTTGCTTTTGAATTAAGAGTGAGTAAAGAAAAATATTCCTTAACAACAGCATTTTACTTGTGAGATTGACTCACAGTATATTATACTTACAAATTACTCTCACTTGTTGAGATAATATGCTAATCTCTTAAAACATTTTTTATAGACTTTTACCCAGAGAGACCCAGAATGCCTAGAAGTCCCTCTGGTATTGGAGAAATTAATTCCTCTTGTGCTTCATATATACTAGGATGGTGTAGTGGAAATATGTTCATCTACATGTTCACCAAATGAGTGTTCAATTTACTGCAACTCATTTATTTATTTATGTGGGGTTTGAGGTTCACTTTTATAGTTTACTGGTTGTTTGACATTGGGCAAGTTGTTTAACTCTCTGTTTCAGTGTTCTCATTTCTCCTCATATATGATAGAGATGATAAACATCTTTCAAGATAGTTGCAAAATATTCAAAAAATGTATTGAGTGCCCAGCAGAGTGCTTGGTACCCTCTTTTATAAAAACTCACATTTTTAATCATTTATTTTTTATTAGAACATTATAGTTATATAGCATAGTTGGGTTCATTTTGACAAAACTATACATGTGTGCAATTTGTTTTATTCTGTTTCAGTACTTATTTTCCCACTTACTTTCTCTTCCTCCTCCTTGCCCCCCATTATTTCTGTACTCATCTTACTTTTGCTCATTTATTTATTTAGTTTTGACTGGTGCTTTCTACATATATATGCATATAGAATTATTTTGTTAAAGCAATTCTGTATTTCCTCCCCTTTCCCATCCCTCCCTCTTGATCCCCTTCTTCTACTCCACTTACCTTCCCTATATCTTTATGATACCCAACCCTCCTTTCCCTCTTATTTCTCTCTAGCTTCCACATATGAGAGAAATCTTTTGACCTCTGATTTTTTGAGTGTGGCTTATTTCACTTAGCATGATGTTCTCCAATTCTGTTCATTTACTGGCAAATGCCATAATTTCCATTTTTATTTATGGCTGAGTAAAATTCCATTGTGTATATATATATCACATTTTCTTAATTTATTCATCTACTGATAGGTATCTGGATTGGTTCCATAACTTGGCTATTGTGAATTGTGCTACTATAAACAATGATATGGCTATATCACTATAGAATGATGATTTTAGTTCTTTTGGATAAATATCAAGGAGTGAGATAGCCGGGAAATATGGTGGTTCTATTCTGAGTTTTTTGAGGCATCTTCATACTGCTTTCCAGAGTAGATGTACTAATTTGCAATCCCACCAACAATGTATGAGTGTGCCCTTTCCCCATACAATCACCAGTACTTATTATTATTTGTATTTTTGATAATTGCCATCCTGACTGGAGTGAGATGAAATCAGTGTATCTTTTTGGGAGGGGGTATTAGGAGCACTCAACCACTGAGCCACATCCCTGGATCTATTTTTGTATTATATTTAGAGACAGGGTCTCAGTGAGTTGCTTAGTGCCTCACTTTTGCTGAGGCTGGCTTTGAACTCACAATCCTCCTACCTCAGCCTCCCAAGCTACTGGGATTATAAGCATGCACCACTGTGCTGAGCTGAGATCAGTGTAGTTTTTACTTGTATTTCCCTGATTACTAGAGATGTTGAATGTTTTTTCATGAATTTGTTGGTCATTTGTGTTTCTATTGAGAAATGTCTGTTTAATTCTTTTGCCCATTTATTGATTGGGTTTTTTTTGGTGTTAATTTTTTTTAGTTCTTAATATATTCTGTGTATTAATTCCCTATCTGAGGAGCAGGTGGCAAAGGTTTTCTCCCATTCTGTAGGCTCTCTCTTCACACTCTTAATCATTTCCTTTATAATTCACATTTTTATGTGTCAGTACCTTCCTAATAACCCTGTAGGCACTCCATGTCTAGGGAAATGAAAGGTGGCCTTCTGTTTACATAAAGGAACCAACTCTAGAAGCTATTTACATGATACTTATTTTTTGCATTAAAGCCAAAGAAACTATATTTCTGGGAGTTTAATATAAATAATTCAACAGGAATATATAGGGTTAGGAGGAAAGTAGGCTAGGTTAATAGTCTACATGTTCATCAAATGAGTGTTCAATTTACTGCAATCTGTGGTCCACAGAACTATGCCTGTGAAAACAACTAAATATAACAAAAATAGTAATGCCATGCTGTTCTTAAAGTTCATTTAATTGTATTGGTCTGTTCTGTTTTTCTCCACACAATATCTTTGGAAGTTCTAGGTAACAACTCATTTTTAAGATATAAAGCAATGTTTATGTTCACAAGAACTAATAAAAACACAAAACAAAATGAAAATAGAGGCTGGAGAAAGAGGGGATGAAGAGCAACTGTTAATAGATGTCAAGTTTCTTTTACAGGTGATGAAAATGTTTTGGAGTTATGCAGTGTGATAATTGCACAGCTTTGTGAATATACTAAAACCCAATGTACTGTACATTTTGAAAGGGTGAATTTCATGGTATGTGATTTATTTCTTGATTTACAATATAATTAAAGGAAGAACAATTTTAATCATGTGGCTAATATAAAATAAAGACAATGATACTGAAAGAATATATAGCAAAATAATTGTAAAGAATACTATCAATTTCTAGGTATACAAACAAGCTGTTTTATTTGTAGATCCATTGCGACTTATTTGTAATAAAAATTGTGCTTTCAGGCACCAATTAAAAAACAATAAATAAATAGAAGGAAGAATCATAGAGTAAAGGAAGAGGACTGAGAGAGGGAAGAGGGGAGAAAAAGAAGAAGTACTGGGGACTAAAATGGTGCAAATTACATTCCATTCATGTATGGTTGGTTATGATTAAATATGCAACTATAAGGCACTAATAAAAACACTAAAAATTCTGCTTTCAATTGCACAACTTTATTGAAAACCATGAATTGCACAGCTTTGTGAATATACAAAAACCTAATGTACTGTACATTTTAAATTTATCTGTAGGATAAATTTCTAAAAGCTCAAGCAGTCTCAGAATTCCTAATGACAAACCTCCTTTTCACATTTCCTTGGATCTACCCAGAACTTCACCCCAACCTCTATTATATTACCTTATCTTCCCTTTAAAAGTACTTTTTTAGTTGTAGATGGACACAATGTCTTTATTATTTATTTTTATGTGGTGCTGAGAATGGAATCCAGAGCCTCACACATGCTAGGAGTGCTGTACCACTGAGCAACAACCCCAGTCCTTGCTTTATCTTCTAATTCTAAGTCATTTTGTACCTCAAAAAGTAAAAGCTTTACAATTCTTTATTGCTTTTGTATCCTTTTAAGAGCTTTGGGGCTGGGGATGTGGCTCAAGCGGTAGCGTGCTTGCCTGGCATGCGCGGGGCGCTGGGTTCGATCCTCAGAACCACATACAAATAAGATAAAGATGTTGTGTCCACCAAAAACTGAAAAATAAATATTAAAAAATTCTCTCTCTCTCTCTCTCTCTCTCCCTCTCTTAGAAAAAAAAAAAAGCTTAAAGGGGAGGTGGGTGGGTCGGATAAATGACCTTAAACAAAGCCAAGCAACCATTTGCTCTGAATATTTCCTCTGAATTGACGACCAGTTTTAGAGAGGTTTATTTTGCCAGTTTCCTGATCTCCTGATCTCTAACTCTGAGAATTTGTCTAATTAATCAAAGCAGAGTCTGAATGACTTCTTGCCTGCCTAGAACAGGGACTTGACTACAGGCTTCATCAGTAATAGTAATACCTAAAAGAATGTATGAATAGATTGGGACAGATATCCCCACCCAAAAACAGGGTTCAGGGAGGCAAAATTGGTGAAGAGAATGGCTTAGGTGCTTATTTTTTAATTGTCATTGGACACAATACCTTTAGTTTATTTATTTTTATATGGTGCTAAGGATTGAACTCAGGACCTTGCATGTACTAGGCGAGTACTCTACCGCTGATCCAAAACCCCAGCCCCAGCTTAGATGCTTATTAATCTGGCTTCTAGAATTACAACATCTGATATGAAATTTCCCAGAGATGAAGTGAAATATACTCCCATTTACCAGCCTTCCTGTTTTGATTACATAGTCACCAAGCCATATTTCCCCTGTTTCTTAATATTGGAGATAGAGAATGCATGTCAGATAAAGAGTGCAAGGTTTGTGTTCTTTGAGAAGTGATATATCTCTATCATAAAATAATAAATTAGCCAATATGGTAGCATATCAGTTTTGTGTTGAACTTGGTTGGTGTAAGGCAAGAGAAAGTTGTTTCTGTGCCTCAAGCCTAAGGATCAAATGCTGGACATAATTGTTTGTTGACCCAGTACGCTTTGAGAGATCCAACCTGACAAATCTTCCCAAAACATCCCCACCACCTAGCAATGGTGTTTGAATATTGCCAGAATAACAGTGGTGATTAAATATTGCCAAAATAAGTGGTTTGTTTACTAGGCCAATTTAATCAATTGGCCATTTTGGATAATTTAGTTAAGCCAATCAATTTAGTCATATCAGTGAGGGGAAATTTGAATCAGTTAATCAATATTTTGAATGTAAGCAAATAATATAGAAAGTTTTTAATTAAAAAAAATCTTTCCACCAGTGGAGTTATATAGCATTTGAGATGTATTTGATACAACTAGGGTGCCTTCTGTGAAATCCTCATCTGAACAGGATGCTCAGAATTGTAGGTGTCTTTGGGGAAAAGAAGAATTGGAACTCTTCCTTCCTCTTCTTTTCTTAGAACTAGATTCAGCTGGAAGCAACTGGTCTCAGGAATGTACTGACTCAGACGTTTCATTTATCTGACTACTGGATTTAATAGCTCTCTCAGTTACTCTTTATGTGATGCCTAGATGGACAATTTGTTGAAAATAATCACTTACATTGGCCTTTCAATGGGTTTTTAGTCTTTTTCCCTATAAAATGGTCATTCTGATCTCTAGTTCTAAATAGCAGACCTTACATTTTCCCTTTGCTTTCATCCTGACATTCCCGTTCTTATTGTATTAGAAACCAGAGAGGCACAAATGCAATCTGCAAAGACTTACTGATAATGCAAAATTTCTTAACCACCTTTTTTTTCCAATTAAAGTAAGGCTTACCTATGGATAAGTAAATCAAAAGACGATTGGTGTGAAGTATGTATGTATGTGGGTATATGTGTGAATGATGTGTGTGTGGAATTTGTGAGAAGTGAAAATGATATCAGCCTGGATAGGAACTCAGAGAGGTGCCTGGGGTGAGGAAAATTAAAATAACTCTAAAAAACAGACTAAAAAGTAAAGACTATATATATTCAATCATTCCATGATCTGTATCTCTAAACCTTACTCCCTATAACCAGAGTATGTTTGGGCAGAATTTTGCATTTATCTTTCCTTGTTCCTTTGAAGCCTCATCTGTGTGTGGGAAGGATATAAATTTTTCTTATGAATCTTGTATCCTTTCAGCAGATGAGAATTGCACAAGAAACAATAGGTATTCATTAGAAAAAAATAATTTAATGTGATTTACCATTGTTTAATTCTGTTAGCCCAGCTGCACTTGTTCTGAAGAGCTGCATAATTTATTCAAATGACCCAAAACTTTTAAGTCAGTCTTCCAACAACAACAACAAAAAATTACCACTGTCCCCAGGAGAATGATTGTGTGTGTGTGTGTGTGTGTGTGTATGTGTGTGTTGTATTGCTTCCCATGACTGACATTTATTTGAATCTCAAGTGTATTTACATTGTTGGCTTAACTGGGTGTTCTTTGCTGAATCAATAATATGCTGTATTTCTTGCTTTGAGTGGTGTGAATATTATTGCTATTCTTTTTTGTCTTCTTTTCTTAGTTCCCTGCAGTTACAAAAATTTTTCTTCGGCTTATGAAAATTTTTACTCCAAAAATTATGAAGAAACAAAGTAAATGTCTTTTTAATCTTCTGGGAAATGTGTGCCTCTTTAAACTTTATTTACGTCAGAAGTCACTGTAATGAAGGACAAAAGCTCTAGACAAGGTCCCCTGCTCCTGGGGAGTGTTCAAGGCTAGGTCTCCTGGAGGCGAGCCTGCAGTTTGTTCTCAAAGTTTATAGCTCACCTCCTGACTGTTTCTTTGCAAGGGACATGAAAGGGGGCTAGAAATAGAGCAGGGTGGGAATCTGACCCATTGTGACCACTCAGGAGACTCTGGCCTGGAAAATTCCCTTGTATGTCGCAAAAACAAACATTTGAAATGGAGGGAGAAACCAGGCTTAAACAAAGAGTGAAACCAGTTCCCATTTGAACTCTCCTGCCAATAAACATATGTGCCCGCTCTTTTGTTTCCCAAACATCAGTTTTTCATCATTTGGACACAGTTTCAACCTGAATTTGTCCAGAGCATAAGAAACAAATATTTTGAGATCTAATAGAATGGTGCACATGTATATTAGATGCATTCTGTCCTTGTGCAAATTCAGTGTACTGAAAAAAATGCTATAATGGTGTTGTGCAAGCCTTTGAATCTTACTGTATTTTTCAGACAATGATAACCTTTTCTTACTGCTTGTTTACTGTAGGATTGACTTTAATATCAATGGAGAAACAAATGTCAATAGCCATGTGCTTTGTCTCTGTCATTTGTAATTTTGTCCTCTGTCACCTATAGTCTTTTCTCCTTCCTTGTTCTTTCGCTGAACAACTTGCTTAGGTGCTTACCTACTAATGGAAAAGATGCCCTCCTCTCTTTCTGCAGCCTGCAACCTGAATAAGTGCACTCTTATTGCTCATCTGAAAAAATGATCTGTAGTAATAATTGGAATCCTTTTGTCTGTTTAACTGTCTTGGGTTCTCTGGTTATCTGTACTAACTATAGAAAGCTATCTGCTTACACATTTCTCCTTTGTGGGGTTGCCATTTTCCTAAAAACATTAAGAAAAATGCAACCTCCTTTTCCCTTCTTTGGTGCTGTTGTGATAGCTTAAGAATGGTCAGTAGTGATTTTCTGAAAATGCTGCATGTTTTCTTCTGACAAGACCAAAGGTAAGATTAAAGGACCAGCTAGTGCTTCCTTCTGTAGTACAGAAGTTAAAAGCAGGAACTCTGACATTAGTTAGCTTCATTTGAAATTCAAATATCCTCATTTAATAGCTATGTGACCTGAGAAAATTCATTTAAACTCTGTGCATCTTAGTTTCTTGATTTGTAAAGCTATGGTAGTAGAAAGCTTATAATAGTGTCTATCATGTGCTAGGTATAATTCTAAACACTATAAACACTTTAACTCATTTAATCTTTGTAACTCTCTGATGTAGGTAATTAATATTATCCCCATTTCTCAGATGAGAAAAACTGAGACATGACGAAGGAAAGTAACTTGGTCATGGTAATAGAGTTAGGAAGTGGTAGAGTTGAGCCTGTGAAGCCAGGTAGTTGGATCCTGGAGGCCATGTACTTACCAGTGTGCTATAATGCCTCTATATTAAACTATTGAACATAAAATGCAGTGTTTGTCACATAGCATTTATTATCATCTAGTATTATCATTAGCATCACCTCTTCTTGTCTTTCTTCATTTTATCATTCTTGCTTCTACAAGACTGGTTATATAAAGTTGATCACCCCACCACCACAAGGACTAAAAACAGCAACAAGAACAATAGTGATCCAGGCTGGAATAGCTGCCTATACATTCTTTACCTTCTGTCCTTGGTATTTGAGCCACAAATATGACAGAGTCCAATGAAAGGAGGTACTAAAGGTTAATACCTCTTTTCCATCACATAAAAATTATATCCGTCTTATCTCCAATCCTCCAGCAATGAGCCAGCCAGAAAATGTTTAAAGCAAGGGAGAAATTTTTAGAAGTTGTTAGACTTCAAGTGATGTTGCTACCATTCTTTAATAAATGTATAAATTTTTAAAAGTACTTAAGTTTGTGAAGGATATTTGTGAACAAAGACTCTGCTACTAGCATAAATTCTCTGGTCTCTACTCCTTAACTCGCTTGAGAATGTCATAATTAGAGAAAAAGAAAGAGAAAATTCTGCAAGTAATTATATTCTTCTTTAAAAGCAAGCCACTGACTTCAAAATTCTCTAACACATTTGTGGAAACTTCATTTTTTTTGTTTGAGATTTATTTGAATGAGCTGTTATGATTGGAGACAGTGAAAATTTCAGATTAATGTTTTGCAGCCAAAAAAAAAAAAAAACCCTCTGGAAAGCTGGCAAGTGTTCATAAGTCAGCCCTAGAATTATGTAGGTTGAAGGCTCCCCAGTGGACAGACCGAACATATAAGAAGGAAACCAGAGATCTGGTGCTATTACATCCCAGAGTCTAAGAGACCGAATAAGCTCAGAATTCAAAGCATTCTTCAGCCTGAATTTTTAAGGTAAGTTTGAACAATTTATATATACTTTACTTGGAAAGTAGAACATACATTAAATGAAAATATTTTTATGGATGAACTTTCCCTTTCCCTGTGTTTTAACACTGTATTTTGCAAAACTCCTAAATTATTTAACTGCTGTTTCTCTTACAGGAGTGCATTTAGGAACCAGAAAAGCTGATTTATGATAACTGCTTTAAACTCAAGCAACCAGTAAGTCGTCAGTGGGATTTATTTTTTCATTCTTTCATGTTAATTTGTAAAGTCATATAAAGAAATGAGCTTTAGATTAAAAATGAGAGTTTATTATTTATTAGGAGGTACTTTGGTGATTATATTTTTAACTGAGTAGTTTATTTGTATTTACTTTAAAACTATGTAAAGTAATAGTCTTTTCCTTAGTGTTTATCTTTAGCTAATTCTTGTTTGTTTCAAAATAATGTTGCTAGTAAAAAACCCAAAACAATAATGTCTCAAAAACCTGAACACTGATTATAACATTTGAGAACAGTGACTATTTAGTTATATTCAACTGAAAAGATAGCAAAAGAAAAATGATAAGACTATATCATGATTAATCATTGATTTTCATTTCTTATTTCATTAAGCAATCAAAACTATTTCTGTTTGACCCTGAAACAAGTTTGTCTCTTTTGTTTTCTTTTTCTCTTCCTAATTAAATTGATTTTTTTTCTATTAAACAGACAAAACTTTAATATCTATATCTATATCTAATTTTCTCTATTAAAATCAGAAGGCTTTTAGAAATATGCATATATGTCATAACTTCTTCATAATTATAATTGTGAAAATAATGGAAAAGTAGAATTAAAGAGATTATTTTTAATTAGTAAAAGCTCACTACAGTCCCCCTATTCTAATGTTCCTTTTGCATATTGTTTCTGTCATTTGTACACTTACTTATTTTTTTCCATAGCTTATGGCTACTTTTACTTTCCACAGCTATAATGCTTTGTATGTAATTACTTGAATAAAGCATTTCTCTATGAAATAGCAGTGTGATTTCTAGAAAGTATACAGACTGGGATAAATGATCAAGGGTTTTAAAGTATTAATTTTTCTTATTTTGGGTTTCTTCCTGTTTGGTACATACATTTTCTATCTCAACTAAACTTTTGAAATACTTTTTCTTTAAAACTCTAAAAACATGATAGAAAAGAGGTGCAAAAGGTAGTTTTTTTCAGAATTTTTAGTTCCTGAAGCTGAAATGTTTTACTTGCTACTACTGAGAAAATTGTTTTCTTCCTCAAGAGGTAAAATACATTCTTATTTCACAGGCATGATCCTATTTCATAGTGTTTTCTAGAATCACTTACTTGTTTTTGCTTTTTTTAAAAAATCAAACCCAAAATGCTAATGAACTCAAATATACCTTAAGCTTTGTATGTGTTCTAACAGCTTCCTTTTTCTCCCCCACAGAAAGCGTACGAATTAGAAGTTGCTGACATTTCAATATGAAGGACAACTTCAGTCTTGCCACCATCAGCAAAAACCTTACCAGCAGTCTGGAACTTGCCAACGTATCTGGCAACAATGAGTCCACCTTTAACTGCTCACATAAACCATCAGATAAGCATTTAGATGCAATTCCCATTCTGTATTACATTATTTTTGTGATTGGATTTTTTGTTAATACTGTTGTGGTTACACTGTTCTGTTGTCAAAAGGGTCCTAAAAAGGTTTCTAGCATTTACATCTTCAACCTGGCTGTGGCTGACTTACTTCTTTTGGCTACTCTTCCTCTCTGGGCAAGCTATTATTCTTACAGATATGACTGGCTTTTTGGACCTGTGATGTGCAAGGTTTTTGGTTCTTTTCTGACTCTGAATATGTTTGCAAGCATTTTTTTTATTACCTGTATGAGTGTTGATAGGTACCAATCAGTTATCTACCCCTTTCTGTCTCAAAGAAGAAATCCCTGGCAGGCATCTTACATAGTTCCCCTGGTTTGGTGTATGGCCTGTCTGTCCTCATTGCCAACATTTTATTTCCGAGATGTCAGAACCATTGAGTACCTAGGGGTGAATGCTTGTGTTATGGCTTTCCCACCTGAGAATTATGCCCAGTGGTCAGCTGGGATCGCCTTAATGAAAAATATCCTTGGTTTTATTATCCCTTTAATATTTATAGCAACATGTTACTTTGGAATCAGGAAACACTTACTGAAGACCAACAGCTATGGGAAGAACAGAATAACCCGTGACCAAGTCCTGAAGATGGCAGCTGCTGTTGTCCTGGCGTTCATCATTTGCTGGCTTCCCTTCCATGTTCTGACCTTCCTGGATGCTCTGGCCTGGATGGGTGTCATTAATAGCTGTGAAGTTATAGCAGTCATTGACCTGGCACTTCCTTTTGCCATCCTCCTGGGATTCACCAACAGCTGCGTTAATCCCTTTTTGTATTGTTTTGTTGGAAACCGATTCCAACAGAAGCTCCGCAGTGTGTTTAGGGTTCCAATTACTTGGCTCCAAGGCAAGAGAGAGAGTGTGTCTTGCCGAAAAAGCAGTTCTCTTAGAGAAATGGACACCTTTGTGTCTTAAAAATGAGAGTGGAATGCATGCAATCAATATGGCTAATTGTCCTGAGGCCCATCAGAATTATCTTTAAATGGCTTTAGCAATAGAAGTCCCTCCCCCTTATCTAATCTTTACTCATTCTTCTAAAACAGGAAACAAAGTGTAACTAAATTTTATCCTTCAGTGACTTTCAGGAATTGTCCATTGTTTTTCTGGTATATTGGTTCAAGACTGTCATTAGTGAGACAGATCCATAACCCAGAAGTAATTGGGGATTTATCTCAAATTATAATTAATCCTAAATTGTGATTAATGATTTGGGGTTCATATTTCTCATTGAAAAATGCTGGCATTTCTTAATGAGATTTTATGTCCATTTTTATCAAGTTCTTTCTTCTTGAACCAGGAACAGGTTTACATTGTTGCATTATTTACCAGGCAACATTGTAACAGAGATAAGCAGTAAATTGAGTATACTATTCCAATATAATAATATAATGGATTAGTACTTGATTATTCAGGCACTAGACACATACTTTCTACTTTTAAAAAATTACAAGTTCTATTCCTTTTACATTTCACGTGAGCATAGCTTTACACTTAAGACGTAGCTACATATCAAGCAAGGCTAGGAATATAGATTAAATCACACTTCTGCATTTTGGCTTATTTTTACAGTTATAGAAAATAAAATGAATAATAAAACAATTGCAATTGACACATATTTGAGTGTTCACTAAATTCTGAATAAGTACTTTTTAAAAACTTTCTATGCATTTTAACCATTGTTTAAAGGCTTATATTTTTTTCTGATAATTTTTTTGAAAACTATAAACACTGTGTATTGTTATAAAATGTAAAGGTCACTTTTTACATCTCTGACCTTTTAAATGTGGTGCTTTGATATATAGAATGTTGACTTGATTTTTATTATTGATGTTTTGGTTCTGGGTTGCTTCCCAAAATATCTGGGTGGATTCTTTGACTCGTAATAAACTCTAAACTGGCATAAAAAAAGGTTATAGCAGAATGAATATTTGATTACCTCCTCCCCCTGGAAAGGGGAAAAGAGACCCAGCAAATGACAAGTTTGGTGAGGCAAGGGATCTGACAGGTAGGGATGTGCAATGTGGCTTTCAGAATACAGATCCTGGTGGGTAATTTTAAACTATATCTATGTTTACTGTTTGCTCCAGAATCCATGGGATTCTGTGGACTATTTTAAACTAATCACTGGTTCACAGCTCTCCTACTCAGTACTATTAGAACTCCTAAGTTAGAGGAATACCTCAACTTTACTTAGATGAGAATATAAATTCTAATTTTACAAGTTCAAGATTTTATTCTGCACCCATATTATACAAGGTTACCTCAGACCTTCCTAGATCAATGCTTACCTGTGAGGTAGAATTAAAGTTTGGGAGTTTTAACATCTCTGTCAAGTTTCAGGGCTACAGACAGAAGAATCCTCTCATACTATTTTTTGGGAAAGCCCCAATTTCATGTAATCATGTTATTTTCAATAAAGCATATAGCTAAATGTGTAATCAACTATAGCCTCACATTTTAAATGATTTTGTAATACATATCATATGAATAAAATCCTTTATGGGAAGATCATGTGTGTTTATTATTATTTTATATTCACTACTTCCAAGTATAGATTCTTACCTTCTCTTCTATTGGTACCTTCTATTCAATCCTCACTAATACTTCTCAGTTTCAGCCTTTATCATTATTCACCTGGTCCTTTGTCATAGTCTTCTAGTTTCCCTCTCCTGAGTATTCAGCCATAATTTCTGAATGACTATGAAAGCAAAACCCACATTTCTGATCATGGTTGGAATGACCTTAGAATATCTTATCCTTTTTCTGGGGTTGATTTTTCTTTGTCATCCCTCCCTTGCATCCCAGGTCAAGAAACACAAAACATGTAGATTGGTGGTGCTGGGAATTGAACCAAGGGCTTTGTGCCACAATATATATTTTAAAAAAATTTAAAGTCTGACTCTCTTTCATGATGCTCTGCTTTTGTTCACACAACTGTGGGTCCCTGAATACCCCTCCAATCATTCCCCCCTCCACAGCCTTTCATCCAATTGATGAACACCAATTTAACTGTCAACATTCAGCTCATGCTGTTTCCTCTACCATAATCATATTATACTATTGATATGACCCTGCCCACCCCACCCCTCACCCTGGAAGTCCCCTTAATGAATAAAATTGCTTCTCTAGCTCTTGGGATTTTGAGCCTGGCCTCTACCTCCATAGGAGCCTACTTTTTTTTTTTTTTTT
>NW_026000283.1:13427847-13431450 GCF_001458135.2 Marmota marmota marmota | reverse complement strand
TTTTTTTTTTTTTTTTGTACTAGGGATCGAACCCAGGGGCATTTAGCCACTGAACTACATCCCCGGCATCCCACTTCTTTATACTTTATTAGAGATAGGGTCTCGCTGAGTTATTTAGAGCCTTGTTAAGTTGCTGAGGCTGGCTTTGAACTTTCAACCCTCCTGCCTCAGCCAGGAGCCTAGTCTGGAGTCCTAAATAGTTAGGAGTGTTCTTTTCCTGGGGCTCAGAAGAGATGTCAATCGAGAGGATGGTACAAGAATATGTCCTGACTTTAGAAATAAACCAGGGTAGATGATATGTCATCTTTCCTCTTTGAAAATGTTAATTTCAAGTAAACTTTTCAGATAGAATGTGAAATTTATCCTCATTTGGTTACTTCCCAAAGTATTATCTAATTTTTCCTTTCTTTTCCATGACCTTACCTTTTTTTAAAATCATATCTAACAAAATGCCCAGGAACCACATAACAACAGCAATGACAAAGACAACAATAATAGCTACTATGAGGTGAGCATTATGTGCTAGGCACTATTTTGTATGGGTCATCCTATTTTATTCATACATTGACTAAATTATGTTCATTTTACCAATAAGGAAACTGAGGCCCAGATGAATCCTGACTGATCTTTAAATTTGGTTCTAACAGATGAATTGGGTAGTTCCAGTAGCAGTATTTAATACCTTATATATGAATCCTAGGCTATCAAGTAGATATTTCACAGATAATTTTATATAGTCTTTCAACCTTCATCTCTAATATTTAGAGCCCATAGGCAGGTGGTATATTTGCATCTATGAAGAAAAAGAGAGGAGGCAGATGGATGAGGCTTTCTCCCATGCCCTCCACTGCTCTCTTCTTATGCTCCATGCTCTACAGAACCAAATGAAGTAACCACTACTCCCCCCTACCCTCTATACTCCATATACAAAGCAAATCCAACACTTTAGACATTTATTTGAGGAATAAATATGTACAAAAGAACTTTAGCTCTTTGAAATGAGATTTATATAGGGTTACCAGAGAAATTTATTTCTTGCAACTTGCAGAAAATAGTGTAACTTTTATTATGAGAAGGGAAATATTATTTTAAATTTTGTATAGCTCCAAATCATATCTACTAAACAGAATCCCTTTTTTTCCTGATCTTTTTGATGCCTGCATCAACATGAGAAGACAATTACATTCTATTTTTTTACTTTTTTATTCTTCCCACTGTGATCAGAGGGTGGGTAACTATCTGGTAGCTTCATGTATCAACAAAACTCCAAACTTGGGGCTGGGGTTGTCAGCAGTAGAGTGCTTGCCTAACACATGTGGGGCCCTGGGTTCAATCCTCAGCACCACATAAAAATAAATAAATAAAGTTATTGTGTCAATCTACAACTAAAAAATGAATATTAAAAAAACCTCCAAACTTGGGGCTGGGGATGTGGCTCAAGTGGTAACGTGCTCACCTAGCATGCATGGGGCGCTGGGTTCAATCCTTAGCACCACATAAAATAAAGATGTTGTGTCCACCGAAAACTGAAAAATAAATATTAAAAAATTTTCTCTCTCTCTCTCTTTAAAAAAAAAAACCTCCAAAATTGACACATTGAATTATCATATAAGGTGACAGGAACAAGAAAGGTTTAGGTAATAAAGAAAATATAAACTTATTTTGTTAATTACTAGATAAACTATATCATAATTGGTAATTTTTACAAAATAACAGAAATTCATGAACTTCCATTAAAAATCATCACTTCCCCTGCAAAAGATCAATGACCCAGAGCTGAGTTAACTAACCCACTCACATATACATACCTATAAAGGTTTCTCATCCTTGGAAAGAAAATTCTTCCTTTTTGAATTTTTTTTTTCTGGGATGAGAGATTCTTTTTAAATTATTTTTTTGTTTTTTTATTTATTTTTTGGTACTGGGGATTGAACTCAGAGGGGCTTTACTACTGAGCTATATCTCCAGTCTTTTTTACTTTTTGAGAAAGGTTCTTGCTAGGTTGCTGAGGATTACTGAGGCTGGCATGGAATTTGCAATTCTCCTGTCTTAGCCTCCTGAATGGCTGGGATTATAAGTATATTCCATAGTGTGTGGCTGAGAGAATTCTCTTTAAAATTAAAAAATAATTAGTATGTATTCCTTCCAATAGAGTCAATAGTTATTGTTGAAAAAATTAACTATGTAACTAAATATTTGCTACAGACAATCATCATTTGCAGCATGAAGTAAGATTATTATAGGTATAAACATATATTTAATATATTTAATTATATATTAGATTAATCTATGCATTATTTATTTTTCTCTTTATACACATCCATATTTCTTTCCTTTTTAAATCTATTAGTTATCAAATATGTCCTTCATTACACTGTGGAATGGTTTTTTAATGTCTAGAATATTTTGATCCTAGGCTGCCATTGGTTTACTATGTAATTTTCTTCCTTTACTCATTTGGTCTTTGTCTCCTATAGTAAGTTCAACATCCTCAGGGCTTTAAGTAATCCAAGAGATCACACCTGGTTACAATTGTCCAGTGGGGAAAAACACTGGAAAATCTGATAAATCCATTGGCTCATGCTCTGCAGCTGTTGTTGCTACATTGTTTAGCAGTTGGTCCACATGACAATAAATGGCTCAATCTGGTACAGACCCCTGTCCATGTAAGTAGTTTTGAAGTGCTATCTTCACAAGCTACCTGGTATGAGAGTAAGGGAAAGAAAAAGAAGGCTTTTTCCTTCTTAAAACTTACTCCTTGTTAAACTTACTCCCTTATAACTGATGCATGCCATAGTAGACTTGGGCTCACACATTTTTTTTTTGGAGCAGGCCTATGAAGCCAGGAGCAATCAACAGAAATCTAGCAGGAGGAACATACCATATCAGGAACTAGTCTTCTTTTTTCTTAAAATGAATCTTTCCTGTGCAGCTGGAGTTACATTTCAAACTTATTCTTAATAAAAAAGGAGTATCCCTGAGTGAGAGAGGCAGTGGTTAGTGGGGCTAAGTAAATCAAAAGACGATTGGTGTGAAGTATGTATGTATGTGGGTATATGTGTGAATGATGTGTGTGTGGAATTTGTGAGAAGTGAAAAATTTTGTTTGAGTGAAAAATTAAAAGCATTAGACCAATGTCAAGCTCCCCAAATTTCAAGTTACAGCCTTTCGTTAGACCAATGGATCCCTACTTACTCTATATTCATTTATGAAAAAGTACCACTGGAGTGATAATTCCCATTACAAAAAAAATCTACTCTGATGTTTGTTGATGTTGTAGCACCTCGAAATATTTTCAGATAAAAAATTTGAAATGGTATTTTCTATATCCCAGAGAAACACAAAAATTGGTTTTACTGGGTATGCTGTTATCAACTGTCTCCACCCCAAATCATGTTGAATCCCAATGCAACTGTATCTGGATATTTGGCTCTTAAGAAATAATTAAGGGGCAGAAGAGGAGCAGCGGCCTGCTGAGAGGCAGAGCCGCCCCCTCCCCCTGAGCCTGCAAGGTAGACGGAACTGTGACCACCAACAGAACAGGCCAGACCTGCAACCGACAGACAGAACAGGCCCAGTGGCCTGAGGAAGGGTAGAGCCGCC
>NW_026000283.1:13411333-13422724 GCF_001458135.2 Marmota marmota marmota | reverse complement strand
GAATGTCAGTAGAGGGGGCAGAGAGAGAAGAGGGGAGGGGAGGGGAGGGGAGGGGGGATAGTAGAGGATAGGAAAGGCAGCAGAACACAACAGACACTAGTATGGCAATATGTAAATCAATGGATGTGTAACTGATGTGATTCTGCAATCTGTATACGGGGTAAAAATGGGAGCTCCTAACCCACTTGAATCAAAGTGTGAAATATGATATATCAAGAACTATGTAATGTTTTGAACAACCAACAATAAAAAATTTAAAAAAAAAGAAATAATTAAGGAAAAAGGAGGTCTTAAGTGTGGCATTCTAATCTGATAGGATTGGTGGCCTTATAAGAAGAACAAAATATCCTGTGTCTGTCTCTCTCTCCACGTACACTGAGGAAAGTCTATGTGAGTGAACTGCGAGAAAGCAGCCATCTGGTGGTATACAAGCCAGGAAGAGAACTCTCACCAGAAATTAACTTTCTATTGTTTAATCTGCTCAGTTTAAGGTACATTGTTATGGTAGCCCAGCAAGACTAATATAGAATTTGGTACTGAGAATGATATCGGTACATTTTAATTACACATAATAGTGGAAATCATTATGCCATATTCAAACATGTACATAGCATAATTTGATCAATTTCATTCCCCAGTACCTTCCCTTTCCCCTTCCACACTCTCTCCTTCTTATACATTAGCTACACTCTACTGATCTCCCATTATTATTATTTTTATCTGTGATATTTATATATATATTGAGATTCATAGTGTCATATTCATACATGGACTTAGCATAACTTGGTAGATTCATTCTCTAATATTATCCCATTATTTCCCTTGTTCCCTCCCTTTTGATCCCCTTTATCTACTCTGTTGGTCTTCCTTCTATTTTCATGAGATCTCCTTAATTAATTAATTAATTCCTTCTTTTAAGAGGATGAATTTTCTGATTGGCTCTGGGGTTTCTGGAATTTGCTTTCTAATCTGATTTCATTTAAAATCCCAATGACTATTTCCAGTAGTAAAGAGAAGTGTGACAGTCCCTAACAATGGAGAAACACACACTATCACCATTGGATAATCCTAATCAATCAATTATAAAGAGTAAGGAACTCAGTGACTATGTATACAATAGTTAACAAACATTTTTGGTGAATTAATGAATAAATGAGATTGATTGATTGCTTCTGTCTCTGGACAAAGTGGGGAAAGAAAAGGATAAGATTAGGGATTTGAATTTGCTGGGCAAGTGCCATATAAATACCCTTAAAATTTCTATGTGTACCTTGAAGGAGACCTTACTTCTTATAGTTGCAGGTCTGAGATTGCTAAAATATAAAACCCAGCTTCTCACTGTGTGATTGGCTGAATTAAATGCAAGGTGAGCTCCCAGCTTCCTAGAATTTTTACTATTAAAGAGAGTATTAATTAGGCTATAATTAGATTGTATAGGTTGGAATGGTGATGTGAGCACATTGAGCCCCTAAATTCTGATGAGTCTTCTTTGCCAATTGAAAAAAGTCTCTTTATCCCCAGGGAAAGTGACCTCTCCATTCTCAGAGGAAGCAGTTTCCTCATCCCCAGTAGAAGTGGCATTCCCAATCTCTGGCAGAAGCTTCTTCATTCACAGTAACATCAGAATTTCCACACCCATCTGAAGGAATCAATCCTTCATGGCCTAAGGAAATTGTGATGTTCTCCCAGTCAGTTGTCATGCAAGACAATGCTGAGTCTCCGCAGGACTCACTACAATGCCCTCTTTGTTCTAGACTCAAGTCCCATTAGGGCCCTAAAGGTGATGTATGAAGTATGACTTTTCAGGGAGTACATTATACTCCAAAATAACTATTTGAGTTTTCTAATCAGGACACATGTGAGAGTGGATATTAAGACTGGGATAATGGTGAAAGAAACCTAAAGTTGGATTAGGCCTAATTTACTGATATAGGCTTACTAACCAGAAATTCTGCATTAAATGTTGCAGTCTGGGGGGGTTAGAAAGGAGCTCTAATAGTTTTTTCCCCTGATGTGCTGAAAGGTGGTCCAGTGTCAGTAGGTTGGAAATGTAGGACTTGCCTTGATTTAATGTAGAGAAAGGGATTCAAAGGTTAGGGAGATCAAAATGTTAAAAATGAATCTATCATTTAACACCTACACAGTCACAATAAGTGCATCCATAAGACACAGCTTTTACCAATATGCTGAGAGATATTTTTTTAAAATAAATGGCATTCATCAGAAAACAAAAATGAAATATAAGTAGTGATCTTAAACACTTAACTATATTTAAACTTATTTCCAAAGGGAACCATACCATATTTTGTAACCACTCATAGAGAAATAAATTTTGAGGGGAACATTGGTATCCTTGAAAAGCTTTGTGATCACTCTTTATAGTCCGGACTTTACAATGGGAATTGCAGTTACTGAATTAGGAAACCCAAATGCAATGGAAACAATTGTATCCGTTAGGCAGTGATGAAATGGAAGCGCTCAACTGTCACAGGCAAAATGGGTGTGCATGCTTACTATATGGTATATGAGAGTAATAGGATTCCACACAGACTTATGGTATTGGCCAGTTGATGATTATGTCCTTTTACCAGGGTAACTCACTTTTGGGGGACACCTGGACACTGCTTCTGAACTGAAACTAATTCCATGAGACCCAAACTGTCATTAAGGTTTACCAGTCAAACTAAAGACTTAAGTGATCAATGGAGCTTTAGCTCAGGTCTATCTCACAGCGGGCCCAGTGGATCCCCAAATCCTTGCTGTGGTAATTTCTCTACTTCCAGAATGCATATTTGGAGTAGATATACTCAGGTATTGGAAGAATCCCTATACTAGTTCTCAATGATAGACAACTCAATAGGAATATTGGAGAACTTAGACAGTTGAGAGTAAGGGAAATACAAAAGTCTTTTTACATATTAGAAGATGCTCATTCTTCAACAGATGTCACCGGACCTATTGAATGATCATATTGAAATAGTATATTTTGATTCTTACCTTATATCATATATAAATATCAATTATCAGTTGCATAGATTTTGCATACTTAAAGTGAGATGTAAAATATATGTACATGGGGAAAGAAATAGGGCATTGTTGTGACTTTGGAGTTGGTAAAGATTTCTTGAATTATATAAAATGTGCTAACTATAAAAGGAAAGTAATGACAAATAACACATTAAACCTTATTTTAATTGAGAAAATTTGTTCTTTTAAAGAAAAAGTTTATAGGGTGAAAAAATAAGCCAGAATGGGAGACATTATTTAGTATATATATTACAATTTGTACATATATCTGAAATATATTGTTCCATAATATGTAAATAACCCCTAGAAGTCAATAAGAAATAAAGGCACTCAATTCAGTCAAAAAATATGCAAAGGCAGATGGAGCAAGATGGCACTGAATAAGATATTCCAGTGAGCTCTCCCCATAGACATACAAAGTTGTGATTTCTAAGGATATCAGGTAAAGGACCATAGTGTCACTTTCACTATAATAAAATAAAAAGGATGCACTGAGAAAAGGTAGGAAAGAAGTTTCCAAAGTCACTCACCTCCTGCAATCCCAAGCAACTCCACTCATAAAGGGGTACTCACTTGGGGGAAGGGCAAGAGCATTAAGTCCAAGCCTGTACTTAAAATCCAGTACAAGGTCCAATACTGTAGGAAGCAGGACAGAAAAACTAGCTCAGAGCTCAGTGTGAGGCCTGACCTGATGAGGCCAAACACCCATTAGAAACTGAAGGCCATGTATGGAGGCCAGAGCTCAGAGACAGACTTTCAACAGGCTCTGACGTCAGATATATCTGCCAATGGGCAGACCTGAGTTTCACCTGTATTAATCTCAGTTTTGGAGTAGGATTGGGGAATACCCATATTTCTCTCAAGATTGTAGAGGTCTCTACAGCTGTAAGACTCAGGTGTGACCCAGTTTAGCACAAGTCTTGATGAACAAGGGACTGTCTCCACCTTCTACCCTTCAATCTTGGCTGCATAGTTGTCACCAGGCCAGTGCTCACTGATGAGGCTTTAGAACTATTTTGGCAGCAGGCAAAGATCTGTGCCCCAGTGGGACAGACTTATGTTTTGGTTTGCATCACTGCCAGCTATGTAATGGGACTCAGTGTAATACTAAGACTGTGCAGGTTCTTATGGCCCTGAGATTCAGGCATGATCCAGCTTGGCATCAATCAGTTGGTGATAATCTGCCCTCACCAACTCTACTTCAACCTTGAGCAGCATAGCATGGTGCAGGACCTAATTCACTAGGAGTATGGCAGGGCAGTGTTGTAAGTATAAGATTTTGTCCTGGAACTTAGTGTGGGGCTGGCAAAACCTAACACTGGACAGATTCTAACATATTCCATCCCCAGGCCTGCCTATGGATGGAACTCCTGGAACAGCTCCAGTGCCAGGGGAAAACAAGTGGTCAATCTATTAGACCTCTATTCCAGCTATTCTCACCTGTAGCAGTTGGGCCATGAGTCCACCTTAGCAATAGGCAGCCCATAGAAGTGTGGGCCTTTGTCCTAACCAAGCATTGTGATGGTTTTAGTGAGTCATGGGTCTGACTCAGCTTGGAGCATGGAACTGATCTATCCATGTGACTCTGCCCAAGCCAGGCAGAATCATTCAGTGTTTGACCACAGGCAAGTAACTGTAGATGAGGCATCTGATCCTACCCTGGCTCCAGGGCGAGGCTTGTGTCCATGGACTACTCTTTCTAGGTACTCTCTTGTTTCTTTCTTAACAATACACCAATTTGGGTGAAAAACAAGGGCTTGGATTGCCCAACAAACTGATTCTTCAATGCCCAGATCAATATCACATGTCAAGAAGCATCAAGAGCTTCCAGGAAACTGAAACTTTGCCTACTACACAAAATAGGATGCCAGAAATTGATGAGGCAATAATAAGTTTGTGAGAGCTATCAGAGAATTAAAAAAACTGTGCTAAGGAAACTCAACAAGTTTAAAGAAAATAAAGAGAAATATTCCAATATACTAACAGAGCAACTTAACAAATAGATGAAAGCAATTAAAAAAGAAAAACAGAAATTATTGAGCTGAAAAATACACTTGGTGAAGTTAAAAATATGATAGAAGGCATCAATAACAGGATAGATCAGACAGGAGCATTGCTGAACTCTAAGGCTATTTAAAAACACATAGTTTTTTTAGCATATATTTAAAAATTTTGTTCTTTTTAGATATACATGACAATAGAGTGTATTTTGACATATTATACATACATGGGGTATAACTTGTTCTAGTTAGGGTCCCATTCTTGCAGTTGTACATGATGTGGAGTTTTACTGGTCATGTATTCGAATATGAACACAGGAAAGATACGTCTGATTCATTCTACTGTCTTTCCTATTTCTATCATCCCTCTCTTCCTTTCATGCCCCTTTGTCTAATCCAATGAACTTCTATTCTTTTGTCCCCCATATGTATTATTTGTTAGCATCCACATATCAGGGAGAACATTTGAACTTTGGAGTTTTGGGATTAGCTTATTTTACTTAGCATGGTATTCTCCAGTTCCATCCATTTACAGGCAAATGCCATAATTTCATTTTTCTTTATGGCTAAGTAATATTCCATTATGTATATATACCACATTTTCTTTATCCATTCATCTGTTTAAGGACACCTAGATTTCATCCTTAGCTTAGTGACTATCAATTAAGCTCCTATCAACATTGATGTGGCTACATCACTGTAGCATGCTGATTTTAAGTCCTTTGGGTATAAACCAAGGAGTGAAATAACTAGGTCAATTGGTGGTTCTATTCTAAGTTTTATGAGGAACCTCCATACTACTTTCCAAAGTGGTTGCTCCACCTTGCAGTCCCACCAGCAATGTCTAAGTGTACCTTTCCCCCACATCCTTGTCAACATTTATTGTTACTTGTATTGTCATTTTTTTGTATTCTTGATAATTACCATTCTGACTGGAATGAGGTGAAAACTCAGTGTAGTTTTAATTTGCATTTCTCTAATTGCTAGAGATGTTGAACATTTTTCATGAATTTTTGACTATTCTTATTTCTTCTTCTGTGAAGTAGCTATTCAGTTCCTTTGCCAATTTATTGATTGGGTTATTTGTTGTTTTTGTTGTTAAGTTTTTTGAGTTCTTTGTATAACCTGGATATTAAAGCTCTATCTGAGATTCAGATGGCAAAGATTTTCTCCCATTCTGTAGGTGCTCTCTTCATGTTCTTGATTGTTTCCTTTTCTGTGAAGAAGTTTTTAGGTTGATACCATCCCATTTATTGATTCTTGATTTTACTTCTTACACTTTAGGAGTTTTGTTGACGAACTTGGGTCCTAAACTGATGTGATCTAGAATTGGGCCTACTTTTTCTACTAGTAGGCACAGGGTCTCTAGTCTAATGCCTAGGTCCTTGATCCACTTTGAATTGAGTGTTGTGCAGGGTGAGAGATAGGGGTTAAATTTTATTCTACTACATATAGATTTCTAGTTTTCTCAGTACCATTTTTGAAGATGTTATCTTTTCTCTAATGTATGTTTATGATGCCTTTGTCTAGTATGAGGTAAATGTATTTGTGTGGGTTTATCTCTGTGTCTTTTATTCTGTTCCATTGGTCTTCATGTATGTTTTTTTGAAAACACAGTTTGAGAAGAAATAAAATAAGAATGAAGAGGAATGAAGAAAGCTAATGGGGACTTAGGCTAAGTATGAAAAGAACATATATTTGGATTATTGAGGTTCAAGAAAGACTTAAGAAAGTCAAAGGTATAGAAATTGATTCAAAGAAATAATAGCAGAAAACATTCCAAACCTAGAGAAGGATACAAATATTCAGGTACAGGTAGATCACTTACCTAGCATGTGTGAGGCACTGGGTTTGATTCTCAGCACAACATGTAAATAAAGGTTCATTGACAACTAAAAAATATTTTTAAAAAGGTTAACAGTCAACTCTGTCATGTCTACCCACATATAACTCAGCATCAAGCTTTCACAGTAAAAGGTAGAGGAAAGATCTTGGAGTCTGTAAGAGGAAAGAAACAACATTTAGAAGTTCCCCAATTCATCTGAAGGTTGAGTTCCCAGTAGAAATACTACAGTCCAGGATCGTATGGCATGAAGTTCTCACAGTAATGAAGAAAAAAATTGTCAGCCAAGAAAACTGTACTTCACTAAGCTATCCTTTAGAAATGAAGATGGGGTAAAGACTTTCCCAAACAAACAAAAGCTGAGAGAATATATTTCCACCAGACCTGTTTTACAAGAAGTGCTAAAGGAAGTTCTTTAAATTGAAAGAGAGTGACATTAATGAGGATGGTAAGTGTAATTACACAAGCAAATTCAGAATGCTCTACTATTGTGTGCATGGTGCATAAACCATTCATAGATTTGGTACAAAGTCTAAAAAACAATTAAAAGCAATAACTACCATTAGTATGTTAAGTGATATGTAATCCAGAAATATATAAACTGGGATATTAAAAATTCAAAATGTGGGGAGGTATAGAATGCAACTGGAGAGTTTTCTTATAAGAGCATTTTTTTTCTTGCTCTTTTGCTCCTGTTCTGATTTTTTTATGTCACTTGCTATCATTTCAAAATAGCAAGTTATACTGAAAAGGTGTTTTTTTTGGTAAGCCTTATGGTAACTATAAAGCCAAAATCAGTAATAGACAAATCAAAATAATAATCAAGGAATAAAACACATTAATAGAGTAAATCACTTAACCACCAGGGAAGATTATTAAACAGGGAGAAAGAAACTACAAGAAAAGTAGAGGACAACTTACACAATAACTAGACTAAGACCTTACCTATCAATTATTAACTTCAATGCAAATGAATTAAATTCTCTAATTAGAAGAAAGAGGGAGTGACTGAATGGATACAAAAACAAGACCCAATGATATCTTACTTATAAGAAACTTTCCTCACCTCTAAGGATATGCAGTCTGAATATTGGGGGGATGGAATAAGATATTTCATGTAAATGGAGGCCAAAAGAAAGCATGAGTAAACATGCTAATATCAGATAAAATAGACTTGAAAACAACTACAGCAGAATATACTCTGATAAAACGGTCAATTCAGCAAGAGAAAATAGTAATTATAAATAGATACCCAATATTGGAGCACTCCAATATAGAAGGTAAGTATTAATAGAACTAAAGGGAGATATAAACTCTAATACAATAATAGCTGAGAACTTTAATACCCCAGTTTCCAAAATGAATGGATCATTCAGACAGAAAATCAACAAAGAAACAGCAGAGTCAAATTGAATCCTAGATCAAATGGACCTAACTGACATCTACAGAACGTTTCATCCAGTAGCTACACAATGCACATTTTTCTCATCAACACATGGGATATTCTCTAGGATAGATCACATGATAGGACACAAAACAAGTCTCAACAAAGTTTTTAAAAATTGAAATTATATCTAATATTTTTTCTGACCACAATGCAATAAAGCTAAAAATCAATAACAAGAAATCCATGCAAATACATGGAAATGAGAGTTTCCTTTTGAAAATTCAACGAATGAAGAAAGAAATCAAGATAAAAATTGAAAATTTTCTAGAAACCAATGAAAATGTAGACACAACATATCAAAACCAATGAGATATAGCAAAATAGTACTGAAGCTGAGGTAGGAGGATTGCAAGTTCAAAGCCAGCCTTAGCAACAGTGAGGCCCTAAGCAACTCAGTGAGACCCTGTCTCTAAATAAAATACTTAAAAAATAGGACTGGTGGTGTGGCTCAGTGGTGGAAGACCCCTGAATTCAATCCCCAGTATGCCATCCCCCCAAAATAGCAATACTGAAAGAGAAGTTTATAGCAATCAATGCCACATCAAAAATATTTCAAACAAACAACCTATCATTGTATCTCAAGAAACTAGAGAAATAAGCATAAACTAAATCCCAAATTTGCAAAGAGAAAGAAATAATAAAGATTAGGGGAAAAGTAAATAAAATGGCTTTGGAAACTGTACAAATATATGCAAAATAAATAATACAAAAATCAATAAAATAAAGAGCTGGTTCTTCAAAAACAAAACAAAACAAAACAAAATAGACAAAGCCTTAACTAGACTAAAGAGAGAGAAGACTCAAATAAATAAAAGCAGAAACAAAAGGAGAAACATTACAAGTGACAACATAAATACAAAATACATTTAGAGATTATTATGAACAACTATATGCCAGCCAATTTGAAAATGTAAAAGAAATGGTCAAATTTCTTGACACATACATTTTATCAAAACTAAATCATCATCAAATCTGAACAGACTAATGACAAATAACAAGATTGAATCACTAATAAAATACTTCATATCGAAGAAAAGCCCAGGGCCAGATGATTTCACTTTTGAATTCTACTAAACATTTAAAGAAGAACTAATACCAATATATGGAACAACTAATACTTACATTATTCCAAAATAGAATAGGAAGAAATTCTTCCAAATGAGGTCAGCATATCCCTGATACCAAAACCAGATAAGGAAACAACAGCCATAAAAAGAAAACTACAAGTCAATATCTTTGATGAACATAGATGCAAAAATATTCAATAATATAATAGCAAACTGAATCCAACAGTACACTAAAAAGATTATCCACCATGATCAAGTGGGAATCATACCATGTATGCAAGAATGGTTTAATATATACAAAATAGTAAACAAGATACACTAATCCATAGAACAAAGAACAAAAACCACATGGTCATTTCAACTGATACAAAAATGGTATTCAACTTTTCTTCGTGATTAAAACACTGAACCCATTAGACATACAATGAACATTTGAAAAAATGTTCATCATTGACATCAGGGAAATACAAATCAAAAGTACAACGAGACATCACCTCACCCAACTAAGAATGGCTAATATCAGAGACTAAAGATATCAAGTGTTAGCCAGGATGTGGAGTGAGGGAAAACTTGCACACTGTTGGTGGGAATATATATTAGTATATCCATTATGGAAAATAGTATGGAGGTCCCTCAAATGAAAATTGAAAAATAGAACTACCATAAAATTCAGTAATCTCACTACTGGGTATATATCCAAAGGAAATGAAAACAATATATTGAAGAGACATCTGCAGTTATGTGTTCATTGATAGCTGAGAAATAGAAACATCCTAAGCATTCATCAATTGATGAGTGAATAAGAAAATGTAATACATGTGCACAATTGAATACCATTTAGACATAAAAAGGATTGAAATCCTGTCATTTGTGATGACATGGATAGAATTGGAGATCATTATGTTAAGTGAAATAAGATAGGCACAGAATGACAAGTACTGCATGACCTCATTCATATATGGAATGTAAAGTATTAGATTTCATAGAAATTTAGAGTAGGATAGTGGGTACCAGAGCCCAAAGATAGTGGGAAAGTTGGGGAAGGATTGGTACTGTTAGTTGGATAGGAGCAAGAAATTGGGTTACTATTGCACAACATGGTGATTAGAGAAAATTATTCTGCAATTGTACCTTTCAAAATGCAAGAAGAAATGATTTTGGAAGTTCTCATCAATAAGAATTGATAAATGTTTGAGGAGACAAATATATTTAATCTGATTTAAACATTATGCAGTGTATTACTTGTATCAAATTATACATGGTAATCCTATTAACATATACAACTTTTGTGCTTTTGTGTATCAATTAAACATTTAAAAAATATTTGAAACAGGGACTGGGATTGTGGCTCAGTGGTAGAGTGCTTGCCTAGCATGCATGAGGCACTGGGTTCGATCATCAGCACCACATAAATATAAAATACAGATGTAGTGTCCACCTAAAAATAAAAACTTAAGAATTAATATAAAAAAATTTGAAACAAAATGTACATAATTTTTTAAGCATCCAGTTCACAATAGAGGATAATCAACTGGTCAATAAATATATGAAAAGTCCATCAAGTATATTATCCATTAGAAAAATATGAATTAAACGACATTAAGATGTTATCACACACCAGAATGAATAAAATAAAACAAAACAAAACAAAAAAAAACCCCAAACCAAAAACCCAGTGTTGTCAAGAGCTCAGGTAGAGCTCTTATATTCTTCTGACAAATATAGTTGTATTTATATATTTGTATAATTGTTTTGGAAAAGTGGCAATATCTATATGCAACAATATGAATGAATTGTATAAACAATAAAGAGTATATATTGTATGACTATATTTACATAAAGGGCAAAAACCATGGTGTTGGAAGTTAAAATGGCAGTTACTTTTGTGAGAGAGTATGTCTAAGAGGGATGATATATGGTGCTTCAGAGCCACTGATAATTCAGTAATTCTTGTTCTGGATGATATATATATATATATATATATATATATATATATATATATATATT
>NW_026000283.1:13390170-13404944 GCF_001458135.2 Marmota marmota marmota | reverse complement strand
GGCTCTGCCTCTCAGCAGGCAGCTGCTCCTCTTCTGCTGGTGGGTCGCAGGCCCGCCTACCTTACAGGAGTGATTGGAAGCTCTGTTCAGCCGTGGGACACTGGGCCTTTTCTGCCGGTGGTCACCGTTCCGCCTACCTGGCGGGCGCTGGGGGTGGGGGGCGGCTCTGCCCCTCAGCAGGCCGCTGGGCCTGCTCTGTGGATGGTCACAGTTTCCTCTACCTTGCCAGCGCTGGGGGAGGGGGCGGCTCTCTTGTATGGATAGTTTAATTAGTTATGTCTATGAAGAATGTAAACAGGTACTATTGTCTGAATATTTTTATCCTCTCAAAATTCCCATGTTGGCACATAACTGTGAATGTGGTAGCTAAGAGGTGGAACCTTTGGGAGGAGCTTAGGAGCCCTCAGGAATGGAATTAGTGCCCATTATTGTGGCAAATGACTATCAAAAACTATTTGAAACCTTTAATTTTATATAGAATCAATGAATATGAATATGAATTTAACACAAAGTTATTCAGTTTTACATTAGGATTTTGTCATGGTAACCGTCATGGTGTCTTACCAGTACAGAATACCTAAATCATAAAACATTCTCTATGGCAAGAACTACCAATAAAAAAATGACAAAAATGTGACAAAATATTTATAGTGTATATAATAGTAATTTGTATAATATCTATGCTAAAGAGCTTCTACAAATGAATTAGATTTGAAAACGATTGATGATATTTGTAAATGGCAAATAGTCCAAAAGAAAAATTGGCAAAGCCATTTCACAGGAAAAATAATACAAATGACCAGTAAACACATAAAAGAAGCTTAACCTCATTGGTAATCAGGGAAATGTGAATTAAAAAAACAATGGAATTTTTTTACTTATTGAATTTTGAAATTCAAAAGGTTGCTAAAATACAGTGTGAATGAAGATTTCTGAAATGTTAATATTAAAAACAGTTGCAAACAGAAACAAGTGTGATAGCTCAAAAGGAAAAAAATGTTGTAAACACTCTGATATTAAATATCAGAACATAGTGAAGATGTAGAAGTGAAAAGCTGTCTTAAATATTGGTGGAAAGCATTGATGATGCTGTATACATTTAATAAGAGGCATGGAACTGGTTTGGAACAGGTAATGGTCACTGGCTGATGCACTCCACTAGTACCAGTGAAATATAACCTCTGTGTGAGAGAGTAAATTGTTAAAATAAAATTTGGGGTACATTGATCCAAAATGTTTATTTCTTTAAATCTGTTATATAGAAATACATACATGTCACACACACACACACACACACACACACACACACACATGCACACACAATATCTCACATACATAACTGTTTCTTGCGGAAATTCTTTTGGTGCTAGGGACTGAACCTGGCTCTCATATATGCTAAGCATGTACTCTACCACTGAGCTAAACCCCAAGCCCCTAATTTTTTAATACCAGAATATTAGGGAGAAAAATTGTGTCAATAGAGAATGGTCAAATTAATGTGGTGACTACCCAATGCAAAGATAGCGCTCAGTTGATCAGGAGCGCGGGGTGGCCAGGGCCCTCCCACCTGGAGTGAACTGAGGGCTGTGGGCAAGAGATCCCTCATTTGGGACCTGGTGGGCAGAAGAGGGGAGGGATAGAGACTGGGAGCAACCCAGAGAGACCAGGATTGGAGAGGCTCTAGGCGGGAGAGGGAGAGGGAGAGGGAGAGGGAGAGGGAGAGGGAGAGGGAGAGGGAGATCCTTCCACCACCCTGAGGGCAGAAACTCAACCTGGAATACACAACTCCACCTACTGGAAGAGAAGAAAACAGAATTCTAAGAGTGTTTTCTTTTTCTTTTCATTTCTCTCTCTCTTTCTGTCTTTTTCTTTTTCTTCCTCCCTCTCTTCCTCTTTCAACCTCCTAATTTTTACTATTTCTACTGTGTGTAATTTACTAAATACATATATGTATTTGTTTCTATGCTTCTTATTGTCCTCCCATGCACTTGTCTACCCTAGAATACCTCCTGTCTATTCTCCTGCTACTAACCCCCTTCATTAGAGTTCTCCTACAAAGTTGCTAAGATATATTAACCTCATAACCTCATATCTTTCCCCCTTAACATAACGTCCTACACCCGACCCCCAGTTCTCTATACACCACCAGAAACTGTATGCCTTTTATGAAACTAATGACTATATTTTAAAAAATGATTGAATCCAACATTTCTAGATATAAAGACTAACTATAAATGTCTTAATAATTACAACAACTTGCTCATAGTTGATGTATTGTTGATATCGGAACTGTTAACATTGTTCTTCCCCACAAAGAGAGATCTTGGAACTATACAAGAGCACTACAAATCCATAGGATAAAAACAATAACACACCAGTCTCACGGAGCTGGAAAGAAACATGAGCAACATGAAAAGACAAGGAAAGACAGTACCACAAACAATTCAAGAAATAATTAGAAGAATTAGCATCTACAGAAGAAAGAATGACAGATAAAGATTTCATGATATACATGATTCAGATGTTTTGGAGTCTCAAGGAAGAATTTAGACAATAAATACAGACAATGAAAAATCACTTTGAAAATGAATTACATAAACAAATCCAAGAAGCAAAAGATCACCTCTACAGGGAGATAGAGGTTATACAAAAAAAAAAAAAAAAAAAAAAAAAAAAAAAAAAAAACCAAACAGAAATCCTGGAAATGAAAGAAATAATAAACCAAATTAAAAACTCAAATGAGAATATCACCAGAAGAGTAGACCACATAGAAGATAGGACATCAGACAAAGAAGACAAAGTATATCATCTCAAAAAGAATGTAGACAGCACAGCGAGACTGATAAGAAACCACAATCAGAATATCCAAGAAATATGGGATAACATAAAGAAACCAAACTTAAGAGTTATTGGGATAGAGGAAGGTATAGAGGTCCAAACCAAAGGAATGAGCAATCTGTTCAATGAAATAATATCAGAAAACTTTCTGGACATGAAGAATCAAACGGAAATCCAAATCCAACAAGCCTACAGGACACTGAATGTGCAAAATCACAAAAGATCCACAGCAAGAATGGTCAAATGAAGCATACTATGGAATATTATGTGGCTCTTTAAAAAGATTTTTTTTTTTAGTTTAGATGTTTTAGATGAGCACAATACCTTTATTTTATTTATTCATTTTTATGAGGTACTGAGGATCAAAGCCAGTGCCTCACACATGCTAGGCAAGTGCTCTAACACTGAGCTACAACCCCAGCCCCTATTATGTGGCTCTTAAAAGAATAAAAGTAGCACAAAACTTAGAGCAAAGGTATACTTTGGAAAAATATTAAATTATTGGGCAATTTGTTTAGATGAATACTTAAAATACTATAAGAACTTAATGTATACATATTTATGTAAAGTAAGGACAAAAGCAAATTATTCTTAAATATCAATTATTTCATGCATTTGTTCATTTGTTAAGGTATTCAACAGATATTGTTGTAGCAGCTATTAAAGTGCCAGGCATTATACTAGGTACTTGTTAATGAAGCAAAACAGTAAAAGAAGTCCTGCTCTGGGAGCTTATTTTCTAGCTGTAGAAAAAAGAGATTGTATAGATGATGGTTAATTTGCACTTTTCCCTTTGTATTTTTCCCTGTATGATTGATTTTAATTTTAAAATAAGCTTATATTCACTTACTCTTATTGAATTAAAAATTAAAATATTAAAAACCTAGAGAGACTAAAATAGTTATCAAGTGAGTCTTTGGGGGTTAAGAGAGTACAGCAATTATCTACTCTAAATTAGTTATAAACTTCCCCCAAATTAGATACTGCTTATGCCTCTGGGAGATAAAGACAATGAGTGATGATAAGAGGTCTGATAGTATGATGGTAATAACTTCAATATGACTGTAAATTTTTCTTTTTTGGGGTTGTGACTATAAATGGTTCTTTTTTGGGCTGAAAAACATTTCAAATAGTAATAAATTTTGCTGTAATGATAGAGAGACTACGTTAGAGAAAAGGGAAATAAAAGGTTAGAAGTCCTAGAACTATACAAATATATTCGGGAAGTGGAGACTTTATAAGAAATGATTTAGCTTTCTAGAGTAATTTTAAGATTTGTGAAATTCATTCAGGTGTGGTGGTGTATGCCTATAATCCCAGTGGCTTGGGATGCTGAGGCAGGAGGCTTGTGAGTTCAAACCAGCCTCAGCAACTTAGCAAGGCCCTAAGCAACATAGTGTGACCCTTTCTCAAAAAAATATTTATCAGCAAAATAGAACACTGAAAATAAGTATTCTTATACATAAAATTCACTTTATTAATATATGGTAAGTATTGATTCCTACACAATTAAAAAATTAATCTTCCAATATACCAAAAAATTCAAAAAGGGAAATACATATGTTCAAAAAATTTGAAAAGAATCAATTTTCACTATTAATAAACAAAGGAATAAAAACTAAAATAAAATATTGAGATACTATTTTTAAAAAAATATTGTTTGGTGAAGATTATAATGATGATAGCATGGTGAAAAATAGTTAGCATGCTTTCTGTCACTTCCCCTTTGCCTTAGTCTGTTAAGGTTCCTATAACAAAATAACTTAGACTGGATAAACTTTCAAACAACAGAAATTTATTTCTCACAGTTCTGGAGACTAAGAAGCTAAAGATCAAGTTGCCCACAGATTTGGTTATCTAGTGAAGACTTGCTGTCATATTCACAGATAATGCTTTTCTCATTGCATCCTCACAATGGTAGTAGAAGGGTGAAAAGGGTCACTCAGGTCTATTTTACAAAGACATTAATCCCATTCATGAGGACTTCTAACCTCCTCCCAAACCCCATTTCTTACCTACCACATCGGGTTATGTTTCAACATAGGATTTTGGGAGGACAAAAATATTCAAAGTATAGCACCTATATATTCTTCATAGATATAACTAATTAAACTATCCATCTGATCACAAAAATGTTTTCAGAAACCTTATTTACTACTTTCACCAACTGTCAATAAAACTTGACACTTGTGATGAAATTTTTTTGACATCACATATATGTATCAGTTATCAATAATAGATGGCAATATTTTTGGTAATTTAATTTTTTCATTTAATTTTCTAAAGGTATTTTATGAATTTGTAAGAATGAATAAGATGGACATCTATACATATAAAACAATAGCTTGCATTTAAATTACAAGATATTATTAGGAAATTTTATCCAAAATTTATTTTTCTAAGGTTAGAAAGAAAAAAAAAAAAAAAACAAAACCTAACCTTATCCACAGAAAATTGCGATTTATGTGAAGAAAAGCCAAAAATTGAAAATTATGAGAGAAGATAAACACAGAGGCAGATCACAATTCAGCAAAGAATGAATTGTTTCAAGTTGGTAAATAATTTTGAAGATCATTTATAAGTCTAATGTAATTTTTGTCTTAACCTTTTAAATAATTTATATTGAAGTATTATGAAAAGATTCTAAGGATCATGCGGAGAAATAAATACTGAGATTATCCAGGGAAATTTTGAAAAGGAAGAATAATTAAGAAGCCTTGTCATATCACAGATTCTAACTTCATATCCCTCCATATCCTTAATTTGGAATATGATCAACATGACCTTAGAGATTAATGGGAAGAATAGATTATTCAGTAAATGTGCTGGGATAGTTGGTTAAATAGTTGGAAAATAAATTTATATCCTAAATTATAGTCTTTATATCAGATCTATTAAGTAGTTGACTATGAAAAACAATAAAGAGTATAAGAAAGCAACAACTGACATTCATTTATTTCCAGTTGGGAAAGGACTTTCTGAATATAAACAAATGGAATAAATCATAAAAAATACTGATGAATAAAACTACATAAAAATTAAAAGCTTCTTTATGCAAATAGTACTCCACAAATGATTTGTGCTATGAGTTTAGAGTGGAAGGAAGATTGATAGGCCCAATTTGTGTTTTAAAAGATCATTCTAATTGCTTTGGAGAATGGATATTATAGAGAGCCAAGAGTGAAAAAAAGATAAAATATTTAGCTAGGGTTTGTAATAGTTTACAAGAGAAGTGATTCTGGCTTGAACTAGGGGAATAATGGACATGGATAAAATTGTTCATATTTAGGACACATTTTGAAAATAAGTAACTCTTTTCTAGAACCTTGGCTGTCAGTTAATCAGGAAAATAGGATAAAAGTTAGTGAGGTGATCAGGGTCAGTGGAGGGTTTAAACTTGCTAAAGGTGTAATTATATACATATAGTTGGAAGAGGAAGAGCCAATAAAGAGGAAGATGTTGAAGATCAGGAAAGAGTAAATACTACCCTTGGTAGAGAAAAATATCTGTTTTAGTCAGCTTTTTTGCTGCTATGACTAAAAGATTTGATGAGAACAATTTTAGGAGAAAAAGTTTATTTGGAGACTCATGGTTTCAGAGGTCTCAATCCACAGACAACAGGCTCCATTCCTCAGGGCTCAAGTTGAGGCTGAACATCATGGAAAAAGAGTGTGGCAGAGGAAAGCAGCTCACACGGTGATCAGGAAGTGGAGAGACGTGTTGCCACATGCCTGATACAAATATATACCCCATAGCCACGCGCACAACAAGCCACTTCCTCCAGCCACACTCCATCTGCCTCCAGTTACCACTCAGTTAATCACATCAGGGATTAATTCACTGATTAGGTTAAGGCTATAACCCAATCATTTCTCCTCCAAATCTTGCATTGTCTCACATGTGAGCTTTTGGGGACACCTCATATCCACACCATAATAGTATCAGAGGAAGTGATGGTGGGATGGGACCCAGAACATCCTTAAATGATTTAGCTTTGATGGGAAGGAATTATACTTCATTTTATGAAATGGTTAAAAAAAAGGACTGGTACAAGATATTTCTATGCTTGTAGATGGTATACCAAGAAGGTGCAGAAACACATGCCTAAACTCCTCTGGTGTGTGGGTGTGTTTTTGGTAGTGGGGTAAAAGTATACTAGGACCAATGCCATCTAAATGCAGATTATTCTTTGAACCAAAGTTGGCAAGTTCTCTTTAGTGGATCTGGCAGGAAACTAGTGAGGTGCAGACACTTCCATTGCTGCCTGGCAGACTTGCATGGAGAGTATAGAAATCATTAAGAGTCTTCTGCCCTTGAAGGAGTGCATTAGGGTGCTGGGACAAAACAATGCTCACATCCTGTTCCAAGAGAGCAAGCTGACACAGGTGTTGAGGGATTCTTTATTAGGGAGAACTCTAGGACTTGCATGATTGCCATGATCTCACCAGGCATAAGCTCCTCTAATTATACTTTAAATACATCGAGAGCCAGGCACAATGGTGCATGCCTGTAATCCCAGGGGCTCTGGAGGCTGAAGAAGGAAAACTGTGAGTTCAAAGGCAGTCTTAGCAACTTAGTGAGGCTCTAAGCAACTCAACAAAACCCTGTCTCTAAATAAAATATAAGAAAAGGTTGGAGATGTGGCTCAGTGGTTAAGTGCCCCTGGGTTCAATTCCCCATACCAAAACAACAACAACAACAACAATGAAAACCATAATACTTCTAAGATATGCTGACAGAGTCAAGAAGCTAAGTTCCTACAGTAGGCCTAGTGGAGAGAAGCCAACTCAAATGAAAACAGAATAGATGGAAACACCATCTTTAATGGGGCCCTGATCACAGGAAATTTCTCTGAGGAGGAACTATCTTCCCAGATGTCCAGCTTTAATGAAGCCATGACTCAGCTCAGGGAGATAGAGGAAAGAGCCATGGAAGAGCTCAAGGAAATTATTCAGCAAGGACCAGGCTGGCTTGAGCTCTCTGAGATATCCGAGCAAACAGACTATGACCTGGAGACCTTTGTGAACAAAGCAGAATGTGCTGTGGTTCAGCAAGGCAAACCCCTCTCAGCCCAGCAAGATGTCATCAAAGCCTTGTGCCTGGTCATGCAACTGGCAAAACAGGTTAGCAAACAAATAAACAGCAAGAGATGGCCCCAGTGACAAGTGCAAATAAAGATCTGTTTGGTTTCACACCAAAATGGGCCATAGATATGAACAGACATTCTCAAAAGACATACAAATGGCCAAGAGGAATATGAAAAAATATTGAACATTGCTAATCATCAGGGAAATGCAAATCAAAACAATAATTAGATATCATCTCTCATCTATTAGAACGGCTACGATATGAAAGACAGGTGTAACATGTGTTGGTAAGGGTGTGGAGAAAAGAGAATCCTTGAACACTAGTGGTGGGAATGTAAATTAGTATAGCTATTATGGAAACCAGTATGGAGCTTCCTAAAAAAGTTAGTAGTAGAACTACAATTTGATACAGACACCCAATTCTGGATATATATCAAAAGGGAATGAAATCAGTATGTGGAACAGATATGTGCACTCCCATGTTTACTGAAACAATATTCAGAGTAGACAAGAAATGGAATCAACCTAAGTATCCATCAGCAGATGAAGAAAATATGGCATATATACACAATATAACATTATTCAGCCTTATTTTACTTAGCATCAAGTCCCTCACTTTCATCCATGAATAAATATATATATATATGTGTGTGTAAAATTTTCAACTAAAATAAATAAAAATGAAAAAAATGAATTATCATAAGTTGAGATATAAACTATGAATAGAAAAATGTTTTCTTCTTCTTTTTTTTTTAATGAAAGGCCCTGCATTTTGAATTTACAGTGGACCCTGTAAATTATGTAGCTGGCCCTGATTAGGGCTCCTGAAGAGGGTAGTTAAGGTTTGGAATAATGCTTCAGGGGAATGGGAGATGGAATATATAATAGGATCTCCTACCAGTGTCCATGAATTTGGATTGGCATTAGTTTACCTTGTTATATGTCATCTGTCTCGAAGCATTTGACATCACTTTATCCATTATTGGTGGTTTCAGAACGAGGGTGATAGAAGTACATTACTGAAATCAAGGAAGCAGCCTTATGGAAGGAAGCGCCACTGAGCAATGACTCTTGGAAAGCATTAACCCTAGCACTAACAGAAAGAGTTCTCAAATTTCTGCAGTATTCATGTAGCAAACATTTAGCATTTGACTTTTCAAGGGTAATTGGTGCCTTCATCATTTCAGTGCCAGCTTTCCCTTGTTGTAGGGAAATGGAGGATGCAGATTCTGTTCTGTGTTTTGCTGTTATTTTTTTTTTCAGAATTATCAGTGATTTTGCACTTTAGGCATAGTAAAAAATAAAAACAGCATTTTGTGGCGAATTTCAGTCTTTTCTCAAAGACCAAAGAAGCTCAATCCTCTTACATTCAGAAAGATTTGCTCAGATTCAAAAACTCAATGACTCATATATTTGAAACATATATTTGCCTTTTCATCTTAAACTGGAAAGCTCCACTAAGATCACAAACTTTCCTTGCTTGACTGAAGCAGCAGCATTTTGAGAGGAGATAAGTATAAATATTAATTTGGGTCGTGCAAGCTAATATCAGATTTTGCTTTTAGTCTGAGGCCATGTATTGGTTTCACTTCACCCAGAGTCCCTCTAGGTTGGAGAAGAAAGGGGCATAACAATGCAATTTCTCAGTGATGTTATTCTGAACTACTTTATTATGCAGTTAGCAGTTTGGCCACTATTGTGTTCAGTGACCTGCCTGATTCCTTGTGCACACATGCCTTCTTTCTTGCTTTTTTTCTAAATGCATTAATTTTCATGACTCGAGACCAAACCCATTATTAAATGGGAAGTTTCTAGTGCCTTTGAGAAGTGATTTTCTGGTCTCACTTGAGTTGTTAGAGAACAGGCCAGCATCTAAAAAATCTGACTTTTCCAAGGAGAACAGTAGTTGAAGAGACAGATCAGTTGAGTACTCACTGCTTAAAGTTACTCCTTGCATCAATATGTAATTCATAGATGAAGGAAATAATGTGTGTCCCCAATTTGGGGTACTTAATCTAAGTCCCCCACAAACTGAAGGTTCATGCATTTCTCCTGTTTTAGGAAAAATAAGTGGAGCTGCAACAGAAGATACAAGGAATTCAATAAAAAGGCAAACTCAAAATTCTAGTGTTTCTGACTGGAGTGAGATGAAATCATAGAATAGTTTTGATTTGCATTAAATTAATTGCATTAAATCTGTATAACAGTTTTGGTAGTGTGACCATTTTGACAATATTAATTCTGCCTATCCAAGAGCATGGGAGATCTTTCCATCTTCTAAGGTTTCTTCAATTTTTTTCTTTAGTGTTCTGTAGTTGTCACTGTGGAGGTCTCTCACCTCTTTTGTTAGATGGATTCCCAAGTATTTTATTTTTGGGAGGAGCTATTGTGAATGGGGTTGTTTCCCTAATTTCACTTGCAGTGGATTCATCGCTTATGTATAGAAATGCATTGGATTTATGGGTATTGATTTTATATCCTGCTAACTTTCTAAATTAATTTATTAGTTCTAGAAGTTTTCTTGTGAAATTTTTTTATCTTCTAAATGTAGAATCATGTCATCAACAAATAGTGATAGTTTGAGTTCTTCTTTTCCTATTCATATTCCTTTAATTTCTTTCATCTGTCTAATTGCTCTGGCTAGAATTTCAAGGACTATGTTAAATATAAGTAGTGAAAGAGGACATCTCTGTCTTTTTCCAGGTTTTAGAGGGACCTCTTTCAATTTTTCTCCATTTATAATGATATTGGCCTTGGGCATAGCATAGATATCTTTTATAATGTTGGGATATGTTCATACTATCGCTAGTTTTTCTAGGGTTTTGAACACGAAGGGGTGGTGTATTTTGTCAAATGCTTTTTATGCATCTATTGAGATGATTACATGATTTTTGTCATTAAGTCTGTTGATGTGATAAATTATATTTATTGATTTACATATGTTGAATGAAACTTGCATCTCTAAGATGAATCCCACTTGATCATGGTGCATTATCTTTTATTTTATTTTTATTTATTTATTTAAGCTTACAAATAACAGAAATTTATTTATCAGTTTTGGGATCTGAGAAGCCCAGGATCAGGCCCTAGTAGATTGAGTTTCAAGTGAGGGCCTGCTCATTGATTCATGGATCATTTTCTTCACTGTGTCCTCACATGATGGAAGGGCCAAGGGTCTCTCTTGGGCCTCTTGGGTCTCTTTATTTATTTATTTTTGCATTACAATTCTTAATACACCTTTATACCATAATTTATCATATCTCTGATTGTATATAAGGTTGACACCAAATTCATATCTTCATATATGTATTTTGTATAATGATGAAGGTCTCCTTTCACCATCCATGCTATTTCCCCTTCTCTAGATAGGGAATAGGGGTGGGAGGGAAAGGGAGGGAGAAGAGGAATAGATTATCTTTTAAATACATTTTTGTATGAATTTGCCAGAATTTTATTGAGAATTTTTGCATATATGTTCATGAGGGATATTGCTGTGAAGTTTTCTTTCCTTGATGTGACTTTGTCTGGTTTTGGTATCATGGTGATACTAGCCTCATAGAATGAGTTTGGAAAGGTTCCTTCCTTTTCTATTTCTTATGGAATAATTTGAGCAGCATTGTTGTTAATTTTTCTTTGAAAATCTTGTAGAACTTGGCTGAGAATCTATCTGGTCCTGGGCTTATCTTGGTTGGTAGGCTTTTGATGTCATCTTTTATTTCATTGCTTCAGATTGGTCAGTTTAAATTATGTTTATCCTCTTGATTCAATTTGGGTAGATCATATTCTATAGAAATTTGTTGATGTCTTTGAGATTTTCTATTTTATTGGAGTATAAATTTTTAAAATAGTTTCTAATTATCTTCTGTATTTCAATAGTGTCCATCATATTTCCTTTTTCCTTATAAGTTTTAGTAGTTTGAGATTCTCTCTCTGTCTCTTCATTAGTGTGGCTAAGAGTTTATCAATTTTATTTATTTTTCAAAGAACCAACTTTTTGTTTTCAATTTTTTGAATTGTTTCTTTTGTTTCAAGTTCCTTGATACCAGCTTTGATTTTAATTATTTCATGTCCTCTACTGCTTTTGGTGTTGATTTGTTCTTTTTCTAGGGCTTTGAGATATAATGTTAGGTCATTTATTTGTTGACTTTTTCAATGTTTTAATATATGAGCTCAATGCAATGAACTTTCCTCTTAGCACTGCCTTCATAGGGTCCCAGAGATTTTGATATGTTGTATTGGTGTTCTCATTTACCTCCAGGTATTTTTTCCATGTCCTCTTTGATTTTTTCTGCTATCCATTCATCATTCAATAATATGCTATTTAGTTTCTAGGTGTTGGAGCAGCTTTTATTTTGTATATTATCATTGATTTCTAGCTTAATTCCATTATGATAGAATGCAGGGTTTTATTTCATTTTTTTGTACTTGCTAAGAGTTGCTTTGTGCCATAACATATGGGTTATTTTACAGTAGGATCCATGTGCTGCTGAGAAGAAAGTGTATTTGCTTGATGATGGATGAAATACTCTCTATATATGTCTGTTAAGTCTAAGTTATTGATTGTATTATTTAGTTCCATAGTTTCTTTTTTGTTTGGAAGATCTATCAAGAGAAGTGTTTTAAAGTCACCCAGTATTATTGTGTTGTGGTCTATTTGATTCTTGAAATCGAGAAGGGTTTGTTTGATGTATGTAAATGCTCCATTGTTTGGGGCATCGACATTTATGATTGTTATGTCTTGTTGATGTATAATTCCCTTAAGCAGTGTGAAATGTCCTTCTTTATCCCTTCTGACTAGCTTTGGCTTGAAGTCCACTTTATCTGATATGCAGATAGAAACCCCTGCTAGTTTATGCAGTCCATGTGAATGATATGTTTTCCCCCCAAACTTTCACCTAAGTTTGTGGATGCATTTTCTTTTGAGGCGAGTCTCTCAAAGACAGCATATTGTTGGGTCTTTTTGTTTAATTTAATCTGCCAGTCTTTGTCTTTTTATTGATGAGTTTAGGCCATTAACATTCAGGGTTATTATTGAGATATGATTTCTATTCCCAGTTATTTTGGTTTATTTTTGCATTTTTTAAAAAAAATACATTTTACTTTACTGATTTGTATGTGATGCTGAGAATCGAACCCAGGGCCCCGCACATTCTGGGCAAGTGCTCTACCACTAAGCCACAACCCCAGCCCTATTTTTGGATTTTAACTTCACTTAGTTTCTCCTTTGATTTTCCTTTCCTTTAGTATAGCCCATTTGCTGGTTTTCATATTTCCTTCCTCATGGAATATTTTGCTGAATATGTTCTGTAGTGCAGTGTTGAGAGCCACAGCCGAAGCAGCCCCAGCAAACTTCCAGTTGATTGGCTCCTCTGTGGTGATGCTGTTTCCCCGCCTTTTCAGACCACAGAGCTGCTCATTGGGGGATTCTTTTGGCTCCGCCCACGTGATCCAGCCAATCTGCCTCTAGGGAGGGAAGAGTGCTGGTTGAGAGGCTCACCAGAAGCTGGTGGTGGCAGTTGGGCTCTGAGGGAATTCCTGAAGAGCTCACCCCGCCCGTGTGTGTTCTAAAAATAAAGTTTGTTTCTGCTTGATAAGTGGCTCATGAATTGTGCCCAGCCAGACTGCGGCAGTGCAGGGTTTCTAATTGTGAATTCCTTTAACTTTTGTTTATCATGGAAGGTTTTTATTTCATCTTCAAATCTGAAGTTCAATTTTGCTGAATATAGAATTCTTGGCTGGCATCCATTTTCTTTCAGAGCTTGGTAAATATTATACCAGGACTTTCTAGCTTTGAGGGTCTGGGTTGAGAAATCAGCTCAGATCCAAATTGGTTTCCTCTGATATATAATCTGATTTTTTTTCTCTAAGCCTTTTAAATTCTATCCTTATTCTGTATGTTAGGTATTTTCATTATAATGTGACATGGTGTGGGTCAGTTGCAATTCTGTACATTTGAGGTCTTGTAAGCCTCTTATATTTGATTTTCCATTTTGTTCTTTAGGTTTGGGAAATTTTCTGATATTATGTCATTGAAAAGATTTTGCATTCCTTTGGTTTGTATCTCCATGCCTTCTTCTATCCTGATAAATCTTAAATTTGGTCTTTTCATGTTATCCTACAATTCTTGGAAAGGTTCTGTTCATGGTTTCTTACCATCTTCTCTGTGTGGCCAACTTTATTTTCAAGATTATGCATTTTGTCTTCATTGCCTGAGGTATTGTCTTCCAAGTGGCATAGTCTGTTGGTGATGCTTTACATTGCATTTTTATTTGGTTTATTGATTCCTAAATTTCAAGGATTTCTGTTTGATTTCTTTTCAGAATCTCTATTGAAGTGATTTTTTAGTCTCCTGAAATTAGTCTTTTGATAGTCAAGACAAAGTGTCTTCATTTTGTTTAGTAACTCCATTTTGTAAAACAACCATGCCAAATAGAAAGGTCACTACTGGGGCAAGTTGTTCTTTTCCTTTTGCTATAGAAACACTTAAGAACTCGTAACTACCTAACAGGGCTTTGTTTCTGTAACTATCAGAACGGGGCTGTGTTTCTGTACCTGGGGTGAGTGGGCTAATTGTGATTGGTTAAGATTCCCACCACCTGACTACACTCTCCCACTGCTGTAACTTGGCTTGCTTGCATTGGCTGGACCCCCAAACGTCCCCTTTGTGGTTTTCAGGCTTAAAAGAAGCACCCTTGCAATTGTTCCAGGCTGATCCAGAACAGACTTTATGTTCCCAATCAGTCACCACCAGTGTGCTTCCATAAAGGCTTGATTGATAATATGTGAGTGGTCTGGAAGTCAATTTATGAAACCCCAGGACGTTGCTTTAACTATAACATTCTCTGATTT
>NW_026000283.1:13386516-13389799 GCF_001458135.2 Marmota marmota marmota | reverse complement strand
AAAGTACCTCTATTCACCCCCCCCCCCATTATTGTGAATTAGCATCCACATATCAGAGAAAACACTTGGCCTATGTTGATTTGGGATTGGCATATTTCACTTAGTATGATATTCTCCTATTCCATCCATTTATTGGCAAATGCCATAATTTAATTCTTCTTTAAGGCTGAGTGATATTCCACCTTTATATATACCACATTTTCTTTATTCATCTGTGGAAGGGCACCTGGGTTAGTTCCATTGTTTAGCTATTGTGAATTGAGCTGCTGTAAACATTGATGTGGCTGTGTCCCTCTATAATATTCTAATTTGTAGATCTTTTGGATATATATATATACCAAGGAGTGGGATAGATGAGTTATATGGTGGTCCCATTCCTAGGCTCTTTTTATTTTTTTTGTACTAGGGATTGAACCCAGGGACACTTAAGCATTGAGTCACATTCCCATTTTTAATTTTTTAAAAAATATTTTGAGCCTGGCATAGTGGTGCTTGCCTGTAATCCCAGTGACTTGGGAGGTTGAAGCAGGAAGCTTGAGAATTCAAAGCCAGCCTCACCAACTTAGCAAGGCCCTAAGCAATTTAGTGAGACCCTGTCTGTAAATTAAATATAAAAAGATTGGGGATGTGGTTCAGTGGTTAAGTACCCTTGGGTTCAATTTCCTGTACCCCCCAAAAAAATCACAAAAAAAAAAGCCTTTGAGACAGTGTCTTGCTAACTTGCTTAGGTCCTCATTAAATTCCTGAGGCTAGCCATGAATTTGGAATCATCCTGCTTCAGCCTCCTGAGTTGCTGGGATTACAGACATGCACCACCATGCTCTACTCGTTCCCGTTTCTTTTGAAGAATCTCCATACTGCTTTCCAAGTGGTTGTATGAATTTGCAGCCCTGACAGCAATGTATGAGTGTACCTTTCCCCCACATCCTCACCAGCCTTTATTATTATTTTTATTCTAGATGAAAACTATTCTAACTGAAGTGAGATGGAATCTCAATATAGTTTTGATTTGAATTTCCCTGATTGCTAAGAATGTTGACCATTTTTTCATATATTTGTTAGTTATTTGCATTTATTCTTTTAAGAAACATCTGTTTAGTTCATTTGGCCATTTAATTGATGGGGTTATTTGGTTTTTTTTTTTTGATTTTGGTGTTTTTTTTTTGGTGTTTTTTTGAGTTCTTAATATATGCTGGATGCTAAACCCCTGTCAGAAGAGTAGCTGGTCAAGATTTTCTCCCATTCTCCCATTCTGTGTAGGCTCTCCCTTCACACTCTTGTTTCCTTTGCTGTACAGAAGCTTTTTAATTTGTAGCCATCTTATGTAGTGATTATTGGTTGCATTTATTGAGCTTTAGTAGTCTTATTAAGGAGGTTGGTGTTTATGCCAACATATTGGAGTGTTGAGCCTATATTTTCTTTTAGAAGTTATTTCTGGTCTAATTCCTAGGTCTTTGATCCACTTTGAGTTGATTTTTGTGCAGAGTGAGAGATAAGGATCTAGCCTCATTCTTATGAATATCCAGCAACATTTGGTAAAAAAGGTTATCTTTTCTCCAATGTACATTTTAGGCACCTTTGTCAAGGGTCATATGAATGCAATAATGTGGATTTGTCTCTGTCTTCTACTCCATTGGTTTTCACGACAATACCATGCTGTATTTGCTATGTGATATATTTTTTAGTTGTAGTTGGACAATATCTTTATTTTACTTATTTTTATGTGGTGCTGAGGATTGAACCCAGGGCCTCACATGTGCTAGGCAAGGGCTCTACCACTGAGCCACAATCCCAACCCCCATGTGATATTTTTAATGTGATCAAACCTTCCATTTTTTTTCCTCATAATATCTTCTAGGTTTTAAATGTTATCTTCAAAGAAATATAATCAATCAATAAATATATCAGAAAATGTTCAACATCTCTAGCAATTAGAGAAATACAAATTAAAATTACACTGAGATTCCATCTCAATCCAGTCAAAATGGCAATTATCAAGAATATCAATAAATGTTGAAGAGGATGTGGGGAAAAGGCATATTCATACATTGCTGGTGGAACTGCAAATTGGTGTAACCACTCTGGAAAGCAGTATGAAGATTCCTCAGAACACTTGGAATGGAATCACCATTTGACCCAGGTATGCCACTCCTTGGTTTATACCCAAAGGACTTAAAATCGGCATATTAATGTGATGCAGCCACATCAATGTTTATAGCAACTCAATTCACAATAGCTAAACTATGGAACCAACCTAGGTCCCTTCAATAGATGAATGGATAAAGATACTATGGTATATATACACAATGGAATATTACTCAGCCTTAAGAATAAAATTATGGCATTTGCATGTAAATGGATGGAACTGGAAAATATCATACTAAGCAAAATAAGCCAAAACAACTGCAGGCTGAATGTTTTATCTGATATACAAATACTTATTCACAGTAAGGGGAGATTTAAAGAAGAATATAGGTACTTTGGTCTAGACAGAGGGGAGTGAATGGAAGGGAGGGGGCATGGGGGTAGAAAGGATAGTAGAATGAATTGAACATATAACCCTATGTGCATATATGGGTATATAACCAGTGTAATTCTCTATCATGTTCAATCAGGAGAAATTATATTCCATTTCTATATGATGTGTCAAAATGCATTCTACTGTCATGTATAACTACTTAGAACAAATAAAATTTATTTTTCTCCAATATTTTATCCTAGTTCAGGTAATTGGTGTCTACCTTGTCTCAAGGACTTTTCTGTACTGATAAGCTACTGAGATCTGAAGGATCTTGCCTGTTTTTTTTTTCTGAACTACATTCCTGTGACTTAAGCCCTATTACCAGGTTCCAGACTTCTCTTGGTGCTGCCTGCTGGCTTAGATCTTTGAATATTTTGCTCCTAAACTCTCTGTAGGTTGTTTTGTGTACACCTGTTGGGAAACTCTTTCACCCACTACCATCACTATGTCAACAGCACAACTATACCATATGGCTGTTATTGCATTTCCTTGGAGACCATATTTCTTCTATCTGGCAAGGTCTATTCCCTTTGTTTGAGAATCAATTCCACAGAATCTGCAGTATGCAATGTATCCTGCTTTTGATAATCCTTTAGTTCCTAGTCTTGGGGCCGAAAAAATCAGAATGCCACACAGGAGTGTCATAGAAAAGCCAAGGTAGAGGGAACTGTGACCATCCACAGAGCAGGCCCAGCGGCCTGCTGAGGGGCAGAGCCGCCCCCCACCCCCAGCGCCTGCCAGGTAGGCGGAACGGTGACCACC
>NW_026000283.1:13332657-13380225 GCF_001458135.2 Marmota marmota marmota | reverse complement strand
CATTAAATAGGGATGAGAGATGGGAGGGAAAGGGAAAGAGAAGGGAAATTGCATGGAAATGGAAGGAGACCCTCAGAGTTATACAAAAGTAGATACAAGAGGAAGTGAGGGGAAAGGGAAAAATAATACAAGGGGGACAAATGAATGTCAGTAGAGGGGGCAGAGAGAGAAGAGGCGAGGGGAGGGGAGGGGAGGGGGGATAGTAGAGGATAGGAAAGGCAGCAGAACACAACAGACACTAGTATGGCAATATGTAAATCAATGGATGTGTAACTGATGTGATTCTGCAATCTGTATTTGGGGTAAAAATGGGAGCTCATAACCCACTTGAATCAAAGTGTGAAATATGATATATCAAGAATTATGTAATGTTTTGAACAGCCAACAATAAAAAATTAAAAAAAAAAAAAAAGCTGCATATCCAGACCCTTTGAAGTTGTAGAATATATAAAGAACATCATTTTTTCACTATGAAGAAGTTTATAAGGGAAAAATGATGAAAATCAATATTATGAGGAAGGTAGTAGAGAGAAGGAATTGGGCATGTTTAGAAGAAGAGTTAAATAGTTAGAAATAATTGTGTCTGTGTAAATTAACAGAAAACAAGGCTGGGCACTATGGTACATACCTGTAATCCCAGTTACTTCAGAGACTGAGAAAGGAGGATCATATATTCAAGGCCAGCCCCAGCAACTTAACAAGACGCTGTCTCAAAATAAAAGTAAAAAACTCTACAGGGGTGTAGGTCCATGGTAGAGCATCCCTCTCCATTACCAAAAGAAAATAATGAAGTCCTTAGAAAACAATCAGAAATATCTTAGGCAGAAAAAGGAGAATTTGTTATAACAAGTTATCTCATGGAACTCAAGGATATGAATGCAGGTCATCTTAGGAAAGGAACTTTTGGCAACTCTCATGTTTGTTTGTATTTACCCATCTACTTCATTCTCCAAAGACTGGCTTTCTTGACTTTTGAGATGATGAAACAGAAAAATGATCATTTAAAAAGAAATCAGTTTTTGTTATGCAACTCTCTGATTTAAAACCCTCTCATGGATTCCCCTTGCCCTTAGAATAAAATCTAAAATCTTTAATATATTCTATAAAGCCCTATATTATCTGATCCACACCTACCTCTCCAATCTCATTTACTACTACTTTTTTATTTTTTTAACTTTGCTTTTTCATTTTATGTTTGCCTTGCTCTTTCTAAAGTTATGCTATTCATGAATATACCTGTTTATTGTCTAATACCTTCTTGGTTGTGAGCTACATGAGAACTAAGACAGTTTGTCCTTTTCACTCTTGTAGTTCAGTATCTAAAATTATGTGTGGCACATACTAAGGACTTAATAAACATTTGCTAAATCAGTTTTAAAAGGGCAGTATGATTGAACACTGAGAGTTAGACATCATTAGAGTAACCTGGCATTAAGAAGAAAAAAAGGCATAAATAATACATTTTAAGTCATATTATCTTGCATTTTTGAATACTCATTGGCAACATTTAAAGAACTTTACTTTTGTTAACTCATTTATACCTCTGAAGAACGTTATGAAGTGTATGCTTTTATGATTCCCATTTTAAATTTGTGGAAGATGTGGCGTGAAAATATTGAGTGGCTTATTCAAAGTCAAACATCTGGTGAAAGGGAAAGAGGATTTGAGAGATGGACCTTGGTATTCAGAGTCCACATATAACACGATACATTAACTATCCACCTGCCTTCCTTGGTTGCACAGCAACACAGGTAGCAAAACAAAACTTGATCCTGAAGCAAATACTCCTTTGTACATTCTCTAGCCAGAGTTACCTTTAAAACACAAATGTGAGTCTTAACTTAAAAGGATCATATAAGTAAGCATACCCAAAAGAAAAATTAAATGATATGAGAGGTGGGAACCAAGCAGTTCTCAACACAAGTCTCCAAAATGGAAGTCACCAACTTTAGGAACGATGAGTGAGCTCATTGGAAAAAATGTGATGGTAGATTTCATTTTACTGTCTGTAATTGGTAGCCTTTTAGAATAAAGTCAAAGCTAAGATCTTAAGGAGGGTTAATTTCAACCATTGGAACATCTTTTGTTTATACATATGTAAAGCACAATTGGTGTTATAAAAGAACTACTGTATTGTTGAGAGCCACAGCCGAAGGGGCCCCAGCAAACTTATATCAATTCTATCCAAATGCATATTTTCCATATATGTTTCAATGATTTTTAATGCCTTTCTTGCTTCAGGCGTTAACATTCGGGGTGAATTTGGATCTGATGGACCTTTTAGGATATCAAATAAAGGTCCCAACTCTCCTGTTGGTATACCTAAATAAGGCCTTATCCAATTTATGTCTCCTAATAACTTTTGAAAGTCATTAAGTGATTTGAGTATAAAATCACTTAAAAGCACTGTATAACATAAATTATAAGTGTTGGAATTACTCATCCATGCAAACAATCCCAGACAGGAAAAATGAAAAAGTGAAAAGGGCAAGTGGAAGAGATACAGACCATCCTTTAAAAGGAAATTAAGATTGAAATCTGGACTTTTATTGTGAAATGCTAAATATTTTTTTTTTTAGTGTGTGTTGTTTGCCACAAGATGGCAGCTAAGCAACTGTCATTTCAATATGGCAGAGGTAGGTAGGTGGTGTAGTATAGAAATCCTCACTTTCTTTAATGAAGTACAAGTTGAAATTAAAAATTTTCCTCTAATATAATATACAAATTTATAAAAAGTATGGTACATAGGGCCATACTATCAAATATATAGATTGCTAATATTTTTCCATGTTTCTAGAACTTTAATGTTCTTAGGAGGATGGTATTGATTGTGAGCCAAGAAAATTCATGGGTTAGGCTTATTAAAGTAAAACAATTAAGGCAAAAGCTATGTAAAGATGTGTCAATATCTTGGATAAGAATGGAAATGCGTAATTTGAATGAGGGAAGCAGGCTACATTACAGCTAATTGATCATTCTTGCAATGATGTTCAATCTGGTGTTGAATCAATGTTTCAGGAAAGTGCATCAGTCGTTAAGAGAGCTAAACTATCAGAGGAAATCCATTTTAGAAATGTCAGTCAGGCACAAATCATTTCTTTTTAAAGCACAACATCTTACATTAAGTCCTTTCACTCCTCTGAATTCCTATTAGAACTACTGACCAAACCACTCACTTTGGGATTTAATCTTGTAGACTATAGTGTAGTCTGTATCTTTTTGTGTTTATTTAAAAAAATTAGGTTATAAGAATTATATTTTACCTTTTTGCTAAATATATGGTAAATATAGCACATTCTCAGTTACAAAATGATTATAGTAGTATGGATAACATAGCAAACCATTTAAGAGAATGGACTCTGATGTCATACTACATTGACTTATATCCCATGTCTGTATAACTTTATATAAGTTTTTAAACGTATTTGAGTATTTATTTCCTAAAATGTAAAATAACATTTAATATAAGTAAAACACTTAAAATGTTGTCAGGTGTGAAGTAAAGTCTTTATTAACCTTCGTTATCAATGATTAATGTGTTGGAGGGGCCCCAAATATGAGGGACCTCAGTTGCTTCCTGGGTTGCTTTCTGGATTGGCTCCTAGTAGAGTGACTTAACTTGATGCTGGGGAAACCATCTGCTGTCTCCTGATAAGCCTTCTTGCTGATAAGCTTCTGGCCACAATCTTGATGAATGATATTTCTTAAGAGCATGAAAAAGTTTAGCCATCAGTATCTGAAAGTCTTATAGCCTGCTCTATAGGGAGTGGTTTCTGTTGTCATAGTTCCTGGAAGGGATTTATCTTCATATTGGAATTTATCAGTTGGTGCAACATGTCTGTTGATATGGAGAACCCTGTTCTCTAAAGGTGAGGTATGTTGTCTTATGAGGCAGCCAGTTTTGCTGAAATATAATTTGACTGTTGTCTCTTGGACTGTGTCTTGTCCTAGCCATATGATGGGGAAGAGGAAAGGTAGTGGTTTGAAAGAGTTAAGAACATGCCATCTCAAAATATACCATATTGATATGTTGATTATTTCAAGCTGAAATTCCTTCAGCAACTGAAACTTCAGAAAGGGCCATCTGATCTTTGTTTTTCTACATGCAGCAAGCCATAAAGATTCTTTTGGGAGGGATGTTCTTCACATACCAAGGTCAGAAAATAGCCTTGATTATTATACACTGGTAATTGTGGCTGTAATAAATTTGAATAAACAAACTCTGAAGTAATTCTTATCTTCCACTAGCTTCTATATTCCCTCCCCATATAATATATATCTTAGTAATAGCCCTAGAATTTACTACTCTAGTCCAGATATCAATTTGTTCTGTCATTCCTTCACCCAGCTAAAAGTATATATGCATCATACTTTGGTCATTTCTTCAGACTTTGCTTTCTTTTGATGATCTTCGTACAACTATAAAAATAACAAAATGTTTTATGCTTTTTGGGGGGATACCAGGGATTGAACTCAGGGGCACTTGGCCACTGAACCACATCCCTAGCCCTATTTTGTATTTTATTTAGAGACAGGGGCTCACTGAGTTGCTTAGTGCCTCGCTTTTGCTGAGGCTGACTTTGAATTTGCCATCCTCCTGTCTCAGCCTATCCAGCCTCTGGGATTATAGGTGTGTGCCACCATGCCCAGCTTGCTTTTTTCTTATTATCCATCTTCTTCCTTAGTTGGATTCCTAGATCTAGTCAAAGAGCTCACATAAGAACTAAAGAATGAGAGGTATAAGAAGATCTCTTCCTCCCTACCTGTGACCATGGAAGGTGATTAATTTTCATTGAAATTTAGTATGCATTAAACGGAGATCCAGGCTGATAGCCACGCCCACCAAAAATGGGTTTTCCAAGATGGAGTTGGTCTGTTTCCAGTGCCCGGGTGTCTGGTGAGGTAGGGGAGTTGGGATGGCTTTGTGCTGTGGCTAGATTGCAGTCCTGTGGCCTGCGTGGGAGCAACATGCAGCTGATTGGGTGTTTCTGTTATGCCACTTGAGCGCCCTGTGGGCTAGAACTGCAGGCTTTGGGTCCGGAGTCTTACTGGAAAACAGAGGCTCTGATTTCTCCGCAGGTGGTCGCAGCTCTGATGGTTTCTGGGAAAATCTGCTGTGTAGGGGTCCCTTCGCACTCTCTGAGATGTTGTATTCCCTCTAGGTGAGGCCTTGTGGAGACTCCACCTGACTGTTTTCTTGGTTTAATTCCACAGAGCAGCCAGAAACAGGACCTCCTCTATGCATTATGCCTATGGTAGAAGCTTTCATATATAATTTCACACATATTCAACACAATTACTACTGGAGCTCTTGCCTAGATGGCTACCAACATAGAGTTATCCAGGCAAGAGCTCCAGATAAAATAATATTGTCATGGCAAAGAGGTCAGTAAAATACTTTAAAAAATGAGACATTAAACAAAAGAGATGGACACATGGTAACAGATACAAAAATCTTGCTCCTGTGCATATATTTGTAGTGGCAGGGCAGGGGAGGGATTTATTATAGAAGAAACTAATAATATTAACCTCAAAGAGGCATTCCCTAAATTGGAACATTGTTTTAAAGTAATAGCAGAATTGGTGGCAGCATTGACTAGAACAGGACAGAAGTCCTGATCTTTCTTATTAGATAATATATAAGATGTTGCTATAGCTTAGAACTGAACTGTTCCTCAGAGGCCCATATGTTACAGGCTTGATCACTACTACTATTGGGAGGTGATGAAGCATTTAAGAGGAGGGCCCTAGCAGAAGGATGTTAAATCACTGAGGTTGTGCCCTTGAAGGGGTTATTGGGACCCTGGTCCCCCCTTCCCTCTTTCTCTCCTTCTGTTATTTTTTCCCAGCTGCCATGAGGTGAATAGGCCTGGTCTGTCCCATGCCCTTGACATGATGTAATGTGCTACCACACAGGTCCAAAGCAACTTTATTAGGATGATAAAAATGACTATATGCTGACTTGAACAACGAGGCTGTACAAAACAGAACCTGAAAATTCCCTTTCTGATATCCTCCAAGACTCAGACCCCATTTGTTTGTACTTTGTTCTTTCCTCTGAACTCTAATTTCAGTCTGGAGTTGATCAGAGATATGGCTTATTTTCCCTCAAATCACTCCTGATCTACAGACAAGATGCTGGATGTTTGAGCCAATAAGTAGATTGCTAGTAAGAAGGCCTGGAGAAATACAAAACTGAGGGTGAAAAATCATTTATGCCATGTACAGCTCTGATTTCTTATAGAGGCAAGTCATACATCCTTACCAAATGGAGAAAACTTCACAGAAAAAATATTTATTTAAAAGAAAATGATTTCATTATTTCTAATACTTTATAATTACTTTCTGGTTTTCAATATTCTCTGTTCTACCCCAGAGCATGGTCACCAGAGTTTAAGCAAGTAAACTTGCACAATGCAAACTAGACATAGTTATCATTAGGTACTATTGCTCAACCCACTCACTTTTAAAGGAAGTATGATGTAAATACTTATTGATACTTAATGTATATACAACACTATGCCAGGCACTGAAGTCAATTCAAAGATGTATAATATAAGTATTGACCTCAAACAGCTCACATGCATACTTGGAGACATGCAGTATATGTTATCACATTAAAATCTATGGTATAGATAGAATGCCCACAGACTGGTCACAGTTTTTAATGACTGTATATTAACACTCCACATTTGTGACATGAATTACAAGTCATTTATTACTAATATTTTTTATATTGCTGAAGGTTGTAAATAATTTACTTAAAACATAATTTTGTTTATATTACTTCCTCTGCCACTTGCAATCATTTACATTTTTAAGAAAGAAAATAATGTATTAGTTATATAAATCTTGCACCCAGTGGCTCCTAATCCAGTTGCAGGTAGCTTTCTGGACCCTATGACCAAGTCTGGCACAGATGTCAAGAACATGCAAGGCAACTGAAAAAGAGAAAAAAAGTGAGGGTCAAAAACAGAGATTGAGATGGAATCTTGCCTATATTGTGAATTTTTTCTTCTCCAAGGATTTTATTTCCATACTTTAATTTTTCTTTCTTGGTTGTTTCTTGGATCCATGTTTTCAAGGAAAGTGGCCAAAAGCCTCCAGTTACTTCCCAGTCACCTGTAGACTACACTCAGTCATATTATAAATATAGCACAAAGAGTAAAAGATAACAAATGAATAGAAGATGCCAGACCCAAACTTGGGCATGTTGTGTCTTTTCAAAGTTTGGGGTTTATCTAGTAATGTTTCCACATAGGCATTGTTTGATGTGTGTGTGTGTGTGTGTGTGTGTGTGTATGTGTTTTTTTTGTGTATATGTACATTTTTGTGTCTATGTGGGGGGTATGGGAAGAGAGGGAAAACTTACATCAGAATCACCTGCTTTCCTCCCTTAAAGTTACATAAATAACTGGAAGTAGAACTTCATGAGTGTCAGAAAAAGCAAAAATGCCTTACATTTGCAGGGGCTGTGTTTTCACAGAGGACCAAAAATTATCCTTATAACTATTATTTTTTGTAATACACTAAGATTCAGGGGTATTAAAATTCTTCCCATATATCTTATAGAACATGGCTGATCAGAATCTTTCCACCTTCGAGTCAGCAGTAGAACAAATGGTCATTCTTCTGCCATTGCAGTTTCACTCCTCCTCCTAGCCTTCTCTTTCTTAACTGACCACACCTATAATTCACTTTGCTGATACTGGCAGACACCCAGGCCTGGGGTAATGGCTAACAATGAAGTCCCTTTGTACTCACAGGTCTTTTTGTTTATGGCATTAGTGAGGCATATTCTTAGACTTTTCCTGGATACAATTAGAGTATCTTTTTGAAACAAGGGATATATCTACCTTTCCCCTTCCTATCTGATTTTCCGAAAGGATAGTTGTACCTTCCCAAGGCCACCATATATGGCTAACTTCCTGACTACTGTTATTTGGAATGTTCTTCGTTTCAGTCTGGTCTTTCAGTGTGGGTCCTATAAAGGTAGAAGTTGTTGCAGGTGATCACAGATGAACTAGTACTTGATTGTAGATGGCATCTTTCTTTAATCCTTGAGTGGCAGACTTCCTGGGACTCCTGGCTGGTGCTCTATTAACCTTTATGCAATTTTCACTACTCCTACAAGATTAGTTCACAAAAGTGGTCCAGAAAGCCTTGTGGGTTTTTTTGCCTTTACACTTAATATTTTAATATCAAGCCTTGTTTTGACTTTTTTTTTCCTTATATTTGAATCACCTATGCATGTCTGAAATTCTGAAGCCATCTCTGTTGTCTTCAGTTTTACCTTGTAGAAATATAATTTTTAAATACTTTTTACATATTCAAAGCCTCTGTTTAAATGTCATCTCTAACATCTGTCTTGTTCTATACAAACTACTGCAGCACATTACACAAGTACACTTAGTTTAATTTCAATTAGATCTGGTTTCTTTAATATGGGTGTAGCAATTTTGTAGTGTACAAGGGAGAGTGTCTATCATTAAAAGGGATCAAGTGGGGAGAGATTAAGATGTTGAATCAATAGAAAGCCTAATAGATGGAGGATCTCTGCCTGACTTTTTATTCTGTACTCTGTCTAAAAATTTCCTTTTTTTTGGTGTGTGTGAGGGGGACATTGACTTGTACTCCTTTGATCCTGATAATGCATTGCATAGCAAGAATAAGTAAGTGGCTTTATGTTTCTCTATTCATACCAAAGTTCATTATGTCTTAAATATCTGTAGAAATCTTGATAAGATAGAACTATTTCCAGTTACTATGCTAATAATCATCCTGGTAGATTTTTGTCCTAAGATTCTGGCACTGCTTCTTTTCACTATGAGACAGAACAGTTCCAATGGGGTGATAGCAAATGGCAAGAACAGATGAATATATGCTCAGGTGATCCTTAGCCAGTGTCAGCTTTTCCAGGATTTAGTCAGAGCCCTGTTGCCTTTGGACAAGGAAGGTCAACCTGGGATCACTCAGAAGCTCTGGGTAGCATTGCAAAAAGATGAATTGGTGAGAGCACTTTGGGTTTTTCAGTCAACTTTTTGGAAGCTAGGTACTTAAGTTGAATGGGAAGACTGAGAGGGCTCAGGTCCCAGCATTTGTGAACCAAGGCAGTCATGTATTGAGGTATATTTTATTGGTTACAGTAGAAGGTTGATGGTGGCAGCATGCTATCTTTCTCTTCTAATTGGCAGAGAAAAGCATTAAAGAACAATTAAATGTCATTTAACCAGTTTAGAACATGTTGAGCAAGAACTATACACAAGAGTGGAGAAGAATGAAGAAAATATTTCACTCTTTGCTGTTAATGTGAGTCTTGGTGGACAATATCAGTATAGTAGTATGGAAATGGGTTTTTCTGATTGATGTATGGTATTTGGAGATACAGTTTATGATTGATGTATGATATTTGGAGATACAGTGGGACTCTGAGGATCATGTAAATATTTATTAAAGACAATTGTAGAATCAAACATTCTTTTTTCAGCAGATCAAAAATCTGTGCCACTGCCAAAGAGTTGTTAAATAAATACTCCTGTACCATTGGAGAATGAAGCAAACAAATTAAGATGCATTTCCAGACTTCTGGCAAAATATCACATGATAAAACTGTCAGGGTAGGAATCATGACTGAATATGAAGATAGAAGACAGAGATACTGGGCTGTGTTTGTATTAAATGGCCAACTAACCAAAGCATTAATTTTTTTTTTTTTTGAGAGAGAGAGAGAGAGTTTTTATTTTTATTTTTTTTATAATTTTATTGTTGGTTGTTCAAAACATTACATAGTTTCTTGATATATCATATTTCACATTTTGATTCAAGTGGGTTATGAACTCCCATTTTTACCCTGTATAGAGATTGCAGAATCACATCGGTTACACATCCACTGATTTACGTATAATATTTATTTTTTTTCAGTTTTCGGTGGACACAACATCTTTATTTTTATTTTATGTGGTGCTGAGGATCGAACCCAGCACCCTGTGCATGCCAGGTGAGCGCATTACCACTTGAACCACATCCCCAACCCAAAGCATTAGTTTTTTAAGTAACAAGTTTACTAGGGATACTATCTTAATAGACAAAAGGTTTGCTTTAAAAGTTGTGGTACACTTCACTGAATAATGTTTAAAAAATTTAGTAACTGTTCAATTTATTGTAATTACAAATGCCCCTTTTTATATGGGAGCTATTAAAATAGATATTTTCAAAGTATTTCTGTTTGACTTCAAATAGGAAACTATTCCCAGTTGAAGCAAATTCAGAATTTTTACCACTTCAAATATAAGTAACAGTAAGAGTGCACTTGAATTATGATGAAGAATGGTTTCAGTTTTTTGTTTTAAATACATATTTCACATCTAAATTTCAACAATGAGAATGTACTGTATTTGAAGTTTATCTTAATAAATGCATGTAAATATAGCTGTAGATTTAGGGAAAGTGACACTGAGTCAGAAAGTATAACAATTAGCATCATAGGATTTGAAATATGACGGATCTTAGTTCACATTTCTTCTCCACTATTTATAAATTATATGGCATAGTGCAAATTACCTATCCTCATTTATAAGATGAAGATAATATCTACTTTGAAGGATTGCTGAGAGATTGTGATAATGTAGGTAAAAGAGTGTTTAGCATAGTACCCAACATAGAAAAATATCTAATTAATGCTACCAATTTTTATATTGATATTATTTGTACAGTACTCTATAATTTTCAAGTTATTTCAAATGTCATTTTATTAAAATGTGCTAATTATAATGAGAGAGGGAGAGGGAGAGAGAAACTAAATGGAGAATTTTCAAGAACTTTGACACTTTCTCCAAGTAGAATCATCATTGACATACATATGTACTACCATTCATATGTCTGTTCTGTTTCCAATTTTGTCCATTGAGTTATTGGCTTTTTAAAAACTTTATTTGTTTATTTTTATGTGGTGCTGAGGATCGAACCCGGTACCTCACGTGTGCAAGGCAAGCACTCTACTACTGAGCTACAACCCCAGCCCAGAGTAGTGGCTTTTATGTTCAATAGTTAGTAAATTGCAATATACCATTTTGAAAATGGTGACCACTGAGTTCACCTGTCATTCATTATCTAGAATATAGGATAATGGACAAACTACCTTTGAAGTGTTTTAATTTCTCTGAAGAAAGTAAAGATCTATTAGAATCAAGAAGGTTTAGACATTTATAAAAAGAAAGCTCAAATTCACCCTCATTAGTAGATACTTGTTGTGAAGAGGCAGGTATATGGATCATTTAAAATGGCATCCATAAGCAAGATATATTGATCCAGATCTAAGATTCCATGCAAAAAATATGCTCTGAGAATGCTAAACAAAGCAAACTCTAGGAAAGGCAGTAGCCATTTCTCTATTCTTGACTTTTCTGAATTTAGTTTTTATACATTTACTTCTTTTTAGTTTTCTGTTTTCAAAAAGACTTCATTCTAACATTCTCAGAGACTTTACTTGTGGAAAATAACTTGGGTTATACTTGTGGCTCTTTAACATCACCCGGAGGGCTTATTAAAACACAGATTGCTGGCCTTTGCCCCAGAATTTCTGATTCATTAGGGAACTACTAACAAGTTCCCAAGTGATGCTGACATTGCTGGTTCACAATCTACATTTGAAGAACCTCTGAATTTAAATAAGGAAGGGTCACAGACTTCTTGTGATTATAGCTGATTAAAAGAATTGATTATTTTTTCACATATATCATGTATGCATGTTTCCACCCACATTAGGTAGTCACAAAAGAGGTTATGCCTTTTGTTTCTTCTTTTTACTGGATCCACTCAGGCAGACTGACAAACATCTATAATTCCCTCTGTATTTTAGAGGGAATGACTTTTGCTTTCCTTTCTTCCTAAATCCCTACATGAAGAGTCCAGTGAAGATTCCTAGGGAAGTTAGCAGGTAGAGCTTGAAATATCACAGAAGAACATGCTTAAATATATTCAGGATATATGTTCCTGGCTTTCAGAAATCCACATCCAAAGATATGACTCCATAGGATATTTTCAGGGCCCAAATCAACAAAATGAATTAACAGTTAATAACATTGTGAGTTGGGTAAACAGAGGGGCAGGAGGGTATACACACTAAAGACTTTAAACCTGTGGGTTATAAGTTCTGGGCACTATAAAACTATCTATTAGTATATCATCAGTAATAAAACATTAGTTCATTTGAAAATATTACTAAATGTGTTTGAACATTTTTGTCATCTATTCTTTTCATCTGATACATACCCAAAGCATAAGTAGTATGATGTAAAAAAACAAAAATGAACCTGAAGATCTTAAAAGCTTGAGGGATCACCAATCTATAACCATTTTCTCAACTCACAGATGAGAAAATTCTTACAAGTAAGTGAGGTTATTGAGGGCCCAAGATAAAATATAACTATGTGAAGTTCTCCTTATTTTAAGCATATACATTTGTACATACTTGCATACATATTGATCTATGTTTTATATATCTGGTATAAGCTTAGGACTGGACTAAACATTCAGGGTTGAGGTAGAAAGACAAAAGTATTAGAAGAAATGGTACTTGTGTTTAAAAAAGTCACATTTCTAGCTGAGAAGATTTTTGTATTATATTTTTACTTGTATGGTGCAGACTGCAAATGTTCTAGGAGTTCAGATATGGGGAGAGATGATGAGAGCTAGTATAGGTAAGGGAAACTTTGAAAAGAAACTGGGTCTTAAATGGTGGGCAGGGTAGAGAAAAGAGGTAGTAGTAGTAGCAGCAGCAACAATAACAGCAAAATGTAGGGGAGTAAATCAAAGAAAAGTTAATAACCCTATCGCTTGCTAAAGATAACTTTTAAGATGCTGGTACACTTATGCTGAGCATTTTTGTTTTTGTATAATATTGATAGGCATATTTTACCTTAAATGTTTTTGAACCACCTTGGACATTGAAATGAAACTATATCAATGAAAATAATCTATTGATGATTTTTACTTCTCATGTTTTAACTATAACGAATTGGGTCAAATGCTCCCTTATATACTAATCCCTTTATGAGCTGTTATACACACACTTCTTGCATTATCTCTGTAAAGAAACCCATACCCAATTTCTTTTTTCTTACTGGGTATTTAATCCAGGAGCATTTTACCACTGAACCACATCCCTAGCCCTTTTTCTGTTTTATTTAGAGACAGGGTCTTGCAAACTTGCTTAGGGCCTCCCTAAATTGCTTAGGCTGGCCTTGAAGTTGCAATCCTCTGTCTGCATCAGCATCCTGAGCCGCTGGGGTTACAGGCATGTGTCACCATGACTGCCCAAATCCTTTTATTTTTAAGCAATAGTGTTTACTGAGTCCCTTAAATGTGCCCCAAACTATTGCAGACACCATATATTCATCATCTCTTGAATATTCACAACCATTTATCCTACTGAATCCTGAATTCCATTAAGACAAGAACCATATCTATTTTGTTCATTGCTATGTATCTATTTCTTAGCAGAATGACTAGCACCTAGTAAGTGGTTGATAAATATTTTTTGGGTGAATGATAATTTCTATTTTCTCTATGAGGAAATTGAGGCTCAGGGATATTAACTAGCCCACCATCATTCAGTTACTAAATGGAAGAGCTAGGCTTTCAAATATGATCTGCAATGAGCCAGTATGGTATAGTATTTAAAAGAACAGACTCTAGAGCAAAAAGGTCTGTTACTGCATAACTACGGGACTTTGGAGAAATTGACTTAATCTCTGTGTGCTTCAGTTTCTTTATCTGTAAAATGGGGCTGATAATATAATGGTAAATTAATGATGATATAATAGTGATTTCCTCATCAGGATATCATGAGGACTAGATAAGTTAGTATATGTAAATACTTATAATAATGCATAGCATATAGCAATTGCAATGTATTAAATAAACAAAATGACTAAAATCCCATGTTTTTCCTATACTATTAAACTAACTCACTAATATCAAAACTGATATACCTGCTTTGTTTTCCTGATAATATTCTCTATCCAAATAACTCTTTTGGTACACCTTTTAGCCGCCCCTTCTGTCTAGTTAAAAACTTTAATTCCACTTTCCATTCTATTTTCCCTTACCTATAATTTAGTGCTCATATAGGGAAGTACAGATAATAGACAGGAGAATAGTCTTAAGAATTAATGAAGAAAAGGCAAAAAAAGAGGCCATATGGTCTGTATAAGATGGAAAAAGTGCCCCAAGTTCTTGATTTCTGTCCTCCCAATGTTATTTTCTATCCTCAAGACTCAAGTGATACCCCTATATGCTTTCAATAAACATAGTCATTTGTTTTCTGTTCTTTGCAAGAAAATAGTGACTCCTAAAATACATTTATAAAGGTAAGCCAAAACTTTCAATAACTGTTATTTTATATTTAAATAATATTTATCAAGGCAATAACTTTGGAAAGCATCATTCAGATTTCATTATCTAATAAATACTGATTGGGACTGGGGTTGTAGCTCAATGGTAGAACACTTGCCTAGCATTTACAAGATCCTGAGTTTGATCCCCAGCATGATGAAAAAAAAAATGGTGCTTAACAAGGGGCGAAAAATGCAGCAACTCACTTTCATTGAACATCTACTATGTACTTGAAACATCCACTATGCCTCTGAAACTGCTCTATATATTCTTCCTATATTATTTTAATTCCTTTTACCTGGATTTCGTTTCTCCCCAGTCTGGACTGGATGATAATTGCTAAGGAGAAACCAAAGAACATGAAATCATTCTGTTGTACTCAGGATAATTTTCTTAATCTCATCCAAGTGATGCATGAGACTTTTTTAATGGGATTTATTGTTACATATTTGTACATGCACACAATGTAACCATTTTTATCTTTTTTAAATATTTATTTTTTAGTTGTACAGGACACAATACCTTTATTTTATTTATCTATTTTTATGCTAAGGTTGAACCCAGTGTCTCACATGTGCTAGGGAAGTGCTCTACCACTGAGCTACAACCCCAGTCCACATGAGATAATTTGAGGGAAGCCTGGATGCAGTACATGATAGATAATCAATAGTCTAAACAATTTGTTGAATGAAGGAATGGATCTTTGAAGAGCACAATGACTTGCTAGTGGGATTTTAAATCATTTATCAGTCCAGTGAACATTTATTTTAATATCTACTGTGTGTTAGTGTTCTGGGTGCTAGAGATCTAACAATAAACAAATTAGACAATATTTATGGACCTCATGGTGTTTTCATTTAGTAGGAGGTGACAGACAATAGAAAATATGGTAATATACTAAATAATGATAGGTTCTCAGGAGAACAATAAATCAGTAAGGAGATAGAAAATGACATAGGTAGGGATGCTATTTTACAAAAGGTACTCAGGGGAAGAGACATTAAATAAAGATCTTAATGAATTGAAAGGTGAATGATGGTTTGAATTTATTCTAATTTACATGTTTTGCTATTTTACATAAACAATTATTTACAGAATTCTAAACATTTAAATATCACAAATATCTCATTTTTATTTTTCTCCACCAAGGAAAATTCTAGACAAACTTTAAATTTAACTTTTAGTTAGTCTAAGCATTTGTTAAGGGTGAATGAAACAGATGCCATTTTCCCTGAATGGTTGCAGTCATGTTTCTGGTATTTCTTTAATTTGCTTACTGTCTTTTCTGACACTTGTTTGTTTTTTCCCACAGTATAGCCAAACTGAAGAGCTTACAGACCTTAGCTGGAATTTCTTCTCCTAGGCGATGCCAATTGCTGTGTTGTCTTTTCTCCAGGGATCTGGAAACTAGAACAATAAGAACATGCACAGTAATTCCTCAAGTACAGAGAGTGGAGAGTTCTTTGGGGGGAGAATCCTGACAAACCCCTATGTGAGTGAAGAAATAATTAAAATAAGAATACTTCCACTTTAAAGTTTTCCTGTTTTGATGTCCATTGGTAATGTAGCATTTCTGGAGTTTAAAAACAAACTGATGGAGGGCTGGGGTTGTAGTTCAGTGGTAAAGCACTTGCCTAGCACATGTGAAGTATTGGGTTCAATCTTCAGCACCACAAAAAAGTAAATAAATAAATTAAAGGTATTGTGTCCAATACCTTAAAACCTTAAATTTAAAGTTCGTCTAGAATTTTCCTTGGTGGAGAAGAATAAAAATGAGATATTTGTGATATTTAAATTTTTAGAATTCTGTAAATAATTATTTATGTAAAATAGCAAACAATGTAAATTAGAATAAAAAATTCAACTAAAAATTAAAAAATACTGACGGACTGACAGATAAATTCCATGTGGTTCCATATGCATGAAGCACCTAGAATAGTTGAATTCATAGAGCTAGAAGTGGAATGGTGGTTTCCAGGTTCTGGAAGGAAAAAAAGTTGTTGCTTAATAGATATAATTTCCCTTTTGCAAAATGAAAAGTTCTGGAGATGGATGGTGGTGGTAGGTGCACAACAATATTAATACACTTAATACTATTGAACTGTGAACTTAAAAATAGTGAAGATAACAAATTTATGTTATGTATCTTTTATCTGCAATTAGAAACAATAATAATATGGAATCTAACCATAGCAGTAATGAAAATGAATTGGTAATATAACCCTGCTACGTAATGAAAAAATCAGAGTATAGATAAAATTATGTCCCCATTTTAGAGTTACATTCAGATAAATTCAGTACTCATTTATTTAGTTCTTATTGTATATTTGAAAGAAGGCTAGGTGCCATGGATATAGATAGAAATAAGATGATATTTTTGTCCATTAAGAACTTGGAGTCTAAGGGCTGGGGTTATGGCTCAGTGGTAGAGTGCTTGCCTAGCATGCATGAGGCACTGGGTTTGATCCTCAGCACCACATAAATGTAAAATAAAGATATTGTGTCCACCTAAAACTAAAAAAATAAATATTAAAAAAAACTTGGAGTTTAATGGGGAGAGAGAGATTCATGAACAACAATAACAACAACAAGAATAAAACAGTGATATTAATGTTATATTAGAGGCATGACCAGATAACTTTGGAACCCTAGTTCCTATGACCATACTTGGTCTTGGGTTGTAGCTCAGTGGTAGCGTGCTTGCATAGCATGCATGAGGCACTAGATTCAATCCTTAGCACCACATAAAATAAATAAATAAAATAAAGGTATTGTGTCCCTCTACAACTGAAGTTTTATTTATTTATTTATTTAAAACACGTTACTTATCCCGGTAAGTTATTTAATCTATATATTTCAGTTCTTTTAATTGCAAATGGGAGCTAATCATAGTGTCTAAGTAATTTGTTTCTTGTAGGATAATATTAAATATTAAAAATAAAGAATTTTTCCCAATTCTAGGAAAATGATAAGCATTCAAAAAGATGTTAACATTTGCTCATATTAGCAATGCACGTAGGGTAGATTTAGGGTACCTGTAGAATCACTGGGAGTGCCAGGAACCAAACTTGGATGCCAAATGGCCAGGAGCAATGATGCAGCAAGGAGAGATGTACAACCATTACTCAGAATGGTTATAGTGAAAAGACTATTCCTGCTGCCTCCTGCTTTATACTTTGTCTTGCTCATTAGAATTTCTTGGCTTTTCATTAAGGCTTGTTCTCGTGTTTGGTCTAAACAGGCCAATTTCTCTGAACAATGCACAGCAATTACAATCTATTTTATGAACTCAATTAAATGAGTAAAATCCCCAAATAAAAGTAAATAAAGGAAAAAAGAGATAAGAGAAAAAGGGAAGATGGCTCTCAGTTTAGCATCACCTAAAGTCTAAACTTGTATCAACCTATGAACTTTCATGATAGCTCTTAGAATTTCCATGTAATTAACTGTGATATTTCAGATGCTATAACTATTCTTAGGTTCCTTTTTGGATCAGACAGCTGATCACTTAGTTTCTAGTCTGAGGATTCAATACCTTATCAGTGGGTAAAATGGGCAAAAGTTGAGACAACTTTCCTCACAATGGCCACAAATGTCCTTTCATCCATGTCCAAGGGGCCTCATGGATATTTGCCCAATTGTACCTATGTTTATATATTAATGAGACATATATTAAAAATGAATGCTCTTTGGAAAATCTTATACATGGTTTGTGGTTCTGCTATAATTTAAACTATTTTTAGAACTTGTCTTCAGGGATCCACACATAGTTGTTATTTCATGATCTTTGGAGTTTTAAACTTTATTAATATTCTATCAAATTCATCACCATTTGACCCAGGTATGTTTATTTAAGGCTACCTTTTAACTCCAAGAAGTGAGCCAAGGTATACAAAACAACTTATATATGATGGTTGGTTCCTGCCAGGGAAATTTCTGTATCTCTATTAAATTAAGAATCCATTTCAACCCTTCTGTATATGCTGATTGCATAGACAATCCTTATATTTCCTTGATTAGATTTGGAGGGTTATCCTCATCTTCATCATCCTGTCTTCACTTTACATATTTGAACTTTTTTCCCGAGAATTGCCACCCCCTTTGACGTATATATTTTTCTATTTAGGAAATTTAATAAATGCCTAAGAACTTCTGCTTATCAAATAATATCAGGAGTGAAAAGGTAAGCTACACTGTAGAAGAAGGTATTTGCAATCATTAATCTGACAAAAAACTTTTATCAGGAATACATAAAGAATTCTTACAAGTCAATTGATAGTCATGCCAACAAAAAACACATGGGCAAAAGAGCTGAACATACACTTAACAAAAGGATTTGTCCATAGAAGCAATAAACTTAGAGTGCTCAACATCATTAGTCACCAGAAAAATACACAGAAGTATAACCAAGGACCACTGTACACTATTATGGTTAAAATTAAGTGGATGAATGATATAAAGTTCTAGTGAGAATATGGAAAAATTGAAAATAACATACATTTCTGGTGGAACTATAAATTGGTACAACCATTTCAGAGAAATGTTTGGTAGTCCTTTTTTTAAAAAAAAAATATTAATTGTGGCCAGGTGTGGGGGCACATGGCAGCAATCCCTGAGACTCCAGAGGCTGGGGGAAGGAGGATCCAAATTTGAGGACAGTCTCAGCTAATTAGTGATGCCTTAAGCAACTTAGTAAGACCCTGTCTCAGAATAAGAAATATAAAAAGGGCTAGGGATGTAGCTCAGTGGTAAACTTCCCCTGGGTTCAATCCCAAGTACTTGCCTCCAAAATGTTATTGTGGTAAAATACACATAAGATACAATTCACCATTGTATTCAGTGTTATTAAGTGTGCTCACATTATTTTGCAATTATCTCCTCCATCTATCTACAAAACTCTTTAAGTTTAGTAAAACCGAAGCTCTGAACCCATTAAATGCTGACTCCTTATTCCATTCCATTCTCTGACCATGGAAACTGCTATTCTACTTTCTGTCTCTATGAATCTATTTTGAATATCTCATTAAGTAAGATCTTATAATACTGTTTTTCTGGACTGGCTTATTTCACTTAGTATAATGTCTTTAAGGTTCATCATATTGTAGCATGTGTCAGAATGTCCTTTCTTTTTATGGCCAAATAATATTCCATGATATGTACATACCACATTTTGTTTATCCATACACCTGTCAGTGACTACTTGAGTTGCTTCCAACTTCTGGCTTTTGGAAATAATCTTGCTTATGGGCATGTATGTACAAATATCTCTTCAAGACCTTACTTTCTGTTCTTTTGGGTTGCAAATATTTTTGAAAAGCTAAATATAATTTTATATAATGTAATGATTCAACTTTTGGATAAGGAGTGCTTTTGTACAGAAGAAAACTTGTATAAGAGTATGCATAGTGGTATTTGTAATAGCTCTACATTGGAAACACGCCAAACATCCTTCCCTAGTAGAATGCATAGATAAACAGTGGTATATTCACATAATGCAACATTATATAGTAATAAATAGAACTGATTATCTGTGCAAGAATATGGATTACTGTAAACACATAATGCTGAGGAAAAGAAGCCAGATACCCAAGAGTACATAATGTATGATTCTATTTATATAAAGTTCAAAATGTCATTACAAATCTATGTTGATACGGTTCAGAAGAATGCTTTTTGGGGGGGAGGGTCATGACTGATAGTGAGCATAAAGGAGATTTTTGAGGTTATAGATGTGCTCTACTTCTTGATCTGGGGGATGCTTACATGACGTACACATATGCAAAAATGTATTTATCTGTGTAAGATTTGTGTACTTTGATGTGGTTTGATATCAATTTTAAAAAGGAAGGCAGTTGATAATCAGGAGTTTGGGCATGCTTTGTTGAATGATAACATGACTGAAATAAATACACAAGTTGCTACTTTGAAGAGACAACTTTAATAAGGTGATATTTATTCATATGTTTATTAGAGACAGGCATACTACTATATAGTCACTCCTGGTAGATTCTGTCCAAACAAACAAAAAGCAAGTCTGGTTCTGGTGGTAATATCAGAATATGGTGATTTAGGAGCTTACCTTGGGCTTTACCCTTTGTAAAACATGAATAGTCACTGTTACCTGGTTTAATGCCCAATACTAAAGAACTCAAGAAAAGTTTAAAACACTTCCATCCTACTGTTGTCTTTATTTTACCAGTAATTAAAAAAAAAATAAAGCACTGTGTTTCACTCCCTTTAAGGTTGAAAGGTGACCATCTGAATTCTATTTAATGCTGCATTTGTGTTTGGTTCTGGTTCAAAATGTTCCTTTAATCATGAAAAGGAGAATTATTTTTGGATGCCAAACATCATATGCTATTCCAGGCCATTTCCAAATTGTGAACATTAATTTTTCTTGTATATCAACCTTTCCTCAGCTGTTTCATTGATTTGGCTTTCTTCCCATAGTTCACTAAGAAAAAAAGTTGGCATTAGTTATTGTTTGTGAAGAACTTTCAAGTTTCAAATACCAATAAATGTAGAGAGACTATTAGATGTAATGTTGCAACACATGTTAAAGAGAAAATGTTAAAGACGTTAATATGCTACTTGAGATCTGTACATCTTTCATTTAGTGTTTTAAATTAATATTTAGATTAAAAACCACTTTTCTTACATGTTGTGCTCTCCAGAAAAAGGGAAGAAAGGTACTTAATAAATGTTACCTCTCTTCTACCCTAGGTTATAAATATTTTGGGAAATCAAAAAACAAAATTATAGTCTGGATGCTCATATATCAATTTCACTAGTGTAAGGTCTGGTTTGAGGATTTGGCTTTAGGACCATTATTGCTAAGCAATCTCCAAAATCAGGCAAGTTTACCCACTCAGTCTTAGACAGAACACCTGAGATAGGCTTCCGATGGATAGGTAAGTATGTGTACAATCAATGGCATTAAGAAACAGGATTCATTCTGTCTGCAGACAGGCGTGCTCCCCAGGGGAAAAAGGGCATAACCAAGTTAACAATGTACAGTCATTTTTCCTAAATGTACCCAGTCAGCTGTGCCTTTCTATATCCTCCTAGGCAGCTAGATAGCATAAGTAAATGATACATAGATGTTGGTGGGCCTGATTCTGGACCTATGTGGAGGAATGCTTATCTTGCTCATTGTGAAGCAGGAAAGTCCTAACATAGAATGCTGTTTTGGGACAAAGTGCTGTAAGAACACTGGCAAGTCCTATTTCCTTGTTCCTTTGACAAGAAGTTATTCCTGTTGGTGCAGGGTGGGGCTATGTGGCAGCTTCTGGACTCTTTGTGTCTTGGCTTCCATAAGGTGATGTGTTTGCATCACCCCTGCCCTATCATGACTGTTATATGTAAATTGGCACATACCCACTATAAAAGCTATTTTTGCTGCACAATAAAGCAGACACTGTTCTCTGAAACCATCTCCCGAGGGGTTTCTCCATGCCCTTAAGCTCCGCACAGTCAATGCTGGGGGGAGGGCAGGACCCCAACACAGAGAGAGATCCCTACTAGACTACCTGAGCTCACTTGCAAAAAGGAAAATCAGAAGTGATTGTTTCTAACTCACATAGCTTTTCCCCTGAATATATTTTCTTCTCTTCCTAATTGCTTAAGAAAAATGTAAATAAAAAATAAGGCATAATAAAATGGTGAATGGGTTGCTATTCTTTTATTATCAGCCATGACCCTATACTTGATTTTTAATGTACATCTCCAAAACTATAAACTCTGAAATCAAGGACAGCAGAAGAAATTTAAATTCTATGTTGAAAACAGATTTTTTTTTAGAGAAAGAATTTTTTAATATTTATTTTTTAGTTTTCGGTGGACACAACATCTTTATTTTTCTGTGGTGCTGAAGATGGAACCAAGTGCCCTGTGCATGCCAGGGGAGCACGCTACCGCTTGAGCCATATCCCCAGCCCCCCAAAACAGATTTTGATCATATTTGTTTTTAATGAGCCTATGAATATGAAATGTGAAATATTAAGATTATAATAAAAACAAACCTCCAAATATCTTTATATCATTTTATTATTCAATGCAAAGTATAATATTTAGAAAAGTTCAAGAAAACTATTCCATCATCAGATTATAAAGCATAAGCTATTTTTCTCCATTCTTTTTTTTATCTAAATCTCTGTTCTTTCCCAGAAGACTTCATTACAAAGAGATTTTTTTCCTTATTATATAACTCTCAGAGCCATATTGCTAGTCTGCTCCTCAAGTACTTTTCTATGCTATTTTCTGATAACATGCTGACAGAAGCAACACAAGCAGATTGTATTCATATATTTCCTGAATCTTGATCTTGTGTATTATAGTCTGTCAGCTATTCTAAAAGATGGAAGTCCTTTTATGATTCTTAGAATGCAAAATCACATGTATTAGATGCTTACCACAAGAAATATGAATATATTTCTCAAAGGTTTGTTCATTTATTAGAAATAACAAAATAAATTGCTCTCCAAATGTAATTAATTTCTACATGAAAGTAAATGAAAAATAGAACTTTAATAATCACATCCCCATTATTAAAAAAAGAGCACTAATATTCAAAAAGTGCATTCTAGGAGACAGACACTGGGTTCCAGGGTTTTTTCATAGGTTATTTTATTAATAAAAAATATTATGAAGGAGGCAGCATTATTCCCACTTGAGTGATAAAGAAACTAAGGATTAAAGAAATTAAGTAGCTTATCTAAAGGTTACTGCTAAATGGTTGAAACTGGAATATGAACATGAGTGTGTCTGGCTTGAAAGCCTATGCTCTTTCTTTATCAGGTTAAAATGCCATAGATAATGATAATGTACTGTGTATTTCAAAAAGCTAAAAGAAAAATTTTGAATAATTTTACCATAAAGAAATGACAGATGTTTGAGGAGTAGATATGCTTAACCTAATTTGCACATTAGATGAGGTATACATATATTGAAACATCACAAATTACCCCATATATATGTATCATTTTTATGTTTTTATATCTCAGTTCAAAAATAAAGAAAATAGAATATTGGGGTGAAAACATTTTTTACTTAGTCTAGAGGAGAGTTGAAATTCTTGACTTTATCAGCTATAATTCTGGTTTACTATGTGTTATATATAATTTTTTTGGCAATTTAATGAAACAGATGCCACTTCCTAAATACTATTGGCACAATATTCTATGTTCTAAGAATATTGTATCAGAATAAATGACATTGTGAAATCCACAAAATTTACTCTAGGACTCTAAGCAAATGGTTGGTAATGACAAAGTTCTGTCACAATTCCACCAAACACAGGAGGAACTAAATACTATGTTACATTTAGGCCTTTTAGCCAAATGTCATGAACTCCAAATTTCCACCTCCGTGCTTCTAAAAATACTCTTAATGTTTCTCAGAAACGTGATAATACCTTTTCCAGATACCAGGATTTTCAGTAGATCTTTCTGGATTCTCTAGAAGTGTCGTCTTTGTTGCTTTCCCTAATTAACTCAAAGTATGGTAGAATTTATGCCCTAAGGGAAATCATGACTCACTTGAATTGGCAAAAACACATTAAAGTTTAGCTGTGTTTGTACTTTTGGATCTGCTGGTAGAAAAGAAACAGAAGATCTATCATGACACCTGATAGTTTTAACCACCATAAGTTATGCCAGAGAGTTTGTTGCTTTAAATAAACTGAGCAGTTCAATTACCTAGATATCCAGTTAAAAATGAGTAGTCAAAAGCAAAAAACAAATCTGTTTGTTTGACTAGATTATACAATTCCTGAAAATTTTGTTTCACAACTGCATTTGATAAAAAGCTATTACAGAGGATACCCAGTTTTGAAATGGTTCTGAGTCAAAGACTCAATGTAAATGAAAATTATCACACACATTAGCATTCTCAGTTGAAAGTAGCAGAAACTAACTCTGGCTTGATTTTTTTAAAAAAGAGAGGTATACAGAATGGTGAGGAAGACTGGAAAACTAAGCTAATAAGTGTGAACCAAAGAGTGCTAATCAGTATGAGAAAATTGCAATAAAAGTCAAAAGGAAAGAATGATTGCTTCCGGATAGAATGAATGTTCTACTTTATAGAAGAAGTGATGTTTGAACCACGTGCTGTATCTGCTTAATAATCATTCAGATATGTGGCTTATTTTCTCTGTTAGATTGAAGTTTCCTCAGAATCTTCTATTTTGACTCACTTAGTGTCATTCTTCACATAAATATATTTTAAAAGATTCAACGTGTGTTTATCAAATATCTACTAGAATCTGCCCTCCAAATCCACGGGTTCCATATCTGCAGATTCAACCAACTGTGGATTGAAACTATTTGAAAAAAGAACTGTGTTTCCACTGAACATGTGCAGACTTTTTTCAACGGTACAGTAAAACAGCTATTTACACAACATTTATATTAGGTAGTATAAGTACTTTAGAGATGATTTAAAGTATACAGAGTATGTGCAAGGGTTATATGCAAATACCATGTCATTTTATATAAGAAATTTGAGGATCCACAGATTTTGGTGTCTGCAGGGGATTCTAGAACTATTCTCCAAAGGATACAGAGAGACCACTCAATGTGCTGGGCACTGTGTACTATATACAGGGGACAAGGAAATGAGTGGGAACAGTTAGTCAAGAGATCACATTAATGAGTGCATGATTGCAAACTGCCAAAAGTGCTGTGAGAAAAGGAAATAGAGCTACAGAAACATACAGCAGAGTTACCTAGCCTTGTCTTTGAGGAGCCTGAGGAAAGCTTCCTGACAGCAGTGAAGAGTGAGCAATCTGAATGAATAGTGAGGATCTGACCTAGTGGGAGTGGGAGAAGAGCACCTCAAACACAGAAGAGTATCTGCAAAGACCCCTGTATGTGGTGGGTGCTGCACATTTACTTTGCACTCAACTTAAACCTCCTTCTGTCCAGCTTCAGGTTGATGACTATCTTTTTCCCTGTCAAAAATTTATTTTTCTTCCTGTACTTTCATTTGTGTCCTTCACCTGCCTCCTTGGAACTTCAATCCATCAGTTAATTATATTTTATTTCTCCTTTATCTCCAACCACACTTTCCATTAGATGTTTCTCATCAGTATATGCTATGCTCAAATCTATGTGACCAACAAAAACCAAAAGAACAAACTTGTCTTTGAATTCTATATTCCTCTTCAATACTTCCTGCCTTAGCTATTTTTGATAGCAAAATTTCCAGAATAACAGTATTTTTCACACACATTGTCCACTTCTTCAATTTCCACTCACTTTCTAAGCCTACTAAAAATGTCACCCACCACAAGCACTTCACTAAGGTTACCAATAATCCCGTTGTTGTGATTTTGATGGCATTGGTTATTGTTTATGATTCTCTCTTTCTTTGATGACATGATACTGATCTTTATTTGTGTCTTACCCATCAGTCTACTTCAAAGTCTCCTTTATGTCTATCTCTTAAATATTGAAACTTCATTTTTGGCCCATGCTTTGCTTATACTATACACCATGGCTGGCTGAGCTCTCCCATTTCACTTCTTAGCTCTTGGGCAAATCCTTTCTCCTTTGTCAAACCTTTGTTAAAACCCTATACAATGTGACTGCTTCTCTAACTCCCTTAGTTATTGCTAGGGTTTACTTTTCCTAAGCTTCATTGCATTCTCTGCATATAAACTTCCATAAAAGCAAGTCTCATTTTTATTATGTTTATCTATTTCCTAACCTGTATCTCTGACTAGATTGGCAGTTCCTTGAAAATGAGGACAATCTTTTTATATCTAGCTTTTAGCACAGTACGTGGCAGAGAGTAGGTAATCAATAAACATTTATAGGCAAGTGAATAGATGGGTTTAGACAAGCTCTTTCCTCTTTATAGCCCTGTGGAGAATGTGGGGGGAAAGCTGTGACTACCTGAAGGTTGAATAGGTAGTAAGTGGTAGAGTCAAGTTTATGCTGTTTCCATGAACCACAATCGGATGCAGTTTTTTTAGCCTTTTATATTGTCTTTTAATGAACACATAATACTTGTACATAATTCTATGATACTGGCACACAATGTGTTATGATATCAAGATAATTAGCATTTTCATAATCTCAAATATTTATCATTTCTTTGTGTTGTGTTGGAAACATTAAAATCCTTTACCATCTGCAATCTATAATAAATTATTGCTAATTATAGGACCCTACTATGCTATGGAATGTTAGAACTTTTTTCCCTATATAACTGTACTTTGTATCCAAACACCAACTTCACCCTACCCTTTCCCCATACTCTCTCCTGCCTCTGGTAACCATTGTTCTGCTTGCTAATCCTGTAAGAGCAATTCATTTAGCTTCCACTTATGAGTAGGAATATGTGGCATTTCTCTCTGTCTTTCTCTTGCCTCCGTCCCCCTCTAGACATATTATTCCATTCAAATCTGTCTCTACTTTGTCCAACACCAAAGCCAGAGGAGAGGCGTTTTGTACTTTTTGTCTCTGTACTTTGGAAAAGGTTTACAAAGAACTATTTCTAACTCATCCCTCTTAAGTTTGTCTTGTTCATCTTAATGCTACGATATAGGTCCCAGGCATATCTTGTCCTGCCCTAAGTTAAAGTGCTATTGAAGGAAATAAACTGTACTTATTTTTCTGTCACTGCTCCTACTATCCTACATATGCCTGTCCCCATAATTGATTCCCATAACCACACTCTCCTAGTAGAAAACTTCTTTTATTCTCTACCAATTTGAATCCCACTCACCCTTCAAATTCAGACAGCCTGTCTCCTCCTGGAAGCCTTCTCTGAATTTATGAGTCCACACTGAGCATAACCTTCTTTAGGCTTCTAGCACAATTCCAGTTTATGGCATAGTTTATCTCTTCATATTGTGGGGATACAGGATGTTTATTAGACATGTCTTCCCTACCAGAGTGTGAGATTCTGAAAGTACGGTCTATCTTGTGTCTCTCTAGCCACCACTCATGTCCTCACCAATCCCTTAACTGCTGTCAGTACTGGTGCAGGGCTCAGTACCTAGAAGGAATTCAGGAAATCAAACTTGTGGTTTGATTCCTCTTGCATCCTTCATTCTTTTTTTTATTTGTTCAAATTACTGCATCCTTCATTCTTAATGTCAATAGTAGAATGAAGGGAACTTCACAAAGGAAGCTTGTGAAAGCTACATTAAAAGGTGCGGAGCTGAACACAATGGCTTGCATTTATGCCAAAAGTCAAATGAGAACCAATGCACAATAATCCTTTTTAGTTTTTGTTTTTGTTTCCAGTTCTGTAACCTGATGTGTGCATACTTCTGGGAAGAAATATGCTATCAATCATGTTTAATAAACCAAAATAAATAAGTCCCTGAGTATCTGTTCTGTGTGCTCAGGAAAGGATAGAAAATGGATATTATTTGCTTTCACATATACATCAAGGGTTTTGAGACTTTGCTCATCTGTTTCCTGAAAACTACTTCCCTACTGCCTTTTTGTCTTTCTGATAAGATAAGAAGCCTTTGGACCTGGGATGTGCTTTATGATTTTCTACATGTCCACTGCCAGTACCTTAGTCCATATCACTATCATCTCACACATTATTGCAACACCTTCTTAACTGATTTCCATAGCTCAGTCTTTTACTCTTTACAATCCATTCTCCACAATGCAATCAGAGTGATCCATGTAAAACAGAAATCTGACTATGCCACACCCTTGTTTAAAACTCTTCAATAGCTTACTGTGTCTTTGGGATAATGTCTTACTCCTTTACCATGCCTTGAACTACTTTTCATGATTTGCCTCCTGCTCAGCTCTTTAATTCTATATCCCATATCCTCTACTCTAAAATACATGTAAATCCATAAGAGCACTCTGTTTTTACAAATCCTCATGTCATGGTGCCTTAACACATGCTGTTTCTTCTACCTAGATTATCTTTCTATCTTCTTCTGGCCCATAGTTTGTGAACTTCCCACCCCCTCTGGTAAAATTAAACTCAAACCTTTACTTTCACAGTGAATCCTTTCCTAACATACCATTGATTATGATTTGTTCTCTATTTTGCAAATAACTGCATTATAGTACTTTCCATATTGTATTATAAGTATGTGTCTATATCTCTGCAACCTGTGAGTTTCTTGAATGTAGGAGCTATTGCTGACATTCCACCCACTTTGTTCTCTTAGCACTACACACATAGTACATGATCACAAATACTATTTAAATATTGTATTTCCTAACTTAAAAGGCTTGGCTGAACTAGCTTAACCTTTTACTTGCAGCCAGATAACCCAGTTGTTCAATTATCCTCAGGCTTCTTCTCTGGGTTAGGTGTAGTCCTTTCTTGAGAAAAGATTAATTTAAATGTACTGAGTGGAATAATACCCTCAGCAATGCAGAAGCACTGAAAGATCTTTTTCTTTGCTCTATATCTCCTGATTTTTTTCTAAAAATATTGTATCCTCTAGCTCATTGCCTTTCCTAATAAATAGGAGATTTTATCCTATGATTATTACAAATATCCTATGATTATTAATATTTTTATCTTATAGATGAGAAAATCATTACTCAGAGAAGTTAAGTAAGTTGTTTAAGGCAGAACAACAGGGAAGTGCTGGAGAATGGACTTAAATTTAGGAGTATTTGGTTTTAGAGCCTGCAGATTTTTATAAAAGTATTCCTCGGCTTTAATGAGGTATAATTGACAAATGTAACCTACATTTTACCCATTATACCACACTATCTTTTAAAATAGATCATACAGTATGGTGTAACTAGATCTGTGAATCAAGTGGGAAGGTGTTATTCTGCAGATTTGGGAGCTGAAACAAAGAGATACAGGTACTCAATAATCCTTTTTCTATAATGACTTTTCCCTTGGCAAACACTATAAGAATGCATACAATGGCATATCCAATAGTGATCTTTAGGAGTTGTGGTTGCTGCCACTCATTTACCTTCTTTTTAGGCAACTCACTCCTTTTAGCTAAACTCTATCCACAGCTAAATAATGAGGTAGATAAAAATATAACTCTTAGGAAGCATTTATTAAAAATGTAAAATGCCTAAAATGTGGACTGTTTCTCTAAAGAAAGGAAGACATAACACTGGGCAAAAGAGAACCATGTTCTGAAGGAAATGAGTAGAAAAGGGAATGAAACCATGTTCTTTATTTCCCATTGTGTCACCCCTCAAAATCCCCAAACCAATTGTCATTGTGGATATCTTGTAGAATAAAACAAAGGCACTGGATGTGAAGTCGGAGACCTGAGCTTATTTTTCAAATCTACACCTTACTAATATTGCAATTTTGAAGAGGTGACTGAATTACTCTGAGCTTCAAATTTCTCATTGTTTGTTAAATTGGAGATAAAAACAGGATCTTCCTCAATGTGTTCTATGTTAGCTTTCCATTACTTGAAATAAATCAATGTACAAAGAGAAAATATTTATTTTGGCTCACAGTTTTGGAGGTTTTAGCTCATGGTCTGTTGGTTGTGTTGTTTCTGGGCCTCTGTGGTGAGGTGCAGTACATCACGGTAGGAGTGTGTGGCAAAATTTCACCTCATGGCCAGAATGGAAAAGAGAAAAAGGAAAAGATGAAGGTCCCACAATTCTCTTCAAGAATACCTACTCAACCCACTTGAATCAAAGTGTCGAATATGATATGTCAAGAAATTTGTAATGTTTTGAACAACCCGCAATAAAAAATTAAAAAAAAAAAAAAGAATACCTACTCAGTGATTTAAGTCCTCCCAGTACATGCCACCTTTTAAAGTGTCAATCATTTCTCAATAATGCTAAGCTGTGGACCAAGCTTTTAACACATGGGCCTTTGGAGAACATTCCAGATTCAAATTATAGCAGGTTGTTCTTAAGATTAAATTGATTGATAATGATTTTTGTACTTCCATTCACATCAGATATTATTACAATTGTCCTGTTTCAGTGTAAAGTCACCAATCTAGTTACCCCTGTTTTAATACTGGTCATTCTCTCTCTGACCACAATCAGATTGCATCACAAAACCCTCTACCCACACCACACTCCAGGCTCACTGAAAAAGTAGCTCTATGACTGTTCTAAGAAAACAATCCCTTCAGCCAATGTAAGCAGCTAACATTCACAGTGAACTGTGGCAGTGATACTAATTATGATAGAGAATATCTGGGTGCCAGGAGACCTACATCTAAGCATCCTTACTGTTTATTTCTACACAGGTGGAATGATACCAGACAGAGTAGTTGGACTCAGCCATTCTACAGTGAAAGGAAAAAAATATCATTTTGGGGACAATTAGACCTCACAGGAGCTTGAAACTTAATATTAAAATAAAATAAATTTCTTTATGTTTGAATTTGAGAGTTACTGAGAACCCAATGAAGAACGTGAAAGTACAGCTTTGACAATGGTATGTTTGCACAAATAGGCCACCGTATTTCCCATGTCGCAATTGCCCAAAGTTGGTTAACCTGTTACTGACTTTCCAGTGTTCGGATTCCACACTCAGAGTTAGAGCAGAATGGAAATTAAAGAAATGCAAGAGTAAATTAGAAAGCTGAATAAAAATACATATACAGTCTTTTAAAATTTTAAAACTTTTATATTTAGCAGTGCTGAGGATCAAATCCAGGGCCTTGTATGTGCTAGATAAGTACTCTACAACTAAGCTATATCTCTAGTCCCAAATTTTCTTAATATTTGACACATAAAAATTTATGTGGTAAAATGAGATGTTTTGATACATTTATACATTGTGCAATGAACAAATGAGTATAATTAGCATATCCATCTCTAGTGATCAGGTTGAGCATCAGGGTTGAGCAGCATAGCTAGAGCTCAACATCTAGGGTTAACTATTGCTACAAGAATAAAACAAGCTAAATAATAGCTTGTCCCATAGCGTTTACTTTGGTGGACCTTTTCTTTTGTATCATCTTTTAAAAAATAGTATCCTTCTTATGATCTAGCAGAAATAATTAACTATATTTCAAAGTGTAAGATAATTCTTATTTAAGAAATTTTTTTTTAGTTGTAGATGGACACAATATCTTTATTTTATTTATTTTATGTGGTGCTGAGGATCGAACCCAGTATCTCACACATGTGAGGCAAGCACTCTACCACTGAGGCACAACCCCAGCCCAAGAAAATGCTTATTGATGAACAAAATAAAAGTTGAAAAATTAGGGCATGTCAGAGGAAAGTCAATAACAAAGCTAGCCCTAAGTGTAAGAATTCTCTCAGGCCAAAATGATTACATAAGGGTTAAAAATCAAATGGTATGCTTGTTTACTAACATATTCCAAGAAATTTGTTCCCTCTGCAGATTTCAGAAATGAAAAAAACTCCAGGGCTATGCTAGCAGATGGAGGTGATTTGTTCAGATGTATGACTGGGCTGGAGCCATAAGTAATCCAGCTATAAATTCCAAACCCTTTGCATTTTCTTATTTCAAAATATATTCTTCTCCATTTAAAGACAAGAATTAAATCAGAATTGTTCTGAAAGATATCATGCTGTGGGTAGAGAAACATATCACTAGCAACAGTTTGAACACTGTATTATACCAAGTCCGACTAACTTAAACTCATGAACTCTCATATTGAAATCCAACATAAATCGTTTGGTTTTTCAAGTTCCCTTAAGCTAGGAAAATTAAGACTTCCTGTTCTTCAGGGAGAAAAAGGGCTTAAAACCTTGAGAGGTTAGAAAATGTCTTGAAGCTCTTCATAATTGAGCATAAATGAATCCAAACCATATGGATTGCATTTCCTTTTTTTACTTTGAACACTGAGGGGAAAAACATGTTTGGCAAAATGATTCTTTTTTTTTTTTCAAATCCAAATATGTTACTTTCACCCCTGATTCTCCTTACCAAGCCATGCAACATGCCAGGAATGTTCCCAGGGCTTTTCAGTGTTTAAGTCCATGGACTCTGAGAGGCCTACCTCTTGGAGAAGCCATTCCTGGGTGACTAAAAGAGACATTCCAAATGCCTCCCAAACCTGACTGAGTAACATAACTTTCAAGACTCCCTTTCATTCAGTGTTTTGCTTATGTATGCTGTCACTTATGTTTGCTAAAGGCTTATTGTATTCATATATAATAACTCATGTCATTTATTTTACTTTTAACAACCATTTACCATCTAATGGGTCCAAAGTTTTATGAGATAAATGGTTAGGTTAGTACACTCTTTCATTGTGCTCAATGATGCAATCCCATTTGGAAGACTGAAGGTAGCCCGGACTAATAATCCTCAATTAAGACACAATCAAGTAGAGGAATTGGAATTCACTTAGTAGAGGAGGAATTTCCTTGATGATGGGATAAGAAGGGCTCCAATAAGACTTCCTCAAAAGTATCAGTTTCTTAGTTTTGAATGAATGAATCTATCTGAAAAGACAAACAGCTTCATAAATACATATAGTAAAAATGTAAATCCACAGTTTGCTTTCTTTTCACTAGTTCCCTAAGTGTTACACACATAAGGGGATACAGTTTCAATAGAGATGGTAAGGGACAATTTGGGGGTTTTCATTTTGAGATATATATCACAGGAACTTGGTGTATGCGTTGTGGTTGGGAGAAGGAGGTGGAGAGCAGAAGACAGAGCGGCTTGCGGAGAGAGGGAGAGAGGGAGGGAGGGAGGGAGAGAGCGAGCGAGCAAACATTAGGAATTTAGATAGAGATGGAGGGATACTTATTTTAATTAGAATTTAATTTTTGTTTAGGACTTTAAGAAAAATACACAGAAATGTAACTTAAGCTCTGAAGAAGCTTGCCTATTATAAATATAATATTTTCATATTTGCTTTGTTTCCTTAGTGAAATGCTTAATTTTATCTTTAGAGGCCAGGGATTTAATTACACTAATCATCTGCCACCCATGCCATTCTCACACCCTCACCTCAACACCTAACCAAGTTTTAGCCCAGAAGGGACATTGAATTGTTGGTTGATTGATTATAAAGCCATTAAAACTTTTATTGAACACAGAGGATGCACTCAGTACTATGTTAGGCATTGTGGAAGATGGGAAACAAAGGAAGAGAACAAAATAATTGTGTCTGTTTTCGTTGGAAAAGCAAAATCTATATGTAGAAAAGTCCTGTATGTCAAACACAGAGGATAAATGCAAGATTTTCATGCAAAACTTAGGACCTTATAAAGTGGAAATATCTTATTATGACTGAAGGAAGTTTCAAAGAATGAAAGGTATATTACTTTGTATGAAATAATTTAAACCTAGGAAACTTGTTACCTTGAAGTAATGTGGGCCCAAAATATGTATATAGACTTTGTTTTACTTGCTCCAGTTCATATTTCTAAGAGGCTTTCTCCTTTTATTTCTTCCTCTACTCACCTCCTAATAACTTTCTGAAGACCCCTCCGTAAGAACTTTAGGAAGAAAGGAAGATATAGACTGATTAAAAGTTTTAATAAGGGGTGGGGCTGTGGCTCAGTGTTAGAGTGCTTGCCTAGCATGTGTGAGGCACTAAGTTCAATCCTCAGTACCACATAAAAATAAATAAATAAATAAAATAAAGGAAAAAAAGTTTTAATAAGTTGATTTGAAAGTGACACATTAAGAAAGAAGAAATAAATTATTTCAGATATAGCCCTAACCTCTAAAGGCTTTTAACTACTTGGGGCATATTTCCACACACAAAAACTTTAGATAGAAATAAGTTTTCAGTCTTAGTGGCTTCTTTCTTTAAATTTCCTTCAGGGTTTCAAGAGAAAATGAACCTCTGAGGAGGAGGTGGGTCTTTGCCAAACCATGAAATGAAAATAGTGAGATTTGATGAGAACACATTCGAATTGTGGATCCAGAAAGAGGGATTAAAACCCTGGTAAAATAAAGATGAGAAAGAGGTGTGCAGGGCCTAGATGAGATACTGAGAAGATAATGTTTATATTATTTTGATTGAAAGTAAGAGACATATAGCAGACTCTATGCTAAGAACTTTATATGTATCACCTCATTAAATGAACACAAGTTTATGAAATAGGTACTACGACAACATCCATTTTACCCAAGAGAAAACTGAGTTTCAGGAATCAAGTGGTTTTGCCAAAATCATCCAGTTAGTATGTGAGAGAAGTAGGGTAGAAACCCAGACCTCTCTAGCCCTATTTAACCACTTTGGCATACTATAAATAGCTTTACCTCTTCTGGGTCCCAACATATCCTTGAGTATGAGGAGTAAATGATCACAGTGCAGGATTTTATAACATTACTTTATGCCTAGTACCATTTTGAAAATCTGGTAAAGCTTATAAATCCTTCTCAGAATAATGTCTTTTTTTCAGAATAATGTCTTTTACGTGCAGAAAATAAAATGGATAAGAGCACAAGGAAATGAATATATTAAAATGTAATTATTAAAATCTAAAAAATTTGAAGATACCCCAACAAAGTGGATGAAGTGGTATGAGATGTCTGTTTTTATGTATTGTTTATACAACTGAGGTTTGTTGCCTCAGTTCATAATGGAAGCAATGGCAAGTTTCAGTTAGAGATTAGGGACAATAAAGACATTATTTTTCTCATCAATATTTATGATATCTCTAAGGACTCTGAGGATTCCATGTTCATCTCTCCTGATTAAAGCTGTCCAATAGTGGAGTGTATTAATATGTTGTGTTTTATTCATCATTGATATAGTTTTAAAAGGAAGAATATTAGGGATGTTTAAATAGGATTCCTACTTCAGTTACATATTGGATGAGATCAGTTCTCTAGGGTACTAATATTCTATACTCAAAACTCTTTAATAGTTTTTATTATCTATAGCAGGTATTTTCAATTTTTAAGCAGCAGAAGTAATGTCTTACACAATCCTTTAACACATCAAAAAAGTGGGATCAGTTTGGTTGAAGTGGAAATGAAAGATTCAGATCCTTACCTACTTAATCTCCCCACTGACCAATTCTCCCTTCCCAACCTGAAGGTAGGAACTCTAGGGCTCTGAGATATAGACACAGGATCAAATACAAATTTCCTTGGTTTGCAATCTTACCTTTCAGATGCTGCTAGACAGTTACTCATTGTTTCAAAACAACCTACAAACATTCCTGACACTACCTTTGTTCACACTGCTCCCCAGTGTGGAATGCTCTACACACCCTCCTCCTCTTTGCCATTTCCCTAAACTATAGCCTCCTTCAGGTTCCTAATAGGTTCCACTTCTTCCAAGAAATATTCCCTGATGAGTCACTTTCTGTGATTATCTCTGCACTCTGATCCATTTTACTACTTCTCATTTTATTACTATTTGATGCTTTAAGTGATGTTGCCTTGATTTTATTCCTGGGTCCATTCTGTCTCCCCACCCAAAGTGCAGGAAACCAGAGCTCCTGGACTACTGTGTGTCTCTGGGGCCTGGTAAAGTATCCTGTGTACAAAAGATGTTGAATTTTAGTTCTTATCTATGAAATTTATTTTCTGTGTTTGTCCTATTTCCCTAAGAACATTGTATGCTTTTTGTAGACAGGGACTTTCTTAGATATTTCATCTGTCACAATTTCTCTAGCATCTAGCATGATCTAGAGTTCACAGGAGACTTGAACTTGCTATGGGAGAATCTGGATAGAAAAAAAATACGGGCAATTTAGAAGGGAAGAAAACATGATTTGATGTAGAATGGGTACTACCTGTTGTTCGGGAAGAAGACACACTAGCAATCAGGTGTGGAGGGGTATCCTTGATAATAAAAGAGCAAGGTGAGACATAAATAGGAAAGGCAAAGAATAAGATGTCAGCAAAAAGCTAATGTGAATCACAGTGAGAGAGATCAACAGAGATTAACATGGAAACTTGAGGTCAGCTAAACAGCAGGATATGTAGGACTCTTACCACCATTCACCAAAGATGGAAGAGAGTTACATGGTCTAAGCTCAGAGTCTACTTTTTAGTCTCGATTCTGGGTTAAGACTCTGGGCTTTTGACTTAGTCCTCAAATTTTAGAGATTTATGAATTCTCATTTAAAAACACATGGTGAGAGGAGTTATCTCTGAGCCACTGACATCCTAATGTCTGTTTTGTACAACATGTTCAGAAATCTAATAATAAAAAGAACTACTTGTTGTAGACTTATCATTGTAAGACACTGTGATAAGTGATTTAGATGAGGGAGGGAAGTTGCGGTATTTAGGAAGAGAGTACGTAAGGTAGGATACATTTACATAAAAAGATAAAATGCTTCCAATAAGAGGGTTGATAATTTAAAAATAAATAATAGTTCACAGTGCCAGCTGCTTTCCCTGTGACATGTAGTTTCATGTATTTAGCAAGTGTTACCTCATTTAATAGGCATAACAAACCTTTGAGCTAAGTATTATTATCCATGTATTAAAGATGATAAAATTGAGATTGAGAGACTTTAAATAATGTGTTTTAGATCATACAGTTGATGTGAATGGCAGAGTGGTAGAGTTGGAATTTGAACCTAAGTCAGACTGGCTCCCGCTGATGCTCTTTTCTGTGGTTTATACTGACCCAGTATATCGCTACACCATCAAATACCATTCCTAGTTGATTGGCAAGAAAGAAAACAAAATAACTCATTTAGTGCATTTGCTAAATGTACATAGAAATAGGGACCAGGGGATTTGATTATAATAGAAAGCCAGAAAATCCAGAAATCTCACTTGAGCCAGCTGTTTCAGTCTCTTTCTCCCTCATATTTCAACATTCCTCCCAAGATTCCTGGAGAAGCTATAAAGAAATGGCTATTAAGTGGCCAATAGAATTTTAGGTCTTCCTTCTCATTTCATGCAGGTGTTGGGAACAAGAAACTAACCAGCCAGCATAGCAGATCTTAGAAGGAAAAAGGTCATTTAAAAGATAGGAAAAATCAGCTGGAATAATTAGAAGGTGACTGACTATTTGTTTAGGCTGGGGATGTTCCAACTAGGAAGTCTGTGATTTACACTGGGTCAAAGCAGAAGCCAGTGGTAGAGAGGGGAGAGAATTCTGCATTTTTCCCCCTGAACATTATGTTCAAACAGCAGCCCTATCTCCTCACTAAGCTAGAGGTATCAGCAGGATTCACCTCAAGCTCTGAGGCAGTAATGCATCCTAATTTACCTTAAGAGAAGATACATAGGTAATGACAAGTGTTTTGTACTTCAGGAACCGATTTAAAAGTTTATACCAATTCAGTTGGCCTCAGGGCCACTTATATTTGGTGAGATGGCTCCTGCCTGATATCCGAGGCACTTTATAGCTAAGTCTCTTCATCAGGGCAAGTCACTTCCTTCTGATCTTTTCCTACCTATCTGCACAGTCAGAATATCTTCTTAATGGATCTTGCACAGGCATGTCCTTTTCTAAAACTGTAATATGTCTTCACTACCCCACCCTGCTGTTTTCTTATTTCCCCCCATCTGCTTCCTTAATATCCTTTGCTCCTTTTCTGACTGACAGATATTCTCCCCACCCATCTAATACCTTGAGGGCATACTACTTCCTCTTTGGCATCAGGATAGAAGCTGACATTTGTTTATAAATAAAGCCATCACTTTTCAGCTTGAAATGAGCTCATGCTGCTCTAGGGAGGAGGGAGGACAGTACATATTTCTCAAACCTGGAAGGCTCTACTTCCTTTAAAATATCAACTTTATTGAGGTAGAATTTACATAAGAGAAAATGCATCCAGATTAAGTGTACAGTTCAATTAGGTTGACAAATATATACACTAAAGTAACTTCCGTTCCCATCTACATATAAAACATAAAATAATCCCAGAGAAAATCTTCTTACTCTATGTTAAGGCAGCTACTAATCTGTCTGATTCAGATCGTCACAAAATAGATTATCCTATTCTAGAACTTCATATATATGAAGTCATTCAGTATTTACTTTATTCTCGAGTCTGGAGATTCATCTGTGCTGTTGTGTGTATTAGTAATTCGTTCCTTTAAACTTACACTCATTTTAATTTTTGCTCATGTTGATTGCTTTCTAAACCACATAGACTATACAACAGTTTATTCTACATTGATGGACATGTGAGTGGTTTCCTGGTTTTGGTTACTATGAATAAAATCACTAAGAACCAAAAAAAAATTTTTGTAGTTTTCTTAGTCTGTTTCTTTTGCTATACCAGAATACTTGAGAGTGGGTAATTTATAAAGGAAAAGTTTACTTGTCTCATGGGTCTGGAGGCTGGGAAGTCCAAGAGCCTGGTGGCAGTTTCTGGTGAGAGTGTTCATACTGTGTCATAATATGACAGAAAAATGTGAGGACAAGCAAGCAAATGAGGAAGAGAGAAAATACAAGGGGTGACCTCATTTTATAACTGGATGATGGTAACTAATCCAGTCTCATGAGAACTGCATTAATCCCTCTTAATTACCTCTTCATTTTTTAAAGTTCCCTTTTCCTAACACTGCTGCAATGGTAATCAGATTTTAATGTGACTTTTGGAGAGAACAAACCAAATTCAAGCCAGAGCAGTGGTCACACACAAAATTCCTAGATACAGAATTGCTGGGGTCATAGGGTAAATAAACATTTAACTTCATAAGAAACAGCAAAAACATTTTCCAAAGAGGTTGTCCCATTGTATGATCCTATCTACAAGGTATGAATATTTCAAATCTTCACCAACACTTCATTTTAGTCATTCTGGTGAGTGTATATTTTTAGCTCACTTGGGTTTTAATTTGTAGTTCTGTGAAGACTGAAAATGTTGAACATCATTTCATGTTCTCACTGGTCATCCATTTATCTTCTTTTATAAAATATTCAAAGTCTTTTGCACCCTTTTATTATGTTTTCTTTTAATATTTTTTTTAGTTGTTGGCAGACCTTTATTTTATTTATTTATATGTGGTGCTGAGAATCGAACCCAGTGCCTCATACATGCCAGGCAAGTGTGCGACCACTGAGCCACAGCCCCAGCTTTATTTTGCTTTTGTTGTCTTGTTAATAATGAGTTGTGAGAGTTCTTTACATATTTTGGACATTAGTAGTTACTCAGGTGTATATATTATAAATCTTTTCTAGGACTTGAATTTTTATTTTCTCGTGGGTGTATTTTGAAGATCAGAGGTTTTTTATTTCCATGAAGTCGATTTTAGCACTTTTTTCCTAGTACCAATACATATTCATCCTAAGAAATCAAAGTCACAAAATTCTATGCATTGTTCTAGAAAATTTATTGTTTCTTTTAAAGTTATACATAACATTAGGATTCATTTTGACATAATTTTAAAAAAGCATGGGATATCATTTGCTCTAATTCAGTTCCCAGCATTTCCCCTTTCCCTCTCCTACTCACTATTCTTGTTCCCTTCTCTTTAATCTACTGATCTTTCTAGAAATTTTTAAAACTCTTATATTTAGGTACCTGTACATTTCATGTTAATTTATGTCTATGATATGAAATATAGATATACTTTTTCTCCATTTGGAAATCCAATTGATCCAGTTCTATTTATTGAAAAGAATATCATTTTCACTTTGAATTTCCTTGACCATTGATTAAGACTCAGTTGAGCATATATAAGTAGGTCTATTTCTATATCATATTCTATTTCATTGATCATACTTTAATAACTTTTCACTAATGCCACACTCCATTGATTACTATAGCTTTATAGTAAGTCTTGATATGAAGTAGCATAAGCCTTTCAATTTTACTCTTCCTTTATAAGGTTAATCTGGCTATTTTCATTTTTTGTATTTTCATATTAATGTTAATATTAGCTTATCAGTTTCTACAAAGAATTTTGCTAAACTTTTGCCTGAAATTATATTGAATCTATAAATCAATTTGGGAATAATTAAAATTTTTAGAAAATTGATTCTTTGAATTATTATGATGGCATATCTATTTGTTTCTTTAGGTCTCCTTTACTTTCTCTCAGGAATGTTTTATATTTTCAGTATTCAGGTTCAGTACATATCTTGGAAATTTTATCTCTAAGCATTTCTGTGCATATTAACTAGATTTACTTATAAAAATTCATTTCCAGTTGTATTTTAGTATATAAAACACAATTAATTCTTCTATAAATTGACAATATATCATTGTATGCAATCTGTCATTCTCCAGCTGCTTTATTTAAAAAAGAATTTCTGTCTTTGGTTTTTAGCTATATGTATACAATGTGCCAGAATGTATTTTTCCTTTTTTTCTTTCTTTTTGGTACTAACATGTCTCTTTCAAAATTAATTTTTAAAAATTAATGCATAAGAATTGTACATATTAATGGAGTACAATATTTCAATACATGTATACAAAGTGTACTGATCATAGCAAGGTAATTAACATTCTCATCTATGTATCATTTCTTTGGCACATTTGAGCTCCTTCCTCCTGTTCTTCAAAGAGTATGCAATAAGTTATTGTTAACTATAGTCATCCTATTGTGCTGTAGAATATTATAAATTTTAAATTTTTATTTGACCATACAAATTACACAGAATTGTGGATTTTATTGTGTCAAATATAACAATATATACAATATATATACTTTAAAGTTTATATATATATATGTATAACTTATTTTGATTATTTCTACCCTTAATTACTTATCCTTTCCCTTCTTTCTTTTTCTTCTGATCCCCTTTCTTTTCTCTATTACTCTCCCTTCTATATTCATCTCATCTTTTTTTCTAGATTCTACATACGAGAGAAAATATGTGGTGTCTTTCTGTGTCTAAATTATTTCACATAATGTCCTCCAATTTCATCCATTTATCAGCAAATGCCATAATTTCATTATTCTTTATGGCTTATTAAAACTTTCATTGTGTGTATGTACCTTATTTTATTAATTCTTTCATCTGTTAATGGATACCTGGGTTCCATAACTTGGCAACTGTGATTATACTGGCACAACAAACATGGATATGCAGATTATCTCTGTAGTATGTTGATTTTAATGCTTTCAGATATATACTGAGGAGTGGTACAGTTGGATTATATGGTCATTCTATTTTTAGTTTTCAGGAACCTTCTTACCAATTTCCATAGTGACTATACTAATTTACATTCCCACCAACAGTTTATAAGGGTTTCTTTTCCTCATATCTTCATAAGCATTTATGTTATTTGTATTCTTGATGTTTGCCATTTTAAATGGAGTGAGATACAATCACAACATGGTTTTGATTTGTACTTTCCTGATAGCTAATGATGAACATCTTTTTCATATAACTTTTGGCCAATTTGTACTTCTTTTGAGAAATATTTGTTCAGTTCATTTACCTATTGACTGAATGGGTTATTTGTTTTTATGGTGTTGAGTTTTTGAGTTATTTATATATTCTGGATATTAATCCTCTGTCCGAAGAGTAGTTGGCAAAGATTCCCCCATTCTGTAGGCTCTCTTTCACCTCTCTTATTTCCTTTACTGTGCAGAAGCTTTTTAATTTGATGACATCTCATTTATCAATTCTTGATACTATTTCCTGAGCTATAGGGGTCTTATTCAGGAAGTTGTTAGCTTTGCCTATATCATGAAGTGTTTCTCCTATGTTTTCTTTCTTTTTTTTTTTTTGGTGTTGGGGATTGAACCTAGAGCCTAAGGCATGCTAGGCAAGCACTTCACCACTGAGCCACATCCCCAGCCCTCCCCTGTTTTCTTCTAGCAATTTCAACATTTCAGATATTATACTTAGGTATTTGATCCATTTTGTTTATTTTTTCCCTTTATATTGATGCATTATAATTATATACAACAATTGGATTCATTGTTATATATTCTTACATGCACACAATATAATGGTTTGATTTGGTCCTTTGATCCATTTTGAATTAATTTTTGTACAGGCTGAGAATCAGGAATCTACTTTCAATCTTGTACAAATGAATATCCAGTTTTCTTAGCATCATTTGTTAAAGAGGCTTTCTTTTCTCCAGTGTATGTTTTGGCAACTTTTTCAAGAATCAGATGGCTGAAGATGCATGAATTTATTTCTGTTCTGTCTCACTGGTCTATATGTCTGTTTTTAATGCTGAAACCATGTTGTTTTTGTTACTATGGTATTGTGGTATATTTTGAAATGAGATATTGTCATATCTTCAGTATTGCTCTTTTTGCTCAGGATTGTGTTAGCTATTCTGAGTCTTTCGTTTTTCCATATGAATTTTAGGATTGTTTTCTCTAGTTCTGTGAAGAATACCACTGGTATTTTGATGGGGATTATATTGAATCTATGGATTGCTTTGAGTAGTATGGATGTTTTAATAATATTAATTCTTTCAGGAGGTCTGTCTACCTTTTAGTGTCTTCCTCAATTTCTTTCATCATTGTTTTATAAATTTAATTGTAGAGGTTTTTTATTTCCTTAATTAAGTTTCTTTCTAGGTATTATCTTCATGATTTCTTTCTCAGCAAATTCATTATTAGTGTATAGAAAAGCTACTGATTTTTGTATATTGATTTTATATTCTGCTTCTTTCCTGAGTTCATTATGGTCTTTTGGTTATTCTATGTATAGTACCATATCATATGCTGCTAAGTTCTTCCAATGAATTATTTTATATAAAACACATTACTTTTAATTCATAGATTTTTGAATTTTGTTCTTCTATATTGTTTCCATTTTTTGCCAAGATTTGCTAGCTGTTTTCATATTAAAATCATATTTTCCTTTATGTCTTGGGGCATATTTTCAAAAGCTGCTTTAAAATCCTTTTCTGTTAATTCTGAAATCTGGGTATTTAGGGACATTTTTATTGATTCATTTTTCTTAATTTAGAGTCATATTTTGTTCTCTGCATATTTCAAACTTTTAAATGTGTTGCTAGATATTTTGATGAGATATACTATAAATAATCAACTTTGTATATTGTCTTTCTTTAAATAATATTGTGCTTTGCTATGGCAGTTTTCCTTGCATTTGTGGAAGCTTGGTTATAGATTTTGTTGGGGTAGATTTAATGTAACTGTAATTATATAGCATAGTGCTTTCCCTAATGCATAGCTTTTCTGTTGCCTTAGCTAAATGCTGGAAATTTTATTCAGATCTCTCCATTCTGGCCGTGGTGAAACTCCAATATTTTTGAGTACTGTGCAACTTTTAGAATTTGTTTCACTTTCAACCCCAAACAGTATCTTTCTGCTACACCTTGCACAATCTTGTCCTGCATGTATATAGCTCAACCCTTGTCCAGTGACTTATGAGAAGTCTAACAGAAATACCTTGAACCCTGCCACACAGCTTCCTCCTTTCTAGCCTTCTGATCTAAACTTCAATATCCTTCCAGCTCAGCTGGACTGTCAGGCTGCTTGCATTATACTTCCCAATGTCTTATTCTGGAAATTGTCTCAAGGCAGCTAACTGACATAAATAATAGGCCCACCTTGTATGTTTTCCTTTTCTTCATGATCAGAGTCCCGAACTATATATTGTCTGATACCTTAAAACAGTTGGTTAAGTGGGAAGGCATGTTTGTTACTAGTTACTAAATAATAAATAAAAGTAGATATTTCTCTGCTTTCTCATGCTTCAGTAAATTTATTTTTCAAGTTGTTATTAGTATTGATTTTTTTACACATTAGGAGATGCTAAATGAATGAGCCAGGATCCAAACCCAGGCCTTTTAACTAAGTCTCATGTGTTTTCCATCACATCATGCTGACTCTCATTTAAGCACTTTTAAAAATTATTAATAGGTGCTGAAGAGGTAACTTTGTACTCAAATATCTTCCCTCAATCTCTAGTACAGTGATCTGAAGACTTTATCATCTTACTCGCCTTTTAAAAAATTAAATACCCACAAATATTGTTATAAACGGTTTAGCAGCAATCAGCCATCTTACATAGATTACAAGGGACCTTAGCAATTATACATAATAACTCTTTCATTTTGAGAAAAGTGAGACAGGAAATAAAACAAATTATCAGCTGAAGATCAAACTTCTAGTTTATATAAGAACCAAGACAAAAACAAAGTTCTCTGATATTCTTACTACCTGACTTATATGTCTCTATAAGTGCTTGGAGTAAGATTTTTGGAAAACGGAGCCTAGGAAAAGGAATACCATTTCAGTTATAATTGTTCCATATATTTGAAGTCAATGATATAAGTCATCCTCTATTTTAGACACTTTCTGGAAAGCTTCTGTTTCCAGTTCATAGAACAGCTAGGCCTTAGAAGGAAACTCTGTTTTACCTACAGGAATGTGAGACATGAGCCACGCCTCCATTCAGGAAGTATTTCTTTTCAACACAGTCATGACATAGCAGTGGAATTAGGTGTTGAAATTTACATATACTCATGGGATTTCCTACATTTCAGTTGTGATAGCCACAATTGGTATTTTTCTAAGCCTTTCTGAGTATCTGGTAAAATTATCTGTGGAAACTACAATGACAAAGATGAAGTTGACTTCATTGGAGTTTTCCTCCATTTAGCTTTCAGCCACTCAGATGTCAGAGTCAAATAGGTAAATATATTGCAGCTCCTCTTGATCCCAGTTTCATTTGTTTCCTTTATTTTCATAGGCTTATGTCCTTATTCTTGATATAATCTCCCCATCCTCTGGAATTTTTAATTTTTTCCCTTATTTCCAAATAAGAAAAGGAAAGCTAAATTTTAATCTACCTGAGTTTGGTCATCTGCTAAAATAATTTCAGTCCTTCTTACTTTGGATATTGTTGACTGACACAGAGTAGACATCCAGACAAATTTCCTGCCTCAAACGTCAAACCTGAGCAAGGGCTTATGAATGTTCTTCCCATTTTTAGTTTCAGTAATGAAGAAACACGGGGAATTTTTAAGTCAACTTTAGCTAAATATGACTCACTTTCTAAAGCCAGATTCGATCTAATGAGAAGCTGCTTGATACGGTTTGGCTTAGCATATGTGATCCTGTAACCTCAGTACGAAATGTCATCTCCTAAACTCGAGGCAGAAATTAGTTTGAGGACTGCCCATTTACATCATTGTACTCCTCAAATTTCAAATAGGGATAAAGAACAAATATGAAGTGATCAAAGACCTATAGATTGAATTATCAAGTATAATGACAATAATAATAATAGCTTCTATTTATTGTATACCTTGGTTCTTGGTACCTTACATATATTACTTATTTTAATCCTTACAACAACCCTATTATATAAGCACTGCATCTTCCATTTTATGGATGAAGACATTTTCATAGATTGGTTAAGTAACTTGTACAAGGTTATGTAACTAAACCTAGATTGCACCTAGGTAGCCCGCCTCCAGAACCATACTCCTAACCATCATCATTAGATATCTGTGCCCATATACAAACTATGGTTTGAATTCTAAGTCATTGTCCTTTAAAATGATTTTAAAAGGCATTAAAAATTGTTTCATTCTTTATTTTAGTTTGATTACTAAACTAGCAAGCAGATGTGGCAATATAGGGTGGCTGGTGACCTGGGTTTGACTCCAGTTCTGCTATTAGCTAGTCTTATACATAGTCATACTTGAAGGCAGTTTCCTCACTTGCAAGTCCAACACATATTGTGCACTTAGCATATGCCAGGCATTATACTTGGTACTAAAGAAACAGTGATTAACAAGATAGATATCTATTATGAAAACTGAGAATGCCCAACTAGAAAATCCCTAAGGTTCCTTCTGGAACTAAAAAGTCAAGGCCATCAGTATTCTAGATGCATTGTATACCAGAAAGGTGCTGATTAAGTATAAATACTTAACAAATGGGAAAAAGTGTGTCAAGCCTGGACTCAAAACTGATTCAGACCAGAAATGCTTTGTGACCACAAGACTTGGTACCTCATCTGCCTGTTGCCAATGCAAATAATCATCTCCAAGGCAAGACTATTGAAATGTATCCTCCCTGATCAGTGCAGGCCCTGGAACCAAAACCTTAATGATGTTTATGCTTTTCCTCCATTCTCTCTACTATCTAGCTTGGCAAATGGTTCCCTTTATGAGTATTTGTGGATTTAAAGAATAAATACAATCAGACTTCAAAAGAAGCATTTAGTAACCAAAAATTGAGATAGGTGGGAGAATAGCAGTCAAGTTTTGAAAAACCACATGACTATTTCCTTTCACAGGATATGTACTTAAAAGCCAGTGTCAGACCAACTTAAAACTGTTTTATTTTGCTTTCTCACCAATCTATAAGAATTGGAATACCATTTTCTATTTCCCACATATATAATCATTCATATCACCACACAATGATATTATCTACTCATACCCCTTCATTTTACAGATGAGGAAGCTAAGGCCTAGGAAAGGGAAGTGACCTGTCCAAGATCACTGTTTTCTTAGAAGAAGACTGGATATTGTTGCTTCCAAAACCATTTGAGTCTATTTCTGGGAAAATATAATCTCAGGTTTAGATTTAAGTTATCTAATTTTTTTAGTAGATCTCTTAAGATAGCAAGTAACTTTATAATTATCCTTTCTTTTCAGAAAATATTGTCTCCTTATTCTCTTTAAAACACCTACATTTTATATGGAGGAATAATTGTATACTTCTATTGTTATGTTTTTTTTCTGTATTGTTTATTTCATTAGGTTTATAACTGGTGCCTCACAGCCTTCATAGGCCAGGATTCATGTTTTTTTCTCAAAAAGAAATTAAGGCCCATGTGGTTTCACTAGACCTGGCCTTTCTGGGAAAACACAATTTAGAATAAAAGGATGTGTTTACCATTAAAAAAAGTTACCCAATTGCTATGAATACTTACTCAGACTTCACTTTCCTCAGTGTGGAGAGAAGGCAAGACTATAGGAGTTTGACATACACTGTCACATTTTAGTGGCTGAATAACAGAGAAGATGGATGGCATCTAAAATTAGGTGTGGTTACCCAAAGAGACATACACTATAAATATTCTGTATAGACTGAGATCTAAGGTCTTATATCTTCTAGTCCCTGATCCATGCTAAGTGGCTAAGTGTTGCAGCTGCCAGCCTGTGCCATATTTATGCATATTGCAACCACCAGAAGATTCTTTCAAGGATTTACTTATCGCCTCAGTATTGAGTCATACTGGCCAGTTGAGGTAAAGTACAACAAAACTATCTTACTGTGAGTAACGTTAGGGCCCTTGAGGTGCCACCTTTATGGAGGCAGTTAAAATATGCCAGTGGAAACCAATCCACAAAACTACAACTATCTTATATTTGATAAAGGGGCTAAAAGCATGCAATGGAGGAAGGATAGCATCTTCAACAAATGGTGCTGGGAAAACTGGAAATCCATATGCAACAAAATGAA
>NW_026000283.1:13309004-13332277 GCF_001458135.2 Marmota marmota marmota | reverse complement strand
ACTTAAATGAGATTATACCAGGAATGTGATCTTATATATAGATTTGAAAGAATTATAACAACAATAATAATAATTTTGTATGCTCCTTTTTCAAGAAATTTCTTTTTATTGAAATAATAATTATATATTTATGGAGAATGGCATAATATTTTGATGTATGTATACAAAGTATAATGTTCAAATAAGGGTAATCAACCTTTTTATCTCCTTAAACATTTATCATGTGTTAGACATGGGAAAATTAAAACTTCTGTTTTTTAGACCTCTATAAAATATGTAATAAATTGCTGTGAACTATAATCATTTAACAGTAGATGCAGTAATAGTAGTGCAGTGTAGAGTATTAGAACGTTTCCCTCCTGTGTAACTATATTTTGGTATCCATTCTTCAACCTCCCTCTCTTTCCCCTCTGCCCACCTCCAACCTCTAGTAACCATTATTCTACTCTCTGTTTTTATGAAATCAACGTTTTTAAAGCTTTTATATGGGTGAGAACCATGGTATTTGTGTAATGGAATATTATTTAGCAATTAATGAATGAAAAAGAATAATATCCTGTCATTTGCAGCAAGATAGATGGAACTGGAGGATATTATATTAAATTAAATACTACGTATTTCTTTTTAGTTAAATTTAAATGACTATGATGACCCATTTCTCTATTTTCTTTATATATTTAACTTCCCCCACATAGCTTGCTTTTATGAAAAATGTAATGAGCATTATTGTGCATAACAATTTTCCTGTGTTTTAATTTTTTTCTCCTATAATAAATTCCTAGACATAATTCTGCTATTGAGGAAAGACTACCTCCATGACATGATTGTCTGAAGTGTGGAATTTTACTCTATTCTTTTTTTGGAGGGGGATACTGGGTATGAACCCAGGGCCTTGTGCATTCTAGGCAAGCATCCTACCATTGAGCTACATCTCCAGCCCTTCTCTGTTATTCTAGGGTATAAATCCACTTGATAATTTGATGTTCATGTAATTTCTGGGCATTTCATAGTTCAATTATTAGTTAAACTTTAGTATTTCTCTTAATCTTGTCTTTAAACACCAGCTTTTGATCCTAGTGACAAGATGATCCATTAACTCATAAATGGTATAAGTAGTATATATAATAGATAACAACTTTTATAAAGTACATAAAATACATCAAGCAGAGTGCTTAAAAGTATATGTGGATGATTGAATTCAATATTTTTCAAGCTTTCATAATCAGAAGAAGCCCTGGGACTTTAAAAAATATAAACAAGAGTCTCAGTCCAGGAAGGTATGTAATGACTCTGGGTTTTAGTTAATTCTATAAAACAGGCAAAAGTACTTGCCTTGCCCAACTTACAGGATTGTTGGGTGATTGTAAGGTGCTGGGAGCCATTAGCCAAGTAGGTATGACAATTTCCTTGCCAGCGTACCCCATGTTGCAGTGACATTGAATGTAGGTGACCTTGCTCAAGGACCAAGGCGGATTAGGGCGTTCCCGGTTTAGGTTCCAGGTTTAAGGTTTAAGATTATTCCTGCTGGGAATAGGGCGTATCCTGCTGCCTGAGTTCCCCTTGAGTTCTCACGGGATTTAGACAGTATATTTTGGAGATAGAAGCCCAGTGGAGGTGATTTTGGGCAGAGAACGTGGATTTGGGCAGAGAACGTGGATTTCCCCAGAACGTGATTGTAGACGGCTGGTGTGAGTTTGGGAATAAAGAGTTGCTGTTTGAATCTACAAGCTGTGTGGTGGCTCGTGATTGTGTGCCCAGCCAGACATTGGCAGTAAGGAGATAAAATATTTACTCTATATTAATAAAAGTTATAAAATATATGCAAAGAAAGTTATTATTATTAATTTTATTGGTGATATGTAATATATCTTTCTATACATTTTACAGTATTGAAAGTCTTTGGTAGTTTAAACCAATGTAATTAAACCTAGATCTGAGAAGATTATAATTTCACATTTCTATACTTTTGAAACATTATTAAATCTTGTATGGAAAAGAAAAATATAATTCTTAATTCTATCATCATTGTTCCTGATCAGGAAAATCAGGTTGATGAATATATGAAGAATCATGTGATTGGAAACTCCATATAAGAGTTATTTGATAGCATTTAAAGCTTATTGTGACCTTTGAGATAATAGGAAAGTTACTATTCAGTTATTTTTATATTTTCTTTAAAAAAGTATTTAAGTTACTGTTAGGAATTTCTTAAAATTTGCATTATCCTTGAATGAAAAATTCAAGCCATCCGTGAACCTTTGTAAAGAATTTCTTTGTGGTTTTGCTTAGGTTGATCCTTCTGATTGGGGCATTATCTTCTCTGGCCTACCTGATAAACTTCTTTTTACTATTTAAGATTAAAAGGTGCTTCAGGGGCTGGGGTCGTAGCTCAGTGGTAGAGCCTTGCCTAGCACATGTGAGGCACTGGGTTGGATCCTCAGTACCACATAAAGAATAAATAAATAAAGGTTAAAAAAAGACATTTCTTAAAAAACAACAACAACATCAACAAAAACAAATGTGCTTCAGGAAGCCTCCCATGACCTCCATAGAAAGATAATTGCTTAAAAAAAAAGAAAGATAATTGCTTCCTTTTCTGTGTTCCTATAGTACTTCGTTAATACCTCTATTAAAGTACTTATCATATTACTATAATCATTTGTCTCCTCATGGTCTCCTTTACTAGCATGTGTGCTCTGGAATAAAGGGACTACATTCTAGTTTTCTTTGACTATTTAAAAAAGAGAAAACATTCATTATATGTTTTTTGAGTAAATGTATTACTATCTTATACCTAATTGATCTTGTCAACCCTTGAATTTACTAACTTCTGTGGGACAACTGAAGGCAGTGTTGCCTGGTGCCAGGAGAGTGTAAGAGGGTCTTACCTCTGGGGCCAAGGGTAGTAGAGCAGTTTTTTTAAAATGTAGAGTCCATAATTATTTTGGATAGGAACAGAAGCTAGAATGGTAGTTTTCAAACCTGACTGCAAAGTGGATTCACCTAGGAAGCCTTGAAAACTACCCATGCCTAGTCCCATCTCAAAGCACTTAAATCAGAGTCCTGGGCATAAGACTTAGGCATTGCTAGATATTTAAATTTTCCCAGATGATTCTAATGTGCAGCCTGTGTTGAACACTGTTGAGCTAGAAATTGAGGAACTAAAATAGGGTCCATGCTGAAACAAACCAGGACAACAAATGAGGAAGAACTGAAAAATTAAGAACCTAAACTCAGGAATGAAATCAGAGTTGATATAAATACATGAAACAGGTAGGGTCTAGAACATTCCACAGGTAATAGAGAGCACATGTAATAAAAGACTGAGTTATGTCAAGTTCAGTAAAAATACGTAGAGAAGAATCAGAAGTCAGATATGCAGAGATCAAAGATGGTCAGAGGGAAATTTCCAATTGTTACAATCAGTTGTCATGAACCATGGTTTTGGTCCACCCAGCTTGACAAATTTGTGGAGTCCTACTTCTGGGACCAAAGAACTCCAAAACAAATTAAATTTCTTATAAAATCAAGGGTTTTCTATGTCCATATAGTCATTCTTTATCATATCATTTTCCTCATCAGCATTGGACAGTTTTGAAAATAAACTTAGGAAAAAATAATTACCCACAAATTTTCTCCTTTGTCCCTACTGTGTGTGTGTGTGTGTGTGTGTGTGTGTATGCACCTGCATGCATGCACATACATGCACAACAATTACATCAGGCCAAATTTGTGAAAGAATACTTAGAAACAAAGATACAATGGCTGTAATAAAACATGTTGCAAATTTAATCAGATCAACAATGCAGTTAAATCTTAAGAGTCCAAAAATTAAATAAAAGATTTTACTATGTGTGCCAATCTTTGTTATATTCAACATTTCTCTTGGCAGGTTTGTTACTGAATTTCACATATATTTGGGTGAAATCTTATTGAGTGATGGTCAAGGAGACATATCTAGAGTGTTTATCTTTACATTAATTTCACAACAAAAATTATTAGGACATACATTATTGAATCAAAATATCCCTCTTAATGTCAAGCCTTTTGGGGTTGAATTCAAAATATAAGATCCCTGATGGAAGACTGCCGCAGTCTGGCTGGGCACAAAATCACGAGCCACTCAAGCAGGAACAAAGTTTATTTTTTGAAACTGCCGCCGGGAAGATTTTTTCCACCCACGCGGCGTCCTCCCGGACCGCAGAGAGAGCTCCTCCCCCGGAACTCCCTCCTACTGTACTTCCCCAACCAATGGGAACTCTCCAGGAGTCCCGTAGCCGGCCTAGGTGAACAGCAGGAGTCCAATATCCATATGAATGCAAATCTTAACATAATCATATCATCTCAATGGCTAGCTGGCGTCACCTTTCCACCAAAAATGCCATGCATCATATACTTGGCTCTTAGCAGAAGACTATTTCCTTTAATAGTCAACTACTTATTTGCCATGTTTGTTTAGTTTTTACCATAGTCTCTTGAATGTGGACAATAAATATTTAACAAAGTATTACAAGGATTAAAAAGTCATTTGTTTTGAGAATAAGGAAGTCACTGGTGATATAGCAGTAAGTAGTTTCAATAGCATTTGGGGTCTTAACCAGATTATAAAGTGCTAAAAGAAACAGATTTTTGTTGTCTCACACATTTAGAAGTAAGGGAAGATGCAAAATTGGGTGGTAGCTGGAGAAAGAAATAGTGTCAAAGTAAATTTTTGTTTTGGAATATTTATAAATTTGAATGAAAAAATTTGGAGAAAATTGTAGATTAAAGGTAAATATCAATAGAGACTGACGATTAACCACAGGGACTGCTAATTGTGCCTCAATATCAACTCTTTCTTGTTTCAGAAATGGAAATCTCAAATTTTGTCTGAGCTCATGCAAAGATATATTGCCCAATCCCCTTTGCAGCTAGATATGGCTATAACACCAAGCTATTATCTCTGGGATGTAAGCAGAAATGATATATGCACTCATAGAAAGTGTACTCAAAAGGAAGAAATATACCCTTTTCCCTCCCTTTTTCTCCTTCCTGTTGGCTGGAATGTGGACCTAATGGGTAGAGCTCTACTTCATAGTCTATGAGATAGACTTTGAGATTGAAGCACTAAGTTTGGAATCAAAGAACAACAAGATATAAGGAATTTGGGACCTGATGATTATGGGGCCAATATACAAGTCCTAGGATACTTATGATTACCTTGAAATATTCTATGTTGTTCAAACCACTATTTGTTTAGGTGTTTTTATATCCTGCAGCTGAATGTAATTCTCACTAATCAGTTGATCATTGACACATGGACTGAAGGTGTCAGGGGTTTTATTTGGTCAGTAGGAAGGATAGAATGGAGGGAACAAAGAATGGCTGGGAATCTGGAATGATTTTGAGGTTGAAATATTTCATGTTAGATTGCCTCAATATTTCAGTAAAAAGGGAAGATGTCATCTGAAGGTAGAGATAATATTAGGAATTAGAGAAGAGAATTTTAAAAAATCTTTTGATTAGTGCTAATTCAAAATGTGGTCCCCTGGACTAGTATCATCAACATTACCTGGGAATTCTTTTTAGAAATTCAGAATTCCCACATCTATTCAATCAAAATCCCTGGAAGTGTAGGGTCATAAAATGTATTTTAACAAGATGTGCCAAAGATTTTTATTACATTAACCTTTGAAGCACACTGATAGAGGAGCATTCATTAGTAACATACAATATGCATCTTTTGAGATGTATATAATATCATCGAAGTTCTTCTTTGAAGATGATAATGTTGATAATGAACACCTATCCAAATTGTAGGTTGGGGAAAATTCTCATGGGTTACAGGATTTCTCTATGACCAGATTAACTGTGCATAACAGTTTAATTCTCGACTCCAAAATAATATAGCAAAACAAATGGAGTGGGAATTGTTTCCCAAATTACTTTAACTCTTTGTCTTATCTGGGCTAACCTTAGATGATGGCTCTATTGAAGGTATAGGTCCTGGATTGTTTGCATTGTTTCAAGGTATTTGTGTCTGGACACTCAAGTGTACATAAGCAACATATGAAGCCAAATTGTTAAACTATAATTTCAAACAATTTTCTATCCTCTTCTTTTTGGTTGGTTGTGGTAGAATGCTGGAAAGTTAGGATCAAACATTGACTTTCCTTTCCTGACATAATCTTATTTATAGCTAGGATTAAAGATTAATGGTCAAGGGGCTGGGGTTGTAGCTCTGTGGTAGAATGCTTGCCTAGCACTTGTGAGGCACTGGGTTTGATCCTCAGTACCACATAAAAATAAATAAATAAAATAAAGATATTATGTCCATCTACAACTAAAAATATTTTTTAAAAAGATTAATTGTCCAGAGTACTAATCTTGTGCCTATTTTGATTTTTTATTTCTCTGTAATTGAATATTTTGTATTGGGCTGTAATCAACATTGCAAAGAGTTTGTTAAAATTGTAAGTTCAAAAATTACAATTGTTCATATTTATTTGCAAAGAGTTTTAAAATGTCATGGGGCCTGAAAAATATGTATAGATTTATTCACATTTATTCCCTCCTGTAATATTTAAAAACAAGATAATGTGAAGTTTCTACTGCATTAGCTTATATAAACTATCCAAATGCTTTACATTTCCAACTACTAAAAAGCACATAAAACTAAATTATACCAAGATGACTCCGTGTTTGAAAAAAGTAAAAAGAAATGTGAAAGTAAACTTACATCTCTAAACTCTTAAAAGTTCCATTTGTCTTTGGCACGGGACCCAGGTGAAAAGTCAGCTATTTGATCTGAATCAGTTCACTCATCTCATTTTGCCATAAACAGTGTATGGGGGCATGTCAAATCTGAATTAATATGGCAAAGGGAACAGAAAGATAAGGAAGAAGAATTATTTTGTTTATGTGAAACTATTCTTGTCACAAGACAGAAAAAAAGGAAAGGAAGTCTGACATATGGGTAATATCTATTTATTTGTGATCATAATCAGCTTTCTTTTTCTGAGTTTCTATGGATATAGGCCTTAAGTTGTTGTAGAATTACTGTGATACTCATTAAGATACCATTTACTTTTATTAGTATTTTAAATCAATCCTTTGCTAATTTAAGTAAAGGTCCTTAGTAGCCAAAATGTGCTTAAATTGAAATCTATACATCATGGAAAATATATAATGACTTAAATAAAGATTGCAAATGTGATACTAATGGCCTCTGCAGACCCAGGAAGTATTGTTCCTCAGCAGGGACTCATTTGTGACATGATCATTGATCATTGAGTCATACAAAAAAATAGTTTAAATAGGGTGGAGTGGGGTCAGCAGTGTATCAGTCTCCTATAAATCTTTCTTCCAATGCTGCTTTTCTTTCCAGTGGCTTGCCTAATGATGCTGGTGAAACATTTCACATGTTGCCTTATAGAAGAAATATTTTCAATAAAATAATGTGGCTTTAATTACATGTTAAACTTATTTCTCTAAATACTGGCTGGAATCATGTATTCAAAGAACTTATATTAACTATAACAAGAATGGGAACCAAGTACAATATAATAATATATGCTAAACTGGATGTTTTACTTTCAAATATGTATTTGGAAAATGTTTGACCCTATAATTGTTTAGTGCCCTTTGCATCTAATTTCTAATCACTCTATAGTTCTGCTACTAAAAAACTCATCCTCACTCTGTATTTAATTGCCTATGATTTTGTCTATTCTCTTCCATCCGAATGCAAACTACATGAGGATAAGGGCACTGTCATTCATGTTTACAGTGGTATTCTCTGCAGCTGTTATGGGGCCTTAAATAGAGTAATCACTTAATACTTTTGAACCAATAAATGAGATAGCAATGACAATTCTTTTTGAGTGAAGAATATTTTCCACCTAGAGTTGATATCCAAAGTATAGAACACAGAGTGGCATAAGCAGGAACCTGAAGTGATTTTCAACCCTGGATGCATCTTAAAATCACCTGAGAAGCTTTTCAAAATATTTTGAAACAAACAAACAACAGACCTATATTTTCCCAGATTAACTGATTTTGAACCTTTAGACTGATTCTAATTTGGTGAGGTCTGACAACTTCTGTTGTGCACATGAATCACATGGTATTTTGTCAAAATGCAGGTTCTGATTCAGTAGGTTTGGGTTAGAGCCTGAGGTTCTGCATTTTTTGAAAGTACCTCAGTAATGCTTTATGTTACTGGTTCATGAACCATATGATATTCAAAAAAGAGAGGATTTAAACTCTCTATTGACCTTCAGGGTCAAGTGATATATTTAGGGTCAGAAAGATAAGCTGGAAAAATGCTCATTTGGTATGTTTTAGGCACTGAACTAAGATTACATGCATTTTCTCATGTCTAAGAAGAGCAAGTGTGGGATGCTACTTAAAGTGAGGCAGAGTGTTATAGGGATAGAAAATATAGCATTGACCTGAGGAGGTTTTTGAGTTTCTCAAATATCACATTTTCTATATCTTTTGTATTCCCAGTCTGACTCAGCATATGACTCTGTTGCTTAATGAAAATATGTATTTGGTATCTATCCTAAGCATTTGAGGGAAAATTGGAAAAGAATGAATATTTGGATATTCTCTAATATTGGGATTTGGCAAGCATAAACACAGCCAGAGGCCCAGCATCTGTTCGTCTGATTTAGGGCCTCAGTAAGCATTTCCTGTGAGATTAGAACTTATTTGCTCAAACAGAGACATCTATTCTCAAATAAAATTTATTATGGAGGAAAAAGAACAGACAATAAGCAGGAACTATCTCTTTTCTCTGGACTTGATTGGTTATTACTTGCTTGGAATAATGCTTAATTCAGGACAATAGAATCATAAGTGGTATTTTGGAATCACACTTTTCTCCATGTGTAAAACTCTACAGCATGGCACCCACAATAAGGAGAATGGAACATAAAACTTCAAGGCACTTAATAAAATCAGGTTTTCACACATTATCTCTCCTGCTCTCATAGTCTCTCATCAGCCTACCATCTGTGTCTTTGTTATCTTTCCTTTGTTTTTCTGCACAAAGTCACATACTGGATCACTCATGTTCTTCTGCATGTGGTTTGAGTCTATATATGAATCCATCTGTAGGATAAATTTCAATCCCAAGTGGAACTGCTGGGCCACAGAATATACGCAAATTGTAGGTAGATTAATTCTCGTGCCCCTTTTGTCCAGGTAATCTGACAAATTCAGTTTTATTTCTAAATGTGTAGCTCCTCAAATTCTCATGAATAGCATTCCTCATATATGGCTTTACTTCCTTTTCTTATACTTTTAAAAAATTATATATTCAAACGTGTATATACTTTCATTATACATAGTTTCATATGTACTGTTACTTAACTGTATAATAGTGGTCATATGCATGCTGTTTGTTATGCAATTCTTTTGTCTGTACTCCTTTAACTCCCTTCTGCTGCTTCCATTCCCCCCATGAATGCCTCCTTTAAGCATTCCCCTTAATAAAATCATTAAATTTTTAAACATAGAGATTCAGACTTAAGTTATACATAACAATTTAATGCTATGGCCAAACTTCAGGTTTGATAGATTTTTCAGTAAAGCAAATATCATACCTGTAGACTTTCTATATACGTCTGGTCCAAACTGATTTCCCCAGTTTATGAAAACTTATTGTACTTATAGCCTAAAACAGAGATTCTCCCACATATATCACATATGACTGATGAATCTACCTATAAGACAAAGTATTATGATGAAATAAAAATAAATAAATAAATAAATAAAATAAAGATATTATGTCCATGGATACAGGATTATGAACAATTTCCAATGAGCTAATAATAACTTTCTGTAGTCAAGTGTGCTTCTTAAATTACAAAGAATAAGTGATATTACCAAAGCAATTATATTAAAATTGCTCTTATTTAAGATAATTTTCAAATATCAATATTTTTAGTAGTACTAGATGATTCAACACACTTCATAACTGGTCACAACACACAATTCAGAACTATTGATCTGAACCAAAAAAAGTTAGTAGTATATATTCTCTATTTTTGTTTCTCAACAAAATTGTAAGGCTATTAAAGGTAGCAGTTGTAGCTTATATATATATATATATATATATATATATATATCTTGTATTTTAGGCATATAAAGAGATAGGTAGATAGAAGACAGATAAATACAGAGTATTCCCAACAACATATATGATGAAATACCCAGTACTTTTGTAGAGTTGGAACATATAGTTTTAGCCAGAAGTGACTAGAGAAGAAAGGAATTAGTATTTTTATGGCCACAAAATATTATTCTTGCAAAGAAAAGAGTCTGATATTGATTTTTTAGTACTTCCATGTTACTGTTTCAAGACTGGAAAATACTAAGGACCTGGATATTTATTCATGTATTTAATTCATATTTATTATGTACCTACTATGTGCTAGTTACAGTTGCATAGGCACCGTGAGTAAGATATAGGTTCTTTCACTGATGATTTTGCCTTCTATTGTAATTGTGGGGGATAGTGTAAAGCAGTCAATTGCGTTATGCTGTGTGCTATGTTAGGATAAGGATAGAGTGATGTAGAAACATGACAGGGGAATTAATCCCTGACTTGATCAGGGTAGTTAAGGAAAGCTTTTGGAGGGAGGTGACATTTAAGTTGGGATCTAAAATGTGAGTAGGATTGGTGGAGAGGAGGTCCAGACAAAATAATAGCACATGCAGAGGTCTAGCTATACTGCATTTAAGAAAACGACACTTTCTTTTTTCTTTTTTTTGAGAGAGAGAGAGAGAGAGAGAGAGAACTTTTTAATATTTATTTTTCAGTTTTCGTAGGACACAACATCTTTATTTTATTTTTATGTGGTGCTGAGGATTGAACCCAGTGCCCCGTGCATGCCAGGTGAGAGCGCTACCACTTGAGCCACATCCCCAGCCCAAGAAAATGATACTTTTAAGGAACCAAAAAAGGTCAGCAGAGCTGAAATACCGGGTATTATGTCAGGAGTGACCAGAGAGGTTAATCATAACGGGTCTTATCTGTCAAGCTAAGAAATTTGAGAATAATGTATACAAGTGTCAGGGATTTATTTATGGATGTGACATGATTATATTTACATTTTAATAAAGTATTAACTCTGGCTGCTAGGGTTGAATTAACTGAAAGAAAGCAGGTTTAGAAGAAGGAAAATTAGTCAAGAGGTCAGTAATTCAGATGATGATGATTCAGATGAGATTTGATTTTTTAGTCTTTTCTAGTTTTCATGTCTTCAATGTAGGCCAGATCTTTTTGTTCCCTCAAAATCAGCTGTCCATACCTTCTCATCTAGTCTATTACTCTTCAGCTGGCAGTCTTAATTCCATGATTTTTAAAATAAGTGGAGGTTCATTGTTCACTCTGTGTTTTCTATTAAGCTTCTTCCAGAATCTGGCACATTTCCTTTTTACGCATGATTTAGCACATTCCCTCTTTCCTTGCATCAAGAGTCTTTATTACATCTGTGTCATAAAATGTTTTATAGGGTGGGTTCTTTCAAAAGTAAACTGTGAGATAGAGATAAGTGTTCATGATATTTATTTGGCAGTACTCTCACGATCAGCAACTGTTCAAGGGAAGACAGGGAAGGAAAAAATGGTAAAGAAGGCAAGGAAAACAGGAGTGGAAAGAGAGAGTTGAGTAGAACAGTCTCAAGGGAGGCTCAGCCAACTCTATAGTGAGCTCTGAAACTGGAACTTCCCTTTAGAGTTGTTCAGCATTGTGGTGAGCAGTCAGGATTTTATACTTCAGTCTTGAGTAGTCCTTGATTGTAGACTGTCCCTGTGAAGTGGTTATGGAACTTGTAAAAGATAGCCCTGTCCAACTAATGGCAATTTTTGGAGGGGCTTGGCAGCTGAGGGCAGTTAGTCAGAAGTGTTCCAGGAAAATGGAGGGAATGAGCCCTGCAGTCCTTAAGGAGTATATGGGCAATGCTTCCTAACATCCATTGTCTATTGTTCTTGGAATAATCATCCTATGAGATGTTAATTGGTATTTAAAATTGACATCTATGGTAAAATAAGTTTATCAAAGACTACGATAAATAGATTTCTTTACTGGAATAATTTTTAGAAGTTTAAATATGCTGGTTTGCATGATGAATCTCTATAGAAGGTAGCAACCACAATTGACCAGAGAACACATTTTTGAGACATACCCATTAAGCATAGTGCCACTGAACATCACTTTGAGAAATTCTGTTCTAGAGGGAAAGGAGACAGAATAATTTTTATGGTCAGAGGGGCCCAAAGATCTAGTAGCTTAGATTTTTGTCTCAACCAGTTAAACATGACAAATCACTCAACTTGGGTCAACTATTAGCAAGGTCTATTACCTATGATGAGATCGCTGTAGACTGTTAAAATCAATACTAAATCAGACAAGACTTATCTATTAATGAAAGTCTACCTGAGTATAAATACAAAATCTTTGTGTTGTTGTTGACTACATTTCTTCTAATTCTGATGAGACTATAGGGTAATTTTCTTGTTTTAGAAATTTATACTGTTGATAAAAATGCAAAATTGTTTTCAAGAAAAACCTATCACATAATGGTAGTGCTGTATGAAACAAGGAGGACTTGGAAAATATTCAGAATGAAGCAGAACTTTTTCAGCTCAACTCCATGTCACCGTTTGCATTTCTGTGATGATTGATTGAGTTGTTTAATCTATTTTCTCACTGCCCTCTTCTTGAAATAGTTATCACCTTGGGATATCTGCTTATCTAATTCCTATATAAATCAATTCAGATTAAATCAGAATCAGTCATAAGGCATTTTCAGAAAGAAAAAAGAAACTTTCCACTGAAATACACAACCTATACTCAAGATAGGTCACGAACAGGAAGACATAATACTGTACGAATATACTTGGAAAGTTAGAGATCAATGTTTAACTTCAAAAATGATAAGAAGGCTCCGCATATCCACTGTAATCTGAAACTACTTTTTTTCTATCATACTGATATTAAGCTTTCTCAAAGTCAGTAGGAAATAACATGTGATTTTGAACATGAATTTTTAGTTATCACACAAGTGTGTGTGTGTGTGTGTGTGAGTGTGTGTGTGTATGTGTGTGTGTGTGTGTCTGTCTAGAGGAAGAAGAGGGAAAGAGAGGTAGGGAAAGAAAGAGAGAGAATCTTTTCACAGAGGTGATCTCTACTATAGTGTGGTATAATATAATAATATAATATAATAACCTGTAGCATAGTAGAGGAGCATAGAAGAGGTAACCTATTCTACTAGAGTACTACTCTACTATAGTAACCTAGAGTATAGTAGAGGTCACCTCTACTATACTATAGTAATCTATTACTCTACTATAGTAGAATAACCTATAGGATTTTATCAGTGGGATAAATCTTGGCTGGAGAAATCATTTTATATTTTGAAATTTAACTATAATACTTATAGATCCTAGTATACATTTTTCCCCAGAGATTATTTGAACCTGTCAACATGAGTTTGTTAACCTTTGGCAGTAATATTTCTTTTATTGTTGTTGCTGTTGTTTTTTTCAACACAATTGGTGTTAGCCATTCTTCCTGACCACATTTTCATGTTCAAAAACGTTTCCTGAAGATTGAATTTTTTTCAGGCTGTATTTTCTTACTGCTGAGACTAATGGGAGAAAAGAACTTAATTCATTAGTACTTAACTAAGTTGAAATGCAATTGAAGTTACAGGTGTACTTGCTCTTTAAGATATCAAAGATAAGGTAGACTATATTTTAAGAAAGTACAAAAGTATTTTCAAAAATCAATGAATTATTAGAAGTAGGAAGTAGAAGAGTGGTTACTATAGTTTGGGAAGTGTTGGAGGAGAAGGGAATGCAAAGATGATTATGAGCAGGTGCTGAGCAGTTGGATAGGTGGAATAACTTCTAATGTTCTATAATACAGTAGGACAATTATGACTTAAAGCTTTTAATTACATATTTCAAAACAGCTAGGAGAAAGGATCTTGAATGTTCCCAAGACAAAGAAATGATAAATATGTGAGGTGATGGATATGCCAACTACCTTGACCTGATAATTACACATTATATATGTGTACTGAAATATAACACTGTACCCTTTAAATGTATACAATTATTCTGTGTCAATTGAAATTCATTTTAAAAACATGCAGTGGAAAACATAAGTAAATTAGTCAAGTTCTATTAGGATGTGATACTCAGAGGTTTGGAAACTTACCCCTTTCCAGTCAGAAATTAATTTTGATTGATAATATGCTGTATACATGTTTTTGACCTTCCCCTATCTTTTTCGTAGTCATCATTTAGTGGAGCCAGAATATTTCTGAGAAATAGAAATAGTGACAAGTCTAGGGCATCAGAAATATGGAGATAGAAAGATATCAATAAAAACACAAGTTGCCTGGAAAAAGGAAATGTGGTTTTAACCTTCCTTGGCTTCTCATTTACTTTCTAAAGAAGTGGTTTTTATGTCAAAATATCATCACTCCCCCCATTCCTACCTAGACAAGAAGAAAGGAATCAGTTAGTTTTTCTGCATTGCAGATACTTTTAATATTTATTTGCTTGCTTTAGCTTTACTATTATTTTCTCTTTATATGATCTATTAATATTATCCATAGAAACCAGGGCAATAGGAAATCAAAGCATTTATTGGACAAAGTATGTACCATGAAATTTAAAAATAAGAAAGTAAATCCCTAAAACTAGGGCAGCAGCTCTTAGCACAAATGAAAGAAGCCCAGACTTTCAAATAATGAATTTACAAAAGAGATACACAAAGAAGATAATGAATCTTAACCTTCTATTCACAGTCTAGAATCCTGATGTTACTTATTCATTGGGAGACGTTGTGAAGAATCTTTCAGGCTCAGTTGTGGGAGAAAGGAAAGAGGTTTTCACAGCAGGATAACAGGCAAGTTTAGGAGAAGACATTCCAGAACAAACTCCCAGGAAAACTTAGCCTACCTATGGTTGGTCGTCTGCCCTAGATTTTGTCTCTTTCTTTCTACTACCTTACTACTTTCACTTTAATTTGTCCACTGGGGAGGGAGGAGATATGTTTTGAAAATTAAAATATCTCTGGGAGTATTATTACCATTTTGGTATGAATTAGTTCAATAATATATATTGTTCCACATTAACTGGTTATCATCAGCTTTTTTCATTCTGATAAATGAATGTAGTTGATTTTGGCTCAGTGCTGGAGAGGGAATTCTGGGGCAACACAAGAATGCAGGATTTCTATGTTAATCAGCTTTCCATTACTATAACCAATACTTGAGTTAATCAACTTATATAGAGAACAGGTTTATTTTGGCTCACAGTTTTGGAGGTTTGAGTTTATGAGTGGTTGATCCTAATGCTTTTAGGTCTCCGGTGGGGAGGCAGAACATCAGAATGGGAGTGCATGAAGTGCTTAACTCATGACCATGGAGGGAAAAAGAAAAAAGAAGAAAGGAGTGGGATCCCATAATCCATTTCAAGGGTATGCCCTCCAGTGTCCTAAAGACCCCCACCTCCACTACCTCCCAATAGTGTCTCCATGGGGACCAAACCTTGAATACACAGAGCCTTTTGGGGCACTTAAGATCCAAACTATAGCAACTTCTAAAGTGAGGAACATTTTGGAAATGCCTTAAAAGGGTAGTAAGAGACCATTCTTTTACTTTTTATCATCATTTACCAATTAAATACCACATGGCCTTCTACCTCCTACAATTCAAAATTCCATTAAGTATCATTAATATAGCTATATTGTGAGTTAAGTAGCATCTGCTGTGTAGTCAAATAAATTCACAATAACTTACAGTATTGTATACTAATTAATAATGACACACAACTGTGATAGTTGCTAAGATACTTGAAGTTTGCACAACTAGCATTTTCTGTCCCAATAAGCACTTATATAGGATCCAAACTGGAAAATTACTTGGTGAAAATTGGGAAACAAAAAAAGTTTTAAGGGAGCTAAAAATTTTCTAATCTAACCCTTTCTGATACCCCTCAAAAGTCTAAACCTTATTTCTGTATTTCATTCTTATAAAGAAGTCTCGATTTTTACTGACAAATTTTATTCAATAGCAGAATATAAACAGCTATATTTTTGATCAGTTTTTCCTAACTAGTTTTGGATATAGAAACTATTTTATTCATTTTCCTATTTATTTGAATGATGAGAATTGATATCAGTGTAGCTTCAATCCAATTATGAATTTCATACAATGTGCAAAGTGCTACAAGGAACTGAATGCCATTTTTATCAGAAGATTCTAGTCCACCATTTTGTCACAATCCCTAATGTACAAATAAAATCAGGTAGACCTTAGGGAATGTATTTTCCTGGCCCTTCCTTGATCACAGTCTTGCAGTTTACAGAGTATTTTTAGGAGCTAGTGACAACCCAGTTCTATGTAGTAATTCATAGTTAGTATTATGAAATTCGCAGGGATAAAGGCTCAGAATCTCCAGTTAGTTAAGAAAAATGTGAGATAAAAGCTGCTTCCAATTTCTTATAACTTGATAGCTCCTAGGCTCAAACCTGGTTTATATGAAATTTAAGCCCATGGATGTCTCTGCTGAGAAGACAAAGGTGAGATTCTTGATTAATGTAATAATTAATGTAAAAATTAGGCCAAATTCAATGTATCTTAGGTAACCCCTTGTGTATTTCATGGGTGAATTCAAGAAGGTGATCAGTATTCCAAGGGGATATTAAGGTGTTGAACAACCCAACCAGTGCCTCAATTAAAGGCTGAAGTTTAGCTGTGGGATGGATGGGGTCAGTCAGAATGAGAGTCTGGGATGCTGACTCATTTAATAATGCTTCCCCCAAAGAACCAGTTTCAGGAAATAATTCATTCTGTGTTCAGACTCTCAATGTGGAAGTTATCCAAGATGTTCTGAATTGAGGACTATCTGAACTTGTAATTCAAGACCCTCTACCAAAATAGCCACTATTTATAATAACTCCTATCTTTCTATCAGTCATATAGATGCTTCCTCATCTGAGAGTGGGATTGTGCCATGTAACTCTGCTATCAACAACTGTATTTATCCTTTCTTTGATAAACTTTGGATTGATACATGTTGCCTACCTCTATTTTTGTATCCATGTTTCTTATTTCTGACCTTGGCATTCCACTGAAATTGTCTCTGTAGCATCTAGAATATGTTCACATTACCTTTCCCCTATCATCTTTTTTTCATTCTTGTCACTACACTGTAATGGTGACAATCCATCTCCTTCACTATTAAGAATAAAAATTACTATTATTCTCCCATCATCCTTTCTAACTAATAGAGACCTGTGATCTTGATCATTATTTTACAATCTCTCCCCCAAAGGCTTCATATACTCTAATGACTTCAACTGTCATTTTCTTTCTTTTTTAATTGGTTGCTCATGATAATACAGTGATCTTGACATATCATACATTTGATTAAAATGGGGTATAAATTCTCATTTTTCCATGTGTACAGATTGCAGGATCACATTGGTTATACAGCCACATTTATACATACAGCAATCCTAGTGTCTGTTGTATTCTGTTACCCTTCCTATCCCCCCTCCCCTCCCCTCATTTTCATATAACTAATCCTCGAATCTTAATATGGAAATCCAGTGTCATTAATCTAATCAAATAATGAGCATTTCTAAGTTTTGATATTAAGCCCACAAAGAGATTCCATAGAAGCTGGATGTGAGAAGAATGGAGAACCAGTAGAAGGACAACCAATAAGATCTTTCAAAGATGGGGATCCTGAAAGTTAAAAAGTACTACAAACATCTAGATAGAATATCAAACAGTATTATTATTCTTGTGATTATCCATAGTTTGACTCAAGTATTTTGATAAGGCTCTACTTCCTTCCAGTTTTTCTGAGAAAGCAAATCTATTCACATCCTGACTTCCTCAAAGGTGATTTCTTGTAGACAAGGCAGTGCAACCATGGCAAAAAAATTCCTTTCCACCAACCTCAATCTCTGTGCTCCTCATGGAAGATGAATTTTCACATATTTTTTATTTTATCGGTTCTTTTCAGTAGTTTTCACATCATAAGATGAATGCACACACACATGCACATGTGCTCACATATATGTATGTATACACATTTATTAACATATAGGCTAAAAAATTAAAAGGGATTCTCCTTGTCAGGAGAAATTAAAAGGAAACAAAACCAATAGCTGTTTGTTTCATGTAATCAATTTCTGTTAATAACCAAACAAAATCTTTTCTGCTACAAGGAAGCTGGCCTCTGTGTGATCTTATATGAATTGGTGAAAGATAAACAGTATGTATTGCTAAATATAGAAAAACATCTAGTAACTATGTAGCTGAATGGTAATATTTATAATTTCAGTGTGATAAGATTGTGGAACATGGTTTTAGTTTCTGTTTTTCTTCAATGAACTTTTATTCTTTTGGTAACAAAAATAATTAAGGCTTAAAATTATAGGTGATTATGGCTATAATCTCCATTTTGAATATCCTACTGCCTAGAATCTTAAAAGACACATATCCCTCTCCCCCATCAATTTTCTGTGTAACATTTTTTAATTTATCTTGTTTTTTTAAAAAAAAATTTTAGACGTTGATGGACATTTATTTTATTTGTTTATTTATATGTGGCACTGAGAATCGAACCCAGTGCCTCACACATACTAGGCACCACCCCAGCCCCGGATTTAGCTTGTTTTGAACACAACAATTATTGTAGGAGGTGTTGGAAGTTCTATTTAGGTATCCTGATGATCCAAGGCTAGGAATGTCAGAACCCAGTACCTTTATATGAGGTGCTTTTGGGATGTTTTTCTTTTCTCATCATTATTTCATATTCAAGTTTATCTATTAGTTTTCAATTTTATTTTAGTGACTTATATTTTGTTAAAACAAATGAGCAATTCTAGTGTGATTTATTTGATTATACATAGGAGTTTCATCTTATGGGGGAGAAGTTGATTTCTATGTTTTCATGTCAGCAATTAAGGTAAAATTATACTTAAGCCAAAAATATCCTTCAACATCTCTTAAATTGCTGTTATGTAGGCCCTACAAAGTTCAAATTCCATGAATTAATTTATCTAGTTCCCTCTGCATTTTAGTTGTGATTTTCTTTTTTTTGGGACTTTAGAGGCCAAGTTCTAGTTTGGTCACATAAGTAGAAGTTGGAAAATAAATTCCCATTGCTTAAGTTTGTTTATGACAGGACTTTGTTTCTCCAGGATAAATTTCTATCAACATTTCTGGGTCAAATCATATGTGCAGTTTAAAAATTTTATAAATAACACCTGCCTTTCAAAGACCTAATTTTAAAATTACAACAAAAGTTTTAAAAATAAATTAAATTGGAGACCAGGCCTGAAGAATCTCTGAGCAGAGAGACCTAATTAGGTCACATAAGTAACCTTAATCTTGTTTGATTTGAAGACATAAGCAAAACTTGATATTTTTCTTCTGAATGTGTGTTATTAAGAAAAATGAGTGGGCAGGGGTATCACTCAGTAGTAGACTATTTGCCCAGCATGTGTGAGGCCCTGGGTTTTATTCCTAGAAACTAAAATAAATAAGCAAACAAACAAAAACTTAAGCTCAACCAACTAGAAATATTCAGTTAACTAAGTTATGTAACTAGGGCCTTTCCATCAGGATAGATTAAATAAGGCAACTGTAAAACTGTTACTAATCAAATACTTTCTTTACCTCTGTGTTCACACTTAAAAAGCCTTCCATTTACTTTCTCTCAAAAGAGCCCATGAATCACTTCTGGATTGGAACTGCCTAATTCATGAAACTGTTTGCTCAAATGAACTCTCTAAAAACTTCATTGTGCCTCAGTTTACCTTTTAAGAGATTATATAAGCATACTTATTTTCTCATATCTTCATCAGCACTGTATCTATCAAATAATTAAACTTTACAAATATGCTAAATACAATTATTTGAATTAACCTTTCCTGAATTGTGGATGATTTAATATGATTTATAATATTAAATGTGGATCACTTAATATGTTTTATAATATGATTATAAACAATGAGAGGCAATATAATATGATGACTAAAGAATGTTGTATCTTAACACTGGTTGCAAACATTTATTTAATCTCTCCATGTCTCAGTTTTCTTATCTTTACAATTGTAATAATAGTAGTATCTTCATTAAAGATTAGTTTGAGAATCAAAGAGATTAATGTATGTAAATTTCTTAGAAGATCCCTGATATAGGTTAATGCCATTTCGATTTTATCTATTATTTTTTATAGGACAGAACAAAATAAAACAAAATCTCATGGTCATAGACTAGCTGATCAATATTGTTAAAACGTCCATACTATGCAAAGTGATCTACAGATGCAAAGAATTTCTATCAAATACCAATGACATTCTTCACAGAATTAGGAAGAAAACAATCCTCAAATTTGTATGCATCACACACACACACACACACACACACACACACACACACCCCTGAAAAGCCAAAGCAATCTTGAGCAAAAAGAATAAAGGAGGAAGCATTACACTGACTGACTTCAAAATATACTACAGAGCTTTAGTAATCAAAACCATGTAGTACTGGCATAAAAACAGACAAATAAACCAATAGAGTAGGATAGATATCCTAGAAGTAACCTGATGAATCCTCAGCCAACTGACTTTCAACAAAGGTGATTAGGATACACATTGGAAAAGGATACTCTTTTCAATAAATGGTGCGGGGAAATTGGGTATACACATGCAGATGAATGAAATTGGACCCCTATCTCTCAACAGTTACAAAAATCAACTGAAAATGGATTAAACATAGATGCAAGACCTAAAACTATGATACTAATAGAAACAAATAAGGGAAATGCTTTAGGACATTAGAATGAACTAGGAATTTTTTGGAGAAGATGCGTAAAGCACAGGAAACAAGGCCAAAATAGACAAATGAGATTACTTGAGATATAAACTTCTACACAGCAAAGGAAATGATGAACAGAGTCTACAGAATGGGAGAAATATTTGCAAACTATACAACTGACAATAATATTTAGAATGTATAAGGAACTCAAAATAACTCTATAGTAAAAGAAACAAACCATCTGATTTTAAATTTGATGAATGACATTAATAGACATTTCTCGAAAGAGGACATACCAATGGCTAACAGGAATATAAAAATGCTCAACACCTCTAATCTTCAGGAAAATGCAAATCAAAACCATAGTGAGATATCACCTCATGCCAGTAAGTTTGCCTTTTACCAAAAAGTTTAAAGATAACTCGTGCTGGCAAGGATGTGAAGGAAAGGGTACCCTAGTATTCTGTTGGTATAAATTTTAATCAGTACATTTACTTTGAAGAACAATATGGAGGTTTCCCCAAAAATTAGAAAACTATCAGAATATCCAGCACTCCTAGTACTTCATATATATCCAAAGGTGCCGCAGTCTGGCTGCAGCAAAATAACCGGGGGGGTGACGAACAAATTGTGTACGTTGATACAGCAGGAGTGGAAGCCGTTTATTGCAGGACAGGAGCAGTATTTATACATTCCACACAGCTTATCTAATTAGCATAAACTAGATACATCAGTCAACCAATAAGGAATCTCCACACTTAATGGCTCGCTTTTGTTACTTCTCAAACCACTCCCTCTGGCATTTTGCCAGGCACCATGCAGACTTGTTTACGAACTCTAACATTCCCCTGGCAAAATGCCAGGTGTTATTTTGACTTGTTTACAGACTCTAACACAAAGGAAATGAAATCGCTATCTCAAAGAGACATCTGGCCACCCATGTTCATTTTAGCCCTAGTCACAATAGCCAAGAAAGGGAAGAAAATGTGGAACATATACACAAAGAAATACTATTCATCCATTAAAAAGAATGAAATCCTGTCATTTGCAATGACATGGATGGGGCTGGATTTCATGAAGCAAAATAATCCAGGCACAGAAAGACATGTATCACATGATCTTACTCATGTGGAATCTAAAAAAGTTGATCTCACACAAGTTGAAAGTAGAATTTTGGTTATCAAAATGGAGGGTTGGGGAAAATATGTACTAAGCTGCAGTTAGATAAGAGCAAGAAATTCTAGCATGTTATTGCACAATAGGGAAACTAGAGATAATAATAATAATATTCCATATATTTCAAAAATCTAGAAGATTTTAAACATTCTCACTATAAAGAAATGATAAATGTCAAGTAGATATGTTTACCCTGATTTAAACATTTGACAATATATATGTGTGTTGAAACATGACATAGCAACCCATAACTATGTATAATATTTGTTATGTGTCAGTTTAAAATAAACAAATGAAAATTAATCTTCTCTCATATTTTAAAAAATGAACTGCATATTCCCGTTCTTTTAAAATTTATTTTAATTGACAAATAATAATTTTATACATATAATATTTAAATAATATATAAGGGTTACAATGTGAAAATTCAACACATGCATACATTGTGAAATGTTCAATTCAGCTTAGTTAGCATAAATCTCTTATCTTTCATTAATATCACATATTTTACTCATTCTTTAATTTGACATTTCTCTTTAACTATGGTATGTACACTTAAAGTTTTACACTTAGATTTTTGATGCATTTTGTTATTTATTTTGGTGTACAACACCTATTAAAGATATAGTCTTTATATTAGAGCTTTTGGTTATTCACGGTAGTTAGGTTCATCCTGACAAATTCAAACATGCATGGAATTCAATTTCAGTTCATGGTCCCCCCTTTCTCCTGTTTTCCCTTCTGTCCTCCCTCCCCTCTCCCATTGTCCTTCTTCTACTGTACTAGACTTCCTTTCACTTGTCTAATAGATAATTAATACAAATTAATAATTTGTATTTGATTGGTTCTTTATGATATCCTATCCTTCCCTCCTCCTTTTCTTAATTTTTTTTTCTGAAATACAGTCCAATGAGTTTCACCGATCTTTTTAAAAAAATTTTTTAGATGTTGATGGACCTTTATTTTGTTATTTATTTATATGTGGTACTGAGAATAGAACCCTAGCACATGCTAGGCATGTGTTCTACCACTGTGCCACAAACCCAGCCCCATCCTTTCCTTTATTTTACTTCAGGTTCTGCATATGGGAGTAAACATTCAATCTTGGAGTTTCTGAGTTTTACTAATTTCATTTAGCATGATATTCTCCATTTCCATCCATTTACTGGCAAATGCTATAATTTTTTTATGGCTGAGTAGAACTCCACCATATGTATGTGTGTGTGTGTATGGATATATATATATATATAT
>NW_026000283.1:13301462-13306769 GCF_001458135.2 Marmota marmota marmota | reverse complement strand
GGGGAAAAAAAAAAAAAAAAAGGAAGTTAGTGCCAGTACCTGTATGATGGAGTACTGAGCCTATGATTTCTCTGGCAGTTGTAAAGTTTCTGGTCTAATACCTAAGTCTTTGACCCATTTTTATTTGAGTTGTGCAGGGTAAGAGATAGGAGAGGAGTAAACTTATAGTCTTATTATTCCCACCCCCCAATAAAGGCTAGTCAATTGATCCAAAATAATTTATTTTATATTCAACCATTTACCCATTGATTTTAAACATCATCTCTCACACTGAATACTATGCCATTCTCATTTATTTTTGGACTCCCTTTTGAGTTCCATGATTGTGTCTGTCTCTTCATTCACAGTATAAAATATTTTAATTATTATGGCTTTATGACTTTTAAAATGTGCATTTAAATATATCTGATAAAGCTAGCCCACACCCTTGTGGGTATTATCTTGGGAATTTCCCTGGAGGTCCTCATGTGCTGTTTTCTCTTTGATCTTTAGAACCAGCTTATCTAGTTCTAAAAATAACCTGTTAGTATTTTATTGGGATTATATAAATATGTGGATCATTTCAGGTATTTACTCTTCCAAAGCAAAACAAGATATGTTTAAGTTAATTTACATTTATAGAAGTTTTATACTCCCTGTAGGATTAAAAATTTTCTCCTCTTGCATTTATTGTTATTTTTCTAAAACTTTTACTTTTTCATTGCCTCCATAGCTATGTATACATTACCTTTTTAATTCTATACATTGCATATTTTATATTTATGTATATTACATTTGATTAGTCTAGGGAAAGTCATATATTTTGTTGTAATTTTCATAGAACTACCTATTTTAGTTCTTATGTCTTTTGTTCCTTAAATCCTACATTTCTGATTTAATCTCTACTAATTACTTCTTTCTCACTGACTTTTTCAGTTTGAGTCTAAGTAAAATACGTATTTATTTTGCATGTTTAATTAAGAAGAGCACTTACAGTTATGAATTATTGTGAGCATAACTCTAGTAATATTCCATACTTTTGATATGTTGTTTATTGAAATCACAATATTTCTAAACCATTGCTTATTATTTTTCTAAATCATTGATAATTATAGTATACTTTATTTTCTCTATATGCAGTAAGTTATTTAGAAATGCAATTATTATTTCCATATTTCAATTTAAAAATATTTGCTCATTTCTATTTTTATTGCATTGGGTAAGAAAATGTAAACTGTATGCTTTGCAGTTTGGGAAAGTGATCATAGTCTAATTAATCAGAAGGAAATTGCACAGAAATTGTGTAAGGTATGGTGCTCAATATCTAACCTTATTAAGTGTTTTTATTTTTTATAATTTTTAGTTGTAGATGGACACAATATCTTTATTTATTTTTATGTGGCTCTGAGGATCGAACCTGGTGCCTCACATGTAGGAGGCAAGTGCTCTACCACTGAGCCACAGACCTATAGTGTTTTTATTTGTAGGATATATCCTTATTTATTTCTTATGAACTTGACAGACATAATTTAAAAATCCAATGCTTCTGATGATGGAATTGGACAAATTATGTAATCCTCCTGTACTTCATTATTAAATTGAGCTCAGCTCATGTTATGTTTAAAATTTATGAAGTTTATGTAGTTTAGTGTACATAAAGTGTTTTCCATGCTCTTTAAAACATAGTATTTTTATCCTAAAATTGTTTACTGATTTTTTTGGCCACTCTTATTTTGATTTTTAATGCAATGTGAAGATCTTTGTTCTTTAAAGGATAGATCTCAGGGCTGGGGTTATGGCTTAGTGATAGAACACTTGCCTAACATATTTAAGGCACTGGGTTTGATCCTCAGCACCACATAAAAATAATTAAATAAAATTAAGGTATTAAAAAAAGATAGATCTGAACCTTTCAGTGTTATCATTTTAATGGTTCCTCTTCTCCTATCCTTCACTCATTCCTTCCTCACTTTCTTTTTTCTTCTTTTTGAAGTTCATTTCATCTTTTTATTATTTCATATATATTTTATCTTCTAATAAAACTTTTTTGTGGGCTCTGAGTTTTGAGTTTCATATAATTTTCATATGTTAAAAATATTCTCTTGATTCTTTTCAACATTTTAAAGATATAAAATCCATCCCTAGTTTGTGGCCATACAAAATAGATGGTGGAGTGAATTTGGCCATGGACCATAATATGCCTGCCTCAGCCCTATTGCACTTCTGAATCTTCCTTATTTATCTTCTTTCAACCTATGTGAGTCATTTCCTAGGTTGAGTATTAAAGCAAATACATTTATTATCTCAGTAGTTTTTTTCTCTTGTCACTGTAACAAATTACCACAATTTGCAGCTTAAAACAGCAGTTATGATCTCACAGTTCTATAGCTTGGAAGTCTGTGTTGATTTGACTCATTTCTCTGCTCCAGGTTCTACAAGGTTGAAATCACTGTGTCAGCTGGTTGAACTTCTAAGAAGAGATTCTGGGAAGAATTCACTTCCCAGCTCATTCTTCAGAGCTGAATTCAGTTCCCTGTGGTTGTAGAAATGAGATCCCCATTTCCTTTTGACTGTTAGCTCCTATGGCCTCTCTTTGCACTCTGATTTAAACATTACACAATATATACTTGTGTATGATGTACACATGTTCTGAAATAACACTTGGTTTCTCATAAATATTCACACTCCTGTTGTGGTTAGGATATGAAGTGTACTGCATACAGCTCTTGTGTTGGAAACATGATATCCAATGTAGCAATGTTCAGAGGTGAAATGATTTCCTTATGAGAGCTGTAACCTTATTAGTGGGTCAATCTATTAGGTGGATTAATCATTTGAATGGACTATTGGGTGGTAAGTGTAGGCAGGAGGTGCATGGCTGGAGAAAGTAGATCATTGGGGCATATTCTTGGGGATTATATTTTGTCTCTGGCTTCTGGTTCCTCTCTCCTCCTGTTCCTGGTTGCCATGAGCTGAGCAGCTTTCCTTCACCAATCAATCTCCTCAGCATTTGCTAAAACTCCCTAAACATAGTGGCATAGACCCTTGCCAAAAAACAAAAACAAAAACAAAACAAAACAACCCCCCTCAGATTTGCAGTGGATCTGTAGCTACAGCTCTCTCTCCCCACTAAACCAATGGCAGAAAGTAGTACCCAGCATAGTGCCTGGCACATCTTAGGCACTCAATAAATGATATTTCCTTTTTCTCATTTTCTAAGTGGTTTATAGTTGTGAGCTTAGGGCTTTATATTTGTTACAGCTTTAGTGGGGCCTATATAAAGAGCCTTTAGTTAGATACCTTAACATCAGTGTTATGATTTACTGACATATAGAATATTAGAAAAACTATGGAATTTGAGTAAGCATTTGGCCAATGTCCTCATTGTAGAGGTGGGAGGGTCTATGTTGTGAGTGCTTATGTCTTGATCTAATTAGCCTATATATCTTGATGCTAGTTATTCAGCAGTTAGAAGCCCCCTAAATCACATGAAATTCTTAATGCTACTAAATGTCCTAACTTCTATGATATGGTTTGTCTGTCCTACAAACATTGATTGATACCTGAGCCAGGCTCTGGCCTTAAGAACTGTATAACTTTGGGCAAAGTAGGTATCGTCTCAGAATATCCATTCCTACTCTGAAAAAGTAGGATAATAATATCCCTCCCCTATGGTTGTTAGGAGCTCACATTTATAAAACAAATCATAGGGTGCTAGTAATACATGATGGTTTGCGTTGTACTCTTTTCCTCACCTACACTATAGGCATTTCTGATCTCTAGTCAACTGTTAAATTTTTTATTTCTTCTCATGTGTTTGCCAAAAGCCCTGGCCATTATTGGTTTGGAGCATGGCTTAGAGGTCAATGCTTTCTTGTTTTCTACTTGGTTATCTCAGTTAAAACTCTTGAAGTAATGTAAACAGATGATGTATGCCAATATTTGTATTGCAATAATGGGAAGAGTGAAAGGTAAAGATGTATTAATGGACTTCTCTTAAGAAGCATACTGAAGCCACTTGTTTGCCTATTCTTCATTTGGTGCTTCATAGGTTTAAAACTATAGTTTTCAAATTGTGATTGTGGTCTAAGAAGATCTGGGATTTCTTAAACCCTTTCAGGGGTTCCTTCTACTTACATGTTTATGTGAAGTTGGATCTTCTGTATATATTTTAGGCAAACAACATATTGAAGGCAAAAACAGTTTTGAAAATTTAGCTGTCTTCTAAAAACCATACAAGCATGAGAGTTGCAAATATGTGAAACAATGACATTCTTTCTGCTAACATTTTCTTGGTTTTGGAAATATCACTTTTCAAAAAAAAAGAAAGAAAATGTCACTTTTCATGAAAATGTAATTTGTGTTAATATATAATAGGTTTGTGACTGTTAAGTGAATTTATAAATATTTTATAAATTTATAGTGCATTATATTTAGACATAATATTGGGGTTCATTTTGACATAATAATGCATGCATGCAATAAAATTTGCTCCATTTAAGTTCCCAGTACTTCCTCTTTCTCTCCCCTCCTCCCTTTCCCTATTCTCCTTCCTCTACTGGTCTTCCTTCTATTTATTTACAGTTTTTGAAATTGGTGCTTTATATATAAATATAAAGGTGGAATTCGCTGTGGTATAATCATATATGCTTATAATATAATTTAGTGAATTTCATTCCCATTCCTCCTTTTTCCTCTTCCTCCCTATTCCCTCTCCTCTTGCTCTCCTTCACTGATTTCCCTTCTTTTCATGGGACTCCCCCCCTTTTTCATTTATTTTGCTCTAGTTTCCACATGTGGGAGAAAACATTTGACCCTTACCATTCTGACTCGAGCTTACATATCACATATTCTTTATCCATTCATCTGTTGATGGGCTAGTTCCATAACTTGGCTATTGTGAATTATGCTGCTATAAACACTGATGTGCCTATATCACTTGAATATTTTGATTTTAGTTCTTTAGGATAAATACCAAGGAGTGGGATGACTGGGTCATATGGTGGGTCCATTCTTATTTTTTTGAGGAATCTCCATATTGATTTCCAAAGTGGTTGTACTAATTTACAGTTGCACCATAAAGGTACAAGTATACATTTTCTCCCACGTCCTCACCAGCGTTTATTATTATTTGTATTCTTGATCATTGCCATTCTAACGTGAGAGACAAAAATCTCAGTGTAGTTTTGATTTGTATTTCCCTGATTGCTAGGGATGTTGAACATTTTTTCATATATTTGTTCTCCATTTGTTATTTGTTTTGAAAAATGTCTATTAGTTCTTTTGTCCATTTCTTTCGTTTTTTTTTTTTTTTTTTTTGTACTCAGA
>NW_026000283.1:13292560-13300949 GCF_001458135.2 Marmota marmota marmota | reverse complement strand
GTTTTTTTTTTTTTTTTTTTTTTTGTACTGGGGATTGAACCCAGGAGCACTTAACCACTGAGCAACATCCCACCTCTTTTCTATATTTTATTTAGAGACAAGGTCTCACTGAGTTGCTTAGGGACTTGCTATATTGCTTAGGCTGGCTTTGAACTCTCAATCCTCCTGCCTCAGCCAACTGGCCCCATAGTCCATTTCTTGATTGGGTTATTTTGTTTGTGTGTGCTAAGTTTTTTGAGTTCTTTGAATGTCCTGGATAAATATTTTTGACAATTTCTTCATTTAAATTCTAATATGGTGAATATTAATAGATATAAACCACATAATTTAAAAAGCTTCTAGAGTCCTTAATAATTTTCAACATTATAAAGAGTTCCTGAGAACAAAATATTGAGAATTGCTGGTCTAGATAAAAGAACTCAAATTACAAATTTACAGTTCTTCTGCAAATTCCTCTGTAGCAAGGACAAGCAAACTATTGCCCACAGGCCAATGCAGACTTCTGCTTGCTTTTGTAAATTGTTTTATTGAAATAGCTATACTCATTTGTGATATACTGTTTATGGCTGCTTTAGCTCTATAATGACAGAGGTGAGTGGTTGAGACATACATGATGTTGTCCACAGAGGTGAAAATATTTACTATCTGGCCCTTTGTAGAGAAAGTTTGCTGATCCTGCTCTATAAGAAAGAATGGCTGTGTCTAACTACTTAAAGTGAAATGCATTTCTTTTATTTGATTCATTCCAGTATTATCTGTATCTAGATATACTAAATCAATTTTGGTGATCACTGAAAAGACATGATAAAGCTATACTGCACATGATCACTCAATGAATTCTGATAATCTCCTATGTTGCAGATATTGTGCTAAGAAATTGGTATATGGTGTTGGATAAAATAGGTATTGATTTATCCTTATGGAGCTTGTATACTATTTACTCAGGCTTATTTTTGGATTTGAGTACACTATGATTTATAAACCTTTGTCTAGAGACACAGACAGTTGTCAGAAATATGCAGGTTTTCTGATTGAATGTGGCCTCTCAATTGGAAGTCTAAATGCTATCAAATTTAAGTTTGAAGAACATATGACATTTGGATTCATATTCATATCTTCTCGGGACAAGATAGATTCATGTGCTAGGAGAATTCAACAACATTCATTTATTAGTTCAGCAAGAATGTATTAAGAAGTCTGTGCACAGGACACTGTGCTGGTATGTGATCTATAGCCACCAAGTAATTACTGAGCATCATACCACAATTAGAAAGAGAGAGAGAGAGGGACTATCATTATTATTATTACTAGTGCTGTTATTGTATTGGAGTACTATTACTTCTGAACTACAGCCTCTCAATAAGCTATGTAGATGATCATAGAAAAAAGGATCACTAGATTTATTTTCCCTTTCTCTCAGCACCTAGAAGAAGATGATAATTTATTTCATATCTACTTTTGAATTTCAATGGTGGGCTTCAAGCAGAACTGTTTACATTTAGATGTGATTCAACTTGCTCATATCTGAAACTGAGAGGTTAAGTGGGTTGCCCAAGATAACACAGCTAGTTTTGTGGTAGACTGAGAACTAGAATCACAGACATGGGATTTTTCCATTGAGAGACCCTGTTCTCTTTTTTCTAAGGTGTTTACTGTGAAGGCAACATGAGCATTACATGGAATATACTTCTTAGGACAAAAACATGAAATTAAAATCCATTCATGATGAGATCATGTCTCTGAGCGGTTCAGAATAATTCTATGATATACTCATTCATATGGGAAGTTGATTCCAAAAGTAATGACAAGGAGAGGTCAAAATAAGCATTGTTTTCTGGATTAGGATAATTGAGGTAAGAATGGTAAGGCAGGAGTCACACTACTGAAAAAGGACACATGACCAGTAAACTACTTAGCAATAACACAGTCTTTTTATATTTGTATCTAGAGAACCGGTTCAAATTGTGCTGGTGGGGAAATTAAGTGCCTCAATATTTCTAATATTATTTCTTATACATAAAAATTAAGGGGCTGGGGATGTGGCTCAAGCGGTAGCGCGCTCGCCTGGCATGTGTGCAGCCCGGGTTCGATCCTCAGCACCACATACAAACAGAGATGTTGTGTTCACTGGAAAAAATAAATAAAAAATAAATATATTAAAATTCTCTCTCTCTCTCTCTCTCTCTCTCTCTTTATTTAAAAAAAAATTAAGCTGATAGATATACTATATCCTAGGGCTGCTGCAAGGATTACAGATGACAATTGAAAACACTTAACTAATTCCTGGAATAGAGTAAGCATTCAGTTAAAGATGGTTATTATCACTAGTATAAATTTTTTTTTTAATATTTATCTTTTAGTTATAAGTGGACACAATATCTTTATTTTTTATTTTCATGTGGTGCTGAGGATCGAACCCAGTGCCTCATGCATGCTAGGCAGGTGCTCTACCTCTGAGCCACAACCCCAGCCCAGTAAATTAATTTTTTTCATAATCACTTTTAGTGATCCAAATATAACTAGGTTTACACAGATAACCAGGTAGTCCTAGTATCCTGAGAAAGAATCTTCTTTTTTTATTTAAAAAAAAACAACCCTATAACTCTTTTTTAAAAAAGAGACTTGCATCTCCATGTAAGTTTTGCAAGGGATTTGGGGAAAGAGTACACATGCAAATGTATTCAATAATATGTTATCACTAACAATAGAATGTAAATTAATAAATTGTCCTTCTGGCTTTCACATGGAAAAGAAATGATAGATCATACAGAAATTTATACATAAGTGGCATGTAATCTCTATGCTTCGTATGATAGACTACATTATCACATCTTACTTTTCTTTTTTGGCTTTGTAATATAAGTATTTTCACTTGTACCATTTGATGTAGGCAAACAAAATATAGTGATGGGTTTGGGAGGGGGAAAGTTGAAGTGAACTTTTAGAGACTAGAATGTCCTGCTCAATTTGTAGACTTCTAGACCTTCATGGAAAACCTGCTCTGGTAAGCCATCATTTCTTTACCCCAACAAAATTAATTAAGAAGCTTCAAGTTACACATTTATACATTTATGGTGACCCCTGATCATTGGATAACTAGGAAAATAATCTAAATGTCTCTTATTTCAAGGCCCATTGATAGTCTAACATTTGTTGAGTACCTATTAAGTGTCAGGCACTGTGCTAGGCCATAGAAAATGCTGAAACTCAGACCTTGTCCTTAAGGCTGACTGCTAGTACATTCATTTGAAAAAATATGTGTTGACTGCCTGCCATGTGCCTCATGCAGGACATGTTGTAGTAAATAAGACTGATTGGTTTCAGCCCTTAAGGTTGTTGTAGTCTAATGGGAGAGACAGATTTAGTCAAACAAGTTTATGATTGTAAACAGTGGTGCATGCTATTAGTAAAGAGTGCTTTGATATCCTGAAAGCATGGAAGAGGTGAACTTGATCTAATCTTAGGCTTCCCTGAGGAACTGACATTTGATTTAAGATATGAAGGCAAAGTGTTACCTAAAAAAGGAGAAAGGGAACCATTCCTAAAGAAAGAGCAGCATGGGAAAAGCACCTGCAACAGAATGAATCACAGCAGATCTTAAGTGCTGAGAAAATGGTAAACATGGTTGGAAAGCAGAGATCAAGAGAAAACATGTTGTAAAATTAGGCTGGAGAGATAGTCATGAGTAGGTTTGCATAGGCCCTTGTAGATCATGAAAGAGTGAATTTGGGGGCTGGGGATCTGGTTCAGTGGTAAAACACTTTCTCATCATGTGGGAGGCCCTGGGTTCAATCCCCAGCACCACAACAATAAAAAATTAAAAAATAAAGAGATAGAAATAGTAATTTAAAAAGAGGAAAGCAGTTCCAGAATTTCAAGTAGCAAAGAATATGATCTGTTTTTCTTTCTTTCTTTCTTTTATTTGAACATAATTTTGAATCATGAGTAGAGGATGATTTGTTGGTGGGAAAATGCTCAAGGACAAATAATCAGATAGGAAGCTTTTTTTTTTAGTTTAGGCAAGAAATGATATGGGTACTTCAACTAGAGCGGCAGCAATGGACATAGATAGGAAGAGATGAATTTGCTTCAAATAATCACCCTATCACCCTCTCTTAAAAAGTCTCATCCCTTAAAAATACTCTGAAGAGTTTTCTCATCCAAGAATCCTATATTAAGCTCATTAATCATTTCCCCTTGACCTAGGAGGTATTAATTGCTTCCTGACTATTATTATCACTATCCCCTTTTTGCCTTTTCACTTCTCTGATAGTTTTTACATCAAATTCTCTCCTCACTGGGTTTGGGTTGGTTTGTTGGTTTAGTACAATAAACATTTAATTTTAACAATATATTTTATAACAAAATCATGTATGCTGTGTGATAAAGACTAGTAGCTGTGTAGTTGCATTATAAATGCTCTGATCCTACTACTTGTAATTTAAGAGAAAATAAAAAGCTTAAAAATCCAAAGTGGAAAAATTAGTTCTGATGCCCACAGATTTAAGGGGTAGTAGAGGGAAAAGGAATTTAGTCAAATTCTCAAAAATTTCCAGGTTTTTTAAGGTGAAAAAACCTGAGGTCCAGAGATGCTAATTCACTTGTGAAAGATCACAGAACTACCTAGTTAGGAGAGGCTGTTCAGTAAGCAGAGAGCCAAAATTTAATTTCTTGAATCCAGTGTTTAGTCTAATACACCATGACATATTTGAACGATCTTCACTGATCCTTATGTTCTGAGAACAGAAAAACAAATCAAGAATGATTGAGCCAGTGATATTTATTTTTATTTAGATTTTCATTACCTGAAACATAATAATGCAAAAGGGAAGGGAAGAATTTTGCATCATTAAAATTTTGCAAACAGTGAGAGTAAACATGATAAAAGCAGCTTCCTTAAACTATATTTTATAGCTTGATAACATTGTGATTTTTCATGACAATATTTTGATGGTATACATTAACATGTTGAAAAAATGTAGTTTACTTTGAAACAGAATATTGTAGTTTCTGCTTAGTAGAGGGAAAAAACAAGGTTAGGGGATTAGGGACATAAAATAGAGCCAAGAATGAGGCTAAAATAATAATGCATACCTCAGAGTACTTATACACTGGTGATAGGGAACCACGGTTTGACTCTAAGCTTTCTAAGCATTTTCTCAAAGAAGGAATATCTAAACTTGATCATCTGCATCAGTGATTCTCAAATCTGGCTGTGCATTAGAACCACCTAGTGAGACCTAAAATATGGACTCTCATGCATACATTATATATAATGTATCAAAATTTTGGGTCTTTGGGTCCAAGCATCCATATTGAAAAAAATTTCCCTGAGTAACTCTAATGCTAAGCAAAATCTAACTAATGTTCCCTGGAGAAACACCACTATTTCTAATAGTAAAACTATGGAGAAATTATCTCCTAACCTCTTCTTTAAAAGGCCACTGTGTAGCCAGGTGCAGTGGCACATGCCTGCAATCTCAGCTGCTTTTGAAGCTGAGGCAGGAGGATAAGTCCCTTAGCAACTTAGTGAGACCCTCTCTCAAAATAAAAATAAAAAGGCCTGAGAATATAGCTCAGTGGAAGAGCACCCCTGGATTCAATCCCAAGTATGGAAAAAAGCCACTTAGTAATGTTTAAAAAACGCCGTTAGAAAAAAAAATAGACCTCCATAAATATTTTTTTCTCCACTGAGCTTTTAATGGATGTTGGATAGTAGCTATTCCAAATTACCAATTAAATAGATCTTTAAATGTCAATTTAGTGTTGGCATTCTGTTGTGCAATTTGGCAGCCAAAAGAACATGTGCTTAACAAGAAGGCCATCATCAGGACCTAGCCTTAATTGTTGTGTTTTTCCCTTTGGGTGGTGATGGATTTGCTGGGGCCACCCACATTCAGGTCCTGCTATGGCTAATGATACATATTTGTAAAACAACTCACCCTAGACTATTCTTGTAATCTGTGAATCAAAGGAAAAATATATATAGTAGCTAAAAACATGGGGTTTAAGAAATAAGACAAACTAGTGCTCAAATCCTGACCCTTTGCTTGCTAACACTGACTTCAGGCAAGTTGACTTCTTTGATTCTTTGTTTCCTCATATCATAGGCAATAGTACCTATCCCATAGGTTTGGGTAACGATAAAATGTGATAATGTACATCATTTTCTCATCATGTAGTATGTGCTTAATTAATATCAACAACTTTAGGGTATCATTAATTGATTAAGCAAGGATTGAGTCTTATATTAATCCCATTCTAACCAGGTAAGCTAATCATATGGCTAGGTGGGCATTTTGGCCAAGCCGTTTTACTTTAAAAAAAAAAAAAAAATTCTTTGTAGTAGTAGATGGACAGAATGCCTTTATTTTATTTGTTTATTTTTATGTGGTTCTGAGGATTGAACCCAGTGCCTCATGCATGCTGAGTAAGTGCTCTGCCACTGAGCTACAGCCCCAGCCCACCCTTTCACTTTTTAGAGTACAATCTTCTCAGAAGGCACATACCCCAATCTTGTATCTTTAAATCAGCAATTCTCACTAAGTATCCCATCTAATGCAGAATGTCTTTTTTTTAACATCATGGCCATGTTTTTTTCTCAACTCACTCATGACCTTCTCCTATTGTGTTCCAGTCCTTTCCTGCTTGTTGATTCCTGGCATTTTACCTAGTTCCCAGTCCTTTGGACTTAACAATGCCTCTGATTCAGACTGAGAGCTCTTGAAGTACTCTAAGTCATATTCACCTTATATTTTTTTCTACTCCTTACTATCTCAAGTAATACACTCTGATGTGACTAGCCTTTTGGGGTTGAAGCCCTAGTAGAATCTCTCTGAACTGTTGTAAATTTTCCCCAGATGTACCATTCTAACTAAACAGGACAGAGCTAAAACAAGGCAAGGCAAGTGGTTGGAATACATGAGGCAATCAATCTTGAACACATTACGAGATGGAAAATAATTCTTATTTTTCCCCAAGTATGTTTCCTAATAGTGTGTTACATGGAGAGTTCAAATATGTCAGTGCTGCTAAATAATCTGTTTACCTAAAATAAAACTTTTATTAGCCAGGCATGGTGGCTCATGCTTGTAATCCCAGTGGCTCAGGAGGCTAAGGCAGGACGATCACACATTCAAAGCCAGCCTCAGCAAAAGCAAGGTGCTGAGCAACTCAGTGAGATCCTTCTCTAAATAAAATACAAAAAAGGGCTGGGAAGTGGTTGAGTGCCCCTGAGTTCAATCCCCAGTACCCCAAACAAACGAACAAACAAACAACAAAAAAGGGTCATGGATTTGCCTAAGTAAAAAAAAAAAATCTTTATTTTAATAATTGATTACTGAAAGTGATTGCATTCTAATGGCCAGAGTTAACCAAGTAAGTCTGTTTAATTTGAAACCATGATTAAATATTAGTTATTTCCTCTAATTCTGGTTCCCTTCACAAAATGTTTGCTATACTGTTATTTTAAAAGGTTTAAGAGCTACAATTTATTGAGCTTCTATTATGTGTTAGTGACTGTGGGACCAAAAATCCCTCAAACTTTTTCCACTAATATTCAGATTAGTTTTTGAGATCCCAACTTATAATGCAGCAGGCAGGAATGGTTGGCTCTTCGAAATCTGTTTAGCTAATGGAAATGCCTAGTTACTGCTTGACTATCTTTCTGTTTGTTTGTACCTATGATCAGATGCAGTCTTAGTTCATAGGTCACTTTAGGCATGTTTAAAATAATAAATTGACTCATATACTTAGGATATAATAAATTTCAATGATTACCATTGCTACAAGGAAGAACAAGCTAGGAAATTGTTGTACCAGTATTTTCTGAGTATGCTAGATATTCCAATTTCTTAGCTAGTCTTACTTATACTTTTACAGACACATAAACATTGTGAGCTCTAGTGACACTTTTAAATTCTTTTTAGTTATATATAATATTAGGATTCAATTTGACATAATTATGAAAGCATGGAATATAATATGTTCTGATTTAGTCCCCAGTACTTCCCTTTTCCCTCCCTTCCTCCTTCCCCCTATTCCCTTCCCTCTACTGATCTTTCTGCTATTTATTTATAGTTTTTAAAATTAGTGTCTTGTGGATATACATAATGATGGGATTATATATGTGCATAGGAAGGTTAGGTCAGATTCAATCTGCTTTAGTGGCACTTATGAAAAATCAGATTAGGAAAACAATCATTTGCTATCATTGTGCATTAAAACTTTATTATAGAAATTGTTGGTGGACAGAGAAAATACATTCAAATCTTGCCTAGGATAGTTTTTTACATCAAATTCTAGGAAACTAAAAGAAATGCTTGCAAGAGGCTAAACATCCAAATTCAATATATATCTAAAAGTGTGTTTTAAGCATATATATATATAT
>NW_026000283.1:13284615-13290196 GCF_001458135.2 Marmota marmota marmota | reverse complement strand
ATATATATATATATATATATATATATATATATATATATATATATATATATATATATATATATAACCATAAAATGTCATGAGTCTTAAGAAAACAAATATAAAAAAAATACTCATCTAATTCTCCCAACAATGTCTCACATTCCATTTCACTAAGGATTTCATCTCTTGAAAGAAACTTGCAGGCCAAACTAAATTAGGCAGTGCCAAATACTACCTGTGATTCCAAACCAAAATGCTCTGAAACAGGGTTATTAATAAACATAAGATGGATGTGCTCAGTGTTCTATATCTTATTATCTGGTTACTTTTAGTCTCTGTTTCCAGAAATATTCTATATAACTCTCATTTGGCCAAATTGATCCTGGAAACAATCATGAGAAATTGACTCTGGTCACTTATTACAAAGCATATTTGCATCTCTGAAGTTTGAGAATGATTTACTTCAGATCTACTTTATAAAAGGTTCAAGGCTGTTTCTTTAATAGCATCCCTTCCCTCCTTTGTATTTTTTATTATAGCAATAAACATATAACATAAAATGTAACATCTTAACCATTTTTAAGTGTACAGTACAGTCTTGTTAACTATATTTACATCGTTGTGCAACAAATCTCTAGAACATCTTTAAAGTTCGAGGAAAACTGAAGCTATGTACCTGATGAATAGCAACTCTCCATTTCTCCCTCATCCAAGTCCCAATCCTACTTTATGTTTCTAAGATTGATTTCTTTGGGTTTCTCATAGAAGTATAATAATGAAGTACTTGAAATTTTGTGACTGGTTTATTTAACTTAGAATAATGCCCTTACGTTTCATTCATATTGTAGCCTGTGTCAGAATTTCTTTCTTTTTAAATGTTGAATAATATTCCATTATGTATACCACATTTTCTTTATCCATTTATCTGTGAATGGGCATCTGAGTCGCTTCTACTTGTTGACTACTGTGGATAATGCTTCAGTGAACATGGGTGTGCAAATACCGCTTCAAGACCCTGTTTTCAATTCTTTTGGCTATATACTTAGAAGGAGGATTACTGATGATAGGGAGGTTCTATTTTTAGTTTGTGAGGAACATTCACACTGTTTTCCATAGTGGTTGTACTAATTTACATTGCTAGTAAAAGTGTGCAAGGGTTCATACTTTTCCACATCCTCGCCAACACTCATTATTTTCTGTTTCTCTGATAGCAGCCATCCTAATTGGTGTAAGGTAATACCTCGTTATGGATTAGATTTGCATTTCCCTGGTGATTAATGATGTTGAGAGTATTTTCATATGATTTTTGCCTGTTTGTGCATCTTCTTCTTTGGAGATATGTCTACTTAAGTTCTTTGCCACTTTTAAATTGGGGATGATTTTCTTGTATTTGTAGGAGTTCTTTATATATTCTGGATATTAATTATTTATCAGATTTTTGATTTGCAAATATTTTCTTTAACTCCATTGGTTGACTTTTTTACTTGTTGATTGCTTCCTTTCTGCAACCTCCTTCTTTTTCTTAAAAAAATAGATTTATTTATTTACTTACTTACTTTTATGTGGTGCTGAGGATTGAACCCAGTGCCTCACTCATGCAAGACAAGAGCTTTACCACTGAGCCACAACCCCAGCCCACCTCCTTCACTTGATATGTTTTCTTGAGTACACAAGAAGAGCGTAGAGTTACAGTTAAGGAACTGGGTATTGCTCATCTGTTAAGAGAAAAATGAAACCTACTGACTTAGAGTTTTGGAACATTGTAATCCCCCTATTCTGCCACCAATTATAAGAACTATTAGATAATTTTTACTATTTCCTTCTGCTCCTTATGGCATGTATTCATTCATTTATTCACTTAAGAGATAGATATTAAGCATCTTTCATGTTCCAAGCACTGTTTAAAGTATGTCAGATATAATAGCAAGCAAAACATACCCAAATACTTTCCTTTATGGATGTTATGTTCTATGAGTTGGGGACAGACAGTAAAGAAATGATGATAAAGAGCGGTGTGAAGAAAAAAAGAAGCATAAGGCAATAGAAAGGACTCTTTTGGAGGGTTATTATTTTAGGTAGATGTTTTGAAAAGGCCTCTTTGATGAGATAGCATTGAATAGAGAACAGAGTAAAAGTAGTTAGCTGTATAATTTTAATGGCTTGTAGCACCTTATTGTAAATGTGTACTTCCATCTATAGGAATGTAACTGACAAGAAAACTCAAGCATTTAGAGAACCAAGGCATTTGAGTCTTCCAGTTCAGACTGCTCTCAAGAGATCTCTAGAGATCTCTCTTTGGCTTTCCTTTCCTAGACCTCTTGTACATGATTCTTCTGCTAACACATTATTTCTTTGTATGTGTTAGAAACATTGCTCTGCAAAGGGCCGATGGCCATTGACCCAAGAAGACTATGAGGAAGAGAAAAAATAGTTCAATTCTCTGTGCTCAAAAACAAACAGATATTTGAGACTTAGCCCTCTGTTCTCTACACTTCCTTTTAAAAAAAAAACATGTTGCCCTTTGTGACTTATTTACACTTTCAAAGGTTTTCAAGTATGCCTAATCATGTTTCTGGTTTAGGAATGGAGAATTACAATAATATATGTTCCAAGACTCCCACTAGGAATAGCTCTATGATCTGACTTCCTCAATTTTTCTGTGGGTTCCTCACAACTGTCTTTTCCCTGCTATATTTCATACTGATTTTACTATCATTGTTGCAATTTGCTGGATTAATGGGCTCCTTTACTTTCTCCTGATGCCAGTTACCTGCTCCTCCAGTGACATTTTATTTCTCTACCCATTGCTGTTTGTGATATATGGTCAGACTATTCTTTGATCTTTGATCTTGGTTGGTAAGAATTTTGATTTCTCATCTGCTTCCAGACCGTCTTTCTTCTCACTTTCCCTAAAGTCTCCTTAGAGTTCTTTCTTTCAGCTCTGGATCTCTGTGAGATGCCATAGATTTTGGCAGAAAATAAGGCAGTTGTCTGCCTTATGTCATCTTTAGAAACTAGCTGTCTGTTATGAACATATCATTCATGGATATCTATTTTTTCTTTGTGTATCCCCTTGAAACAATAGGTTCTAGTGCATCCTTCAAGCTATGTAAAGAAGTACTTCCTCTTTGTCATAAAACCAAGTTGTTTGAGCAATAAGGAGTGTTTCCAAGATCTACTGTTAATATGTCTAATGGCATCAAAATCATTTTTAATCCATGTTTACATTAACTTCATCTGATCACCACCCAAATATTATTCTGTTGACTCAGATATCACTTATGCCTTAGGTCACAAAGGAAAATTATTTTCTTGTTATTTGTAATTTTAAGTTATATATGACAGTAGAATCTATTTCAATATATTTTATACAAACATGAAATATATCTTATTTTAATTATGATCCCAGTCTTATGGTTGTACATGATGTTGAGATTCACGGCGGTGTATTCATGTATGTACATAAGAATGTTATGCCAGGTTTTGGGTTCATTCCACTATCTTTCCTATTCCTATTCCCCCTTATCTTCATTCCCCTTTGTCTAATCCACTGAACTTCTTTTTATTCTTCCCCTCTCTCCCTTGTTGTGGGTTAGCAACCACATATCAGAGAGAACATTCAAAATGGAAAATTATCTTCTGTGTACACAAATGATTCTACCCAAATTAGCCTTAAAATCCCCATCCAGGTTTTCCAAACTCTCTACAATAAAATTCTCATCTATTTTCTTTCTTTGGGGTACTGGGGATTGAACTCAGGAGCACTGGAACACTGAGCCAAATCCCCAGCCCTATTTTGTAATTTATTTAGAGACAGGGTCTCACTGAGTTGCTTAGCACCTCACTTTTGCTGAGGCTGGCTTTGAACTCACGATTCTCCTGCCTCAGCCTCCCAAGCTGCTGGGGTGACAGGCATGCACCACCACACTGGGCTCTCACCTATTTTCTGAAATGATTTTCTATTACTCCCTGACATGTGTACCTTTCTTTCAAGCCAAACAGGATTATTTGCTCTTCCTCAAGCATGCTTTATTTGTTTCTGAGCTACACACCTTTGTCATTCCCTCTTGATAGAAGAGAAACACCTACCACCTATTAAACTTTGCATGATGGAAAACTACTGATCTTAAAAAGCTTTGTTCAAAGTTATAGTGGGTGTGTTGCCCTTGAAAACCTCCTCCTTTATTCCTTATAAAAAAGCCTCTGCTCTAGCCTAAACCCTCTACATATTTTCTCACAAACACCTAATATTATGTGACTTTGCTTATGATGTTCCCTCTGTTAGATTCTTTCAGGGAAAATAATCAGAGCCCACTGATGATTATGGATAAAAGAAAAAAAAAAGGTGTTTGGGCATGAGAAGAAACTTTTAGTTGGGAGGATTCAGGAAAGCACTGCAGATAAATTTGAACTATGGATAAGATTTTAATAGGCAGATCCAGGTAGGTTCCCTTATGGGAGGACATCAGATTGTGTCTAGCATAATACCTTGTATATAGAATGTACTTAATACATGTTTCTCAAAGAATGAATATGTGAAGAATAAATGGATCAGTATATTTTCTTGTATCTGTATCAGTGTGATCAAGTTGATCACATTTGTTATTTTTCCATTAGCACAGACTTGGGGTAATACAAGGGAATTAGGTGCCTCAAGAGAAAAGAGGTTCTGAAAATAGAGTATTATCAGTAGTAAGTGAGTTGCCTACCTCACAATTTTTATAAAGTCCTAGTCCAGCTGAGATAATAATTTACGTGTCTGTTAAGCCCAAGAAGCACAATTTTAGACATATAGGCCTTGTCATACTTTTCAAGGTAGGCCTCACTATAGGAGCACACCAATTATTTGCTCTTAGCTCTAGACCTTCTCTCCTTGAGGTTTTGAAACTGCTTCATTCAGACTTTGCAAGAGAACTTTACAATTTCATCACAATCACTGTATCCAGAGTTCTTGAAATAATTCACATTGCTGAAAACATGGAATCCCACTCTAGTGATTATCTGTCTTTTAAATTTTCAAAATGCATTGATATAAATCATATCTAGTGCTGCCTATATGCCAACCTTATTACAGAAATAATCAAAATAGGCAAGAGAGGTAAGAAGTATAAGCAAGGGATGTCATGATATTATCTTAATTAACAACAAATAGGCCCGAAGAGATGCTATGGAAAGAGGAATGAAAAGTGGATTTCGACCCCTTAGGATCTTAGTGATTTAATAAGCATGAAAATAATAAAAAATTCAACTGGCCAATAAATATATGAAAATATGCTCTCCCAAAGGCTAATTAAAGAAATGCAAATTAAAGCTTTAATAAGACACTATAATTCATCAGAATTGCAATAATGTGCCAGACGTGGTGGTGCACTCCTGTAATCCTAGTGGCTCGGGATGCTGGGGCAGGAGGATTGCAAGTTCAAAGCCAGCCTCAGCAATTTTCTTTTTTTTATTAATTTTATTTTTTAAAATATGTGACAGTGGAATGCATTACAATTCTTATTACACATATAGAGCACAATTTTTCATATCTCTGTTTGCATATAAAGTATGTTCACACCAATTCATGTCTTTATAGATGTACATTTTTTGCATTGCAATT
>NW_026000283.1:13249449-13276417 GCF_001458135.2 Marmota marmota marmota | reverse complement strand
GCGCAGTTGGCGGCTCTGCCACTCCGCGGGCCACTGGGCCTGTTCTGTCGGTGGTCACAGTTCCGCTTACCTTGCAGGCGTGGGGGAGGGGGCGGCTCTGCCCCTCAGCAGGCCGCTGGGCCTGTTCTGCGGTGGGTCACAGGTCCGCCTACCTTGCAGGCGCGGTTGGCGGCTCTGCCCCTCCGCGGGCCGCTGGGCCTGTTCTCCATCTTATTTGTTAATAGCCATCGTGACTGCATTGGAAAGCATTGCCACCACCATTACTTAAAGCCTTCCTATGATCATCTGTATAAATCAAAAGTAATAGGAAAGTCCTTTCCTTCTTAGGACTAAAAAGCCAAACATAACAGTGACATAATTGGTCACTGTCTACACAGTAGTCAAATTTAGACAGACAATTTTTAATGTATACTCATATTCCACAAGTATATGATATGAAAATAACATTTTAAAGATATAACATATTTTACCTTTTGTATTACTACACCAAAACCTCAAGATAGACACAAATATAACTGAATTAGTGATTGGCTCACATACCCCATTGGGCTCCATTCTCAGGTAAGGGTGGGTTTTCTTCCTCAGGCAGACATAGGAGCACTGAGGGAAGAGAGAAGGTATTTGAGTGGACAACCTCCACTAAGAGGTGCCAAACTGCATATAGGAGCCAGATGGATTTTATTAGTGGAGCTGGACCCTTAAAAATGGAAGACTGCTGGCTGTTCAGATCACCTGGTCATTATATTTTTCCTCTCAATGATTCAGTCCTACATTTTACAAGATTGAATTTTGGACCTTTGTTGGTTGTTTATGTCAGAGATTTTTACATCATGATTATTACTATCATTATAACTAGTAGTATTTCTAAATCTATTTCTATTATGTTACGTATATCAAGTGCTTTAGAGTGTGTTAAGAATTGTGCTTTAACATAGTCATCTCACCAAACAGCATCCTTAAGGGATAGGTGCTATTATTATCCCAATTTTAAGGGAAGAGAGGCTCAGGTTAGATCATACCTGGTCACTCAGTGATGAAGTTACATTCAGGTCCGAAGTTTTATATGTCAAAATTCCAGTGCTAAACAACTACTATACTACATTGTAGTCTTCCTTTTCTTGTACTTTCTTTTCCTATAGTCTATTAGAAATCTAATTAGAAACAGAAATGTAGCCAGGGTGGACCCCTCCCGCTTGCCCTATTTTTTCCCCTCTCTTCTCACCAGAGTTCAAATGCTGGCCAAGGAGACTGCATTGCTGGGAAACTAGGAAAGGAAGAAGCCTGTCTCCACTAAGGATATGTTTACATGTTTAATTAGCAAAGTATAATGAGACTCTTTCTGACGTGTTTTCAGGACCCAGAATGGAAATTTATACTACTACATGCTTGTAATGGAAATGTGTTCTTTCCTTAATAACTTCAGAATGAAACACATTATTGATGCAATATGGACCAGAAGTGTGGCCAAACACTCAACTGGAAGAAAAAAAAAACAAACTAAAAACAATGAACCAAATGAAATAATTAGACTAAAATTAGTTAAGCATAAATTGGCAAACCCAAGGAAAACTTCTAACCTCCTTTCCCAATCAAATTAAATACACATATGTAGCTGGTTTAATATTTAATGTCTAAATTTTAACAGAAATATTATTATCATTTATATATTGGTGATAGGCACTAGAGTCCTGCTACATTGAAATGCAGTTTGGCCTTATATGATCTAGACTATGAGAAGGTCCAGAATTCCTACTGAAATTTCAGTATGTAAAGTCATTTCAATGTTGTCTTCAAACTTTATAATCCAATCTTAATACAAAAGGAACAATAAAATGTCCCTTACTGAGACTCTTTCCCAGAGTGATAGTTAAAAAGATGTTGTTTTGTTTGGATTAATTTGTTTTGTTGGACTTAAAAGGCTAAGGGTTGATTTTATCATATCCCTCAGTCACAACACCCATCACCGCTAGTGCCTGCAAGTTTTTGCTATCTATCTATCTATCTATCTATCTATCTATCTATCTATTGTCTATCTAGTATGCATTTCATTTCCTATCTTCTGTTCTCCTCCCCTTACTATGAGCATTCTAATTCATTTGATATGGGTGGTTCATTTTATTTTTTTATAAAATGCCTATTGTTATTTTGTATGTATGTATTTTTAATTTACATAAATGTTAGTGTGCTATAGACCTTATTTGGCATATATTTTCTCTCTCAGCATTACATATATATATATATATATATATATATATATATATACACACACACACACACACATTGTATATGAATATATGCACATATATTCACACATATGAATATGTCCACACATAATTATATCATAAGGATTAAATCACAAAACAAGTCTTTTCTTTTGCACCACCTTTCCCAATTATTTTTCCCACTGTTTTAAGGGAATGAGCACAGAAACTATGCTTTGTAGAGAGTGAAGTATGGCCAGATCAAACATCAATTTTATTTTGAAAAATGTGGTGCTATCATTAACAGAGATACATACATCTTCTTGAAGCAAACCCCCTTTATTTCTTCCAAAATAGGATCTTTATTTACCAACTGACATTCGCAGTTCTGGGTCTCTTTGCTAGATGATTAAGAAACCTTGGGGCAAAATATAGGTTTCTTGTAATTGTGGGTTTTAATTGTGTTGTGATGTCCGTTTGCACAGCTATCTGATTACCCAAACTTGTCTCAGCCTGCTTAAATGAATACCAATGAAACATTTTGTGAAAATGGAGTATCATTTAAGAAGGCAAAATGGACAAAATCCATATATTTTTGTGTTAGTAAATCTGAATTCCAGTCCTAGCTCAACTTCAAACTCACTGTGTGACTCTGGGCAAGTACTCTCTAGGCCTACACCTATAAAATTAGAAGAGTTGGACTAGGAAACCTCTACAGTCACTTGCAGCACTGTTATTCCAGATATAAATCATATTAGATTTATATTTGTGGGCTTCCAATGAATACTCTATTTCATCTCCTCCCTACCTATCCCACATTTTTTCCAGGAAAACTTGGTAAAAACAAAAGATTAGGGTTTCCTAAATTTTATTTTATTTTATTTTTAATTTTTTTTTAGTTATAGATGGACACAATACCTTTGTTTATTTTTATGTGGTACCAGGATTGAACCCAGTGTCTCACGCATGCTTGGCAAGAGTTCTACCACTGAGCCACAGTCCCAGACCAAGGGTATTTTTTTTTTTCACAAGAGTTGGAAGATGAGAGGACTAGGAGCAGAACAGGTAGCAATGAATACCTTTGAGAAGTTATGCCAGAAGCTAGAGGCAGCCACAGACAGAAGCTATACTTGATTTAGAGAAAGTTATTGTTGATTGTTCACAGAACTAGGAAACAAAAGTGTGCACTATTAACAGATAATAAAACTGATCCTGGAAGAGGAACTGAATCTGCCAGGCAGGACTAATGACTTTTCAAAATATTATGTTTGAACAGTTCTTTCTGTGGAAAAACTTGAAAACACTCTCTGCCTGTGCTTAAGGGAAGTATATATTCATTTGAATGAATATGCCTGATGTCTGTTGTACACGTATCTAGAATCTACTCAGATGGCTCAAAACAGATGCAGTGACATATTTCAAGAATAATATTAAATTTGTAGCTGAATTTTCTCCACGGATATTGCAACATCCTTGGTCTAATTCTCAAATGCCTTTTGGGACTGGAGGGGGTTGGGAGATCATTGATCCAAGTCTGAGACTGGCTTCAAGTCAGGAAATGAACTGAAAATGCGTCATCGTCTTGGCTGAGGAAGACCTTCTGCACGGCAGGATTTAGCATCACCCCAATACAACCTTAGCAGGGTGCTTTCCAAGATCATAAACTTTGCCTTTTCCAATTCTATCTCCAGACCACTGCAGCCCTCCTGTGTTTCACCAGCCCCACCCCATCTCTCAGAGTACTGGGTTCCTAAAAACTTCTTATCTAGGATAGCATGTGGTCTTCTTGGGGTCTGGTGCCAAATCCTGAGCTATTGGGAATGTAAGTCTTAGACCAGGGTCAAAATCTGGCTGTGGTAGTGATTGCACATGTGTCCTTTGGAAAAATATGATCCAATATCATAATTCAATTGGAGAGATCACTGAGGTCCAGAGAGGTTAAATAATCTCCTCATGCTTGTATAGGTAATCAGGAACAGGTGGGATCAGAAATTCAATCTCTTTTCTGACTGCTAATTAGGAGTTCTTTAGGTGGGGGGTGACTTTTTCCTTGAGAATGTTCAGTTACAGTTCTCTAAGAGACAGTTAACAAAGGACACCGTGGTGTAATATAACACAAAAACAATTTCTGAAATAAGACAGATCAGGACTCAAGTCCTGGGTAGATGTGCGAACTTGAATAAATAAATAAAAGTCTGTTCTATAATCTGTGTTGCCTGATATTAATATAGCTATTCTAATTTCTTCTGAGCAGTGTTAGCATAAAGTTTTAAATTCTTTTTCTTTTAACTTCTTTGTGTTTTTACATTTAAGGTGTGTTTCTTGTAAGCAACATATAACTGGATATTGTTTTAAAATCCAATCTAAAAATTTCTGCTTTTAAATTAGGATGCTTAGATTATTTATATTAAATGTGATTATAGCTATCATTAGATTGAGTCTATCATTTTATTGTTTGTTTTTTATTAGCCTCATCTTTATTATTTTTTCCTTCTTTTTAGGGCTCCCCACCTCTGTTTTTGGTACTAGGAATTGAACACAAAGGTGCTTTACCACTGAGGCACATCCCCAGCCCTTTTTATTTTTTATTTTGAGATAGGTTTTTGTTAAGTTCAGTGGTAAAAGTGCCTCTGGGTTCAATTTCACCCCAATTATTTGGTTGTATTAATAAGACCTTACAGCATTATACCTTCATTTCTCCTCTCTGGCCTTTATGCTCTAGCTGTGATGCATTTTATTTTTATGTATGTTTTAAACTTCACCGTACCTTATTATGACCTTTGTTTTAACAGTTAATTACCTTTTGCAGAGGTATCCTTCATATCTATCTTTTCTGTCTCTCTTTCTACTCATGTAATTACCATTCTGCTGTTCTTCACTCTTTTGTGTAGATCTATGTTTCCATATGGTGTTTTTCTTCTGCCTGAAGTAAGTCCTTTAACAATTCTTGTAATGAAGGGCTTCTAGTGATAAATCATTTCAACTATTTATTTTTGGAAGGTATTTTTCCAGATACAGAATTCTAGGTACACAGGGTTATCCTTTCAATACTTTAAAGATGTTGCTCCCAAACTCCTTTCTTGCTTTTATTATTTTTGCGTTGCTTCCCACATTAAACATGCTGTCATCCTTATCTTTGCTTCTCTGTACGTAGCAAGTCCTTTTTCTCTGGATGATTTTAACATTTTTCTCTTTTGAGGTGAGGCGGGTACGAGGGATTGAACTCAGGTACACTCAGCCACTGAGCCACATCCCTAGCCCTATTTTGTATTTTATTTAGAGATGGGGTCTTACTGAGTTGCTTAGTGCTTTGCTTTTGCTGAGGCTGGTTTTGAACTTGCAATCCTCCTGCCTCAGACTCCCAAGCTGCTGAGATTACAGGCATGCACCACAGGGTCTGGCAAGATTTTTCTCATTATTAGTGCTTTTAGGCAATTTGATCATAATATATCTTGGTGAAGTTTTCCTTATATTTCTTGTGCTTGGAGTTGATTGAACTTCTTATAGAAATACATATATAGTTTTTATCAAATTTGAATTTTTTTCAGAAAATATTTTGCCATTTTTTGTCACTCACTTTCCCCCCTCTTTTTTTGAATATGACCATGTATATTTGGGACATATAATATTCTCCTCTAACCCTATTTCTTTCTTTTTCTTTTTTTTCTGTGTTTCATTTCAGATAGATTCTATTACTATGCCTTTAATTTCACTAATCTTCCTTCTATAACATACAATTTGTTCCTATTCACTTCTAATGTCCTTTACATTTCACATATTTAAGTTTTTATCTCTAGAAGTTCCATGTAGGTTTTTTTATATCTATGTGTCTATTCAACTTTTTAAATACAACAAGTCCAGTTATAATAGTGTTTCAATGTTTCTAAGCTAATTCCAGTATGTGTATCGTTTTGAGTGTTTCAACTAATTATTCTTGTCATTATGGATCATATTTCCTCACTCTTTGCATGCCTGTTAATCTTCAATTTGATGCCAGGTACTGAAATTACATCTTCTTGGTTGCTGCTTTTTTTAAAAATTTCTACAAATATTCCTTCACTTTTCTCTATGATGCAGTTAATTTCATTGGAGCCATTTTGATCCTTTTTTGTTCTTGCTTTTATGGTTTGCTATGGGTTCTAGAGCAGTGCTCAGTCCTATTTGGCATCCCTTTGTGTACTCTACCTAATGTCCCATGAATTATGAGATTTTTTTCCAGTCTGGATGGTGGGAACAGGTACTATTTCTTCTATTGTTTTCAGATGGTTCTTTCTCAGTCTTGATTAGTTTCTTTGCACATGTACTGATATATATTCTATTGAGTATGATATTTATGTATAAATATCTCTCCTTTGATTTACTGTCCTATAAAGTCTAGGTGCATTAGTCTCCCTAGACTTTGACCTCTATCTGATCAATGCAAAGAGTCATTGACTTTTGCTTCAATTTTCCCACCCTATGCTATATCTTGGAAAATATTTTTAAGATTCAGTAGTAAATTGTGACAATCCTAGAGCTTACCTTAATTGTTTTTTATTCTTTAGCTATCACTGTATTTCACCGAATGCTGTCCAGTTCCTTTAAAATGTTTTAAAATTTATTCTGTCTGTTTTTGTTGTTGTTTTCGATGAGAAGGTAAATCCTGTCCTCGGTATTACATCTTGGCTGGAGTGTAAGTCTCAGATGAACATTTCAGAACACTCATTTCTCCATTTGTAAAGTGGAAATAACAGTGGTTCCCATGGAACTGGGTATTTGTGAAGATTAAGTAAGATAATACATATGGGCCTTTTTTGTGATATTGGGAATTGAACCTATGACCTCACCCATGCTAGGCATGTGCTCTACCACTGAGCTATACTCCCAGCCCATTTTATTTGATTTTGAGCTGGGAGGTGGTTCTCACTAAGTTGCCCAGGCTGGCCTCAAACTTGTAATCCTCCTGCTTCAGCCTCTTGAGTGTCTGAGATTACAGACATATACCATCATGCCTGGATAATACATTTAAACATTTTTCATAGCAGCTATTTAATAAAATAAATCATTTCCCTTCCCCTTTCTCAACTCTAGTATATGTCCATAACTTTCTTACCATCCCAGGCCTAAGGCCTACAGGGGTTGTTTGAGCAATGTCTGTAACCAACACAAACTGTCAGTCCTTTAATGGTTGAACTCATTACAAAAACTTTATATATTGGGGAAAGAAAAGAGAACCACACCTGATCTGTTTTAAGAAAACAAATTGAAAATTGTTTCATAATTCCTTCAGTCTTAAGAGTATAAGAAAATCTAACTCCATCATTACTTGTAAGGATGGTTAAGTTTTTGTGAGAGGATGAGACAGAAAGAGAGAGAGAGAGATGCAGAGGGAGAGAAAAATCCATCATTATAACACAGGCAGGGCTTTATAAAGCTCTGTGCCATTTCAAATTTAGTATTTGCTGTGCTCATGCTTACTTTTATAGCTTAGTCTATGGATCACTTATAATATAGTTCTCTATGCCTTCTCCAAGAAACAACATATCTTCTAGTGAGGAAGTTCCACACCCTCCTAGAAAACTGGATAGAATGATTGAGAGAGTCTCAGATGGAAAATAAGGGCAGACACCCAATGATGGTGCAGGCCAGCAAGTGAGTCAGCTAGCATACAGTGTCCAAATATACTACAGAGTATAACTTGACCTTTAAAGAAGGAAAAATCTTTCCAAAGATTGAGTCAACTTATATTCTGCATTTCTCCCTTGCTCATTTTAGAGTGCTGCCTTCACTGCTTCTGCTGAATAGCAGCCCATTCATTCAATTATTTATTCAATTAGTAAACATTTACTCAGCATATACTATGTGAATAGCACATTGCCAGGGCTGACATAAAAAAATTATTTTACTTGTCCTTATGGACCTTTTATTGTCAAACTGTTGCCAAAGGCAAAGAACAACCCTAAATGTTGTCATTAATTTCAGCCGAATCTTATACTGCCAATTCAGTGTGGAAGTTGGGAAGGGAAATGAATCTTTTAAAATTATGGTGGTTCTTTTTAGTCCTGACCTTGTCGTTTTACTTCAGTCCTACCCACATCATATACTGAACAACCAATAAAGTTAAGCCGCAGAAACCACATTGTCAACATTCACATAGGAAATACCATGCATTTCTTTGGTCTTTTCTGCCATTCCATTCCTATGCCACTACTACTGCTTCTTGACATCACTTCCTAGTTTTGGTTGTTCCTATCATTTGGATTTGTCCGACTTCAACTGACTGTTGCTTATTAAGCTTGATCCTCTAAGGACTTTAGTTTAGCTTACCTCTTTGAATCTTTTTTATTCCCAGGTGGGGCAACCCAGCCTAGCTCTGGCACTCAGGATTTACATTCTCACTAGGCTTTCCCTGGTTCCTGGAAGATGAAACCATTCTGGCATTACAGAATTTAGACAATGGGGAGCTTACTCAGGAGATATATTGGAAATTTATTCATTCCTATGGCAAATGTACACCAAGCAACTATTATGTACTGGGAGTTCTGCTCTCATCAAAATATAGTCTAATGGTAGGCAAGAGAGCTAAATTAATTTTTAGAAAGCATAGGCAAATGTAATATGATAATGAGGGTAAGGAACCTTAAAGGATTGGCAAGTACTGTGATTGACTAATGGTAGAAGGAGATGGCTAATTTAAATAGGTTATTTAGGAATGTTTGCTCTAAAATTTGGTTACTTTAACAGATCTGTAGAATAAGTAGGAGCCACATATGCAAAGATTCATCTGGAGGAAGAGCTTTCTAGGTAGAGGGAACAATAAATAAAACAAATGTCCTGTGGTATGTTAGAGAACCAAGGCCAAAGGGGCTGAAGGATTGTAAGCAAGGGAAGAGTGACAGGAGATAAGGTAGGATATTTGGGCACAGATCAGATTTTTGGTTTGACCTCATGATCATAGTAGATTGGGAGCTTTCATGCTGTGTGTGGTTGAGATTAAACTCCCTATCAATAGCTTTAGATCTAAAGTGAGGAACCCCGTGTGAAATTGTTATTTTACCATGAATTTGTCCTTTAAAATGAGTCAGTTCTTTTTTACCCCTCTAAGTTTTCTTTTCTGGAAAATGAGAGGATTGGGTTGGATTTTCTTTAAGTTCTTTTTAAACTCCAAAATTCTATGAAAATAATGTAAAATTCTGACGGAAAGCTGTGTGTTAGTTTAAGTCCAGCTACTTCAAATATTATCATTTACTTCTAGAGATATAAATCATTAAAGCATCTATTCCAATATAGATTTTGAATTCTAATAATTTTTCTTAAAGTTAATTTCTCAAAGTTAATTACCTCTCATGCAGAGGATAAGACACAATATTTTTATACTCAATTATCTTCAAAATGTCTTAGAAAAATGTATCTTCAGTCTGAAATTTTGTCACTGTATGTACATAAATGATTGAAGAAATTGTAATACAATTTTCATAAAAAACAGCTTTATTGATATATAATTCATCCATTTAGAGTAAATGATTCAGCGGATTTTTAATATATTCAATTGTGCAATGAATGAGCACCACAACAAATTTCACAATATTTTCAATATTGCCCTGCAAAAGACCCTGTGAATTTGCATAAATCACAATTTTTCCAAACCCACAAATACTTTTAAGTTTTAGAAAGTGTCATGAGCTAACATTGAAGAGGGTGATACTTTCTCTTGCAAGTGTATTATGATAGTTTTTGCTGAGTTGGTTTGTTTCATATCACTGTGAGTTATATATTGAGCATAACAACAATAGCAATATAATGAAGAATTAATTCATCTTGGAAATGATACATTTTAAAATCTATGTATGTGGGCTGCTTAGAATGTATTTGTGTTGCTTTAATAGATGGTAAAAAACTATCACATGAAATTATATTTCTTGCTGAATGGTTTTTTAGTTTGCATGGAGACATTTAGGGAAATTGATAGCCTTAGTTATCTAACATCAATATAACATGAGCCAAATAATGAAGCTTCTCTTGCTATCTACAGGGATGTTTAGATTAGGAAACATTTTTGTTGTTGACCTGTGATCTACCCAGTGTGACAGTGTAGTCAGCCTGGGTAATGAGAACATCTAATTCTAAAATTTGAAAAGTTACATTTCAAATTCTCATGCTGTCATCATTTTATCCATATAGCATATTTTGTGTTTTTCCTTGATATCCACATTCTTAAATGTTTGGGGAACTCTTCCAAGAATGTTTATGATAAAGGCAATGATAAAGCAAAGTTGAAATCTAGTAATCATGACAATAATAATGGTTTGTGCCATAACCAGTGATCTTTCAGCTAATTACACTGTCATCTATCTAAGTACCCAAATCACCCAAATAACCTTCCTCGGGGACTTGGCATTCCTATCGATCAAACTATGAATAAATAGTTGAATATACAGATAATTGTACCATACTTTGGATAATTTAGAGGTACCTGAAATTACACTTACTTGTTTATCAGTCCAACTTTGGTCATAAAGAGTACTAACTCAGAAGTTTTCTGGGTTCTCTCTCCCAGGCACATCCCAGCAGCAAGTTTACTTCAAGGCAAAGAAAAAATACTTCTCAGAGATGTACCAACTTGAAGGTGTTCCTATTCTAAAGTGCCAGAAAACATAAAAGATCATCTTGAATATTTAATAATTCTCCTGAGGGAAATGCCAGTCTCTATTCCAGACCTACTGAATCAGTGCCTGAATTTTTACAAGATATCCAGGTGATTTACATGTGCATTAAAGTTTGAGAAGCACTGTAGCAGATGATCTCTAAAGGTAACTACTGTGCTAGGTGGTATTTCTAGAACTTTCATATAGTAGAACTGTGTTGGGACCTGTGAGTTTGCATTTATGAACTCTCTAAGATCACCAGTGCACATGAAATATGAGTAGTTATGAGCTGGTCTTTGAATTGGTGTTAGTCTGTTACTAATAGATTCCAAAAGCTTAAGTGCACACATATTTGCTTAAATTATTCCCTGAGTTGACTTATAATGTATCTAATATGAGTATGTGCTAGCTAGCAAATCTTTTAAACATTTACTTTATTTTAATTTTTTGATTAACATGTAATACTTGTACATTTTTATGGCATAGAGTGTAATAATTTGACACATTTATGCAGTATATACTGATAAAATCAGGGTAATTACCATTTCCATTTTCTTGTCATTTCTATAGATTTCAAGCTTTTATCCTGTAGTTATTCCTGAAATACATAATATTTTATTGTGAACTATGGTCACACCACTATGCTGTGGAGCACCAGAATATATTCCTTCTATCTACCTGTTCTGGTACACGTTATCTGTCTTCCCTTTATGTCTCCATCCTGTCTTTCTCAGCTTCTAGCACTTATTCTTTTACATCCAGACTGATTTTTTAAGCTTCCACATGAGAGAGATAATAATTTCTTTCTGTGTCCAGCTTATTTCCTTAACATAATATTCTCCAGTTCCATCCTTTTTGTTGCAAATGATAGGATTTAGTTCTTCTTCATGGCTAATAGTCCCTTGTGCATATATACCACATTTTCTTTATCCATTCTTCTCTCAATGAATATATTAGTTGATTTCATATCTGGCTATTGAGAATAGTGCTGCAAAAAACATGGGAGGGCAGGGTTTTTTTTCATATGATGTTTTCAAAATATATAATGTTCAAGTGAGTGTGAAAGTATCTATTACTTCAAACATTTATCATTTCTTTGTGATTAAAATATTTAAAATCATTTCTTCTAGCTTTTAAATAGTGTTTGGAATATTATCATTATCTATAGTCACTCTATAGTATAGCAGCAAAACAGAACTTGTTGTTATCTAATGAGAATTTAGTACCCATGATGAACCATTCCCCATCCTTCTCTTCCCACTATTCTCCCCAGCCTCTGGTAATCATCATTCTACTCTCATATTCTACCAGATCATTTTTTTAAACTTCCACACATGAGTGAGCTCATGTGATACTTGGATTTCTGTGCCTGGAGTATTTCAATTAACATAATGACTTCCATTCGTTGTCATAAATTACAGGATCTCATCCTTTTTTATGTCTGATTAGTTATTCCACTGTGTGTGTGTGTGTGTGTGTGTGTGTGTGTGTGTGTGTGTGTATATATATATATATATATATACCATATTTTCCTTATCCATTCATATGTTGATGGACACTTAGGATGCTTTCCATAATGGCTGTACTAACTTACATTATTACCAACATCCTCTACATCCCCACCATATTTTTACATTTTTCTTTCTTTTCTTTTTTTTGGTAATGAGCATTTTATCTGGGGTGAGATATTATCTCATTGTAGATTTGAGTTTGCCTGATGATTATTGAGAATTTTTTCATATATTTGTTAACCCTTTGAATTTCTTCTTTTGAGAAATATCCATTTAGATCATTTGTCCATTTTCTAATTGAATCATTTGTTTTATTGCTGTTGAATTTCTGAGTTCCTTATATATTGTGGCTATTAATCCTCTATCAGATGAATAGTTTGCAAATATTTTACCTCTTTCTATAGGTTATCTCTGTCTCTTTACTCTGTTGATTTTTATCCTTTGCTGTGAAGAAGCTTTGTAATTTGATGTAATCTCATTTGTCAAATTTTGCTTTTGTTTCCTGTGATTTTGGAGACTTATTCAGAAAATCGTTGCATGGATCAATATCTTTCAGTGCTTTCCCCTAGTAGTCTCAGAGTTTCAGGCTTACATTAAAGTCTTTGATTAATTTTGAGTTGATATTTGTACAGGTTGAGAGATAGGTGTCAAGTTTTGATCTTCTGTGCATGGATATTCCCAACAGCATTTACCGAAGAGGCTGTCCTTTGACCAATGTACATTTTTAGCAGCTTTATTGAGAACCAATCGGCAGTAGATCTGTGCATTTATTTACAGGGTATTCATTCTATTGTCTTGGTCTGTTTGTCAATGGTTTTTGGTTACAGGGATTAAACTCAGGGGCACTTGGCCACTGAGCCACATCCCCAGCCCTATTTGTATTTTATTTAGAGACAAAGTCCCATTGAGTTGCTTAGTGCATCATCTTTTGCTGAGGCTGGCTTTGAACTCGTGATCCTCCTGTCTCAGCCTCCCAAGCTGCTGGAATTACAGGCGTACACCATGCACCCAGCCCCTGACCATACTTTTGCAGCTCCTTGAGGGTATGCCCTTTACACCTTGGGCAAACTATCTTCAATATGTCCTGAGAGATGTACCTCTGGATATGGAGTGTTCCTGTGCCTCACCATGGTTCTGTAAAGCAAAGTGAGTACGAGGGGTTGGCCATCATATTAGCAACACATACTCAACCACCTTGCATTGCAAAAAGAACTAAGGAGATTAAATAATGTGAGCCAGGTTGTTGAGGAAAGCCACTAGTGCCACCATAGCTCAAGGAAAGTGAAATCTGGGGTAGGTACATCCCCACCTTGAATATCTTCCCTTCTTTCCACCACTGTTCTAGAGGTGTGAATTATGGATCATGATTAATTTTCTTTTTTATTTAAATTTTTTTGTAGTTGTAGATGAACAAAATGCCTTTATTTTATTTGTTTATTTTTTTATGTGGTGCTGAGGATTGAACCCATTGCCTCATGCATGCTAGTAAAGTGCTCTGCCACTGAGCTATACCCTCAGCCCTCATGATTAATTTTCTTTCAAAACAAATATTGAATTCAAATTTTCAACTCTATTGAAAAGATGAGAATGTGCAGTTATAACTTTTTATGCATTCCTTATATTGATAATCAGTATTTTTGCTCCAAAATTTTTCATGGTCACTCTAGCCAAGAGTTTATCAGTTATATTTATAAAAGCAACTTTTAAAAATTCTATTGTTTCTTTACTCTTTGATTGATTTTTGCTTCTACATGTTTTATTTTCTTCCTTCTATTCATTTCCTATATCTTTAACTTCTTGAGAATGATTTTTGACCATTGATTTTCAGTCTTATTTATTTTATGATAAATGTATTTATACATGGATATAGATTTTTCTCTAAGCTCTAACTTAGTAACATACGTGAGTTTTGATAGAAGTATGTCCGTTATTGGGGATGCAGCTTAGTGGTAGAGTGCCTGCCTAATGTGCGTAGGACCCTGTATTTGATCCCTAGCATTGCAAAAAAAATATATTACTATCATCATTCACTTAAGTTTATATATTTATTTCTACCAAAATTTCTTTGGATTATGGTTTATTTAGAAACATATTGCTGAGTTTAAACGTGGAGATTTTCTATTCTGTTTTTTTGAGCTTTATTCCACTGTGACGGAGAACATACTCTGAATGATTGCAGTCCACATTTCTCCCCAACTTCATTGAAGTAAAATTGTTGCACAAAAATCAGCACAATGTACATAGTTTGGTGAATTGGACATATGCAAATACTCATATTACTATCACCACAATCCAGATAATAAACATTTTCATCACCTCTAAAAGTTTCTTTATGTCCTATTGCCATAGGAACACTTACTGTGAAATCATTCCTAAACAATTTTTAAGTAATAATACCTTATACTTAACTATAGGCACTGTATTATACAACAGATCTCTGAAATTTACTCATCTCATATAACTATAAATTTATATCCATTAAACAATTTTCCTTACCACTTTCTCCCCACCATCTAACTATCATTCTATTATGTACTTCTGTACCTTTGACTATTTTAAATACTACGTACAAGAGGAATCATGTGGTATTTGTCTTTCTGTGACTTTTGACTAAATGTTTTCCACTTCCATCAACGTTGTTGCAAATGGTAAGATTTCTTTCTTTTTTAAGCCTGAATGATATGAACATTTCATTTATTCAATCATTTATTGATGTACATTTGTGTTGTAACCGTATCTTGGGTATTTTGAACATTGCTGCAAAAACAAAACAAAACAAAAAAATATGACTACATCTATCTTTTTGAGATCTTGATTTCAATTCTTGGGCCATATTTCTAGAAGAAGAATTGTTTGATCATATGATAGTTCTATTTTTGATTTTTTTCAGACTTCATACTATTTTCTACAGGGACTGCTGCACATTCTCACCAACAGTGTACAAATGTTCCAATTTTTCCATTTCTTCATTGATACTACTTATCATTTTTCCCCCAATGATAGCCATCCTAATGGGTATGAGGTGATATCTCTTTGTGCTTCTGATTTGTATTTCTCTGGTGTTTACCAGTGTTGACCATCTTTTCATACTATTCTTTATTTATTTCTTCTTTGCAAAAAAATTTATTGAAGTCCTTTGCCCATCTTTAAATTATTTTCTGTTTGTTTTTGTTTTGTTATTGAGTATTTAGGAGTTCATTATATATTTTGGAAATATATATGATTTGTAGATATTTTCTCCTATTCTGTAGGTTACTTTTTTTATATTGTTACTTGATTCCTTTGCTGTGCAAATTTTTTTTTTTTAGTGTAATTCAATCCCACTCATCTCTTCTGGCTTTTGTTGCCTATGCTTTGGTATTATATCCAAAGAACAACTGTGCAGACCAATGTCAGGGACATTCCCCTTGTATTATTATATTAATTTTAAAAAATATTTTTAATTGTATATGGACACAATGCCTTTATTTAATTTATTTATTTATATGTGGTGCTGAGGATTGAACCTAGTGCCTCAAAATTGCTAGGCCAGTCCTCTACCACTGAGCCACAACTGCAGCCCCTTATATTAGTCTTTTAGTTTCAGATCTTATGTTTAAGTTTTTGATTCACTTTTTGATTTTTAAATGGTGTGATATAAGGGTAAAACTTAATTGTTTTGAATGTAAATATCCAGTTTTTCCAATATCATTTATTGAAGATACTGTCCTTTCCCCACTGTGTGTTTTTGGCACCCTTGTTCAAGATCAGTTGACTAAAGATGTGAGGATTTATTTCTGTGCTCTTTATTCTATTTCACTTGTGTGTATATCTATTTTTATGCCAGTATCATACTGTTTGCAGTTCTATAGCCTTGTAATATACTTTGTAATCAGGTAGTATTATGCCTCTAGCTTTGTTCTTGCTTACTATTGCTTTGGCTATTCAGTTTTTCATGGTTCCATATGAATTTTTAAAAATATATTTTTTTAGTTGTAGTTGGACACAATACCTTTGTTTTATTTATTTATTTTTATGTGGTGCTGAGGATCCAACCCAGCACCTCACACATGCTAGGTGAGCACTCTACCACTGAGCCACAACCCCAGCCCTCCATATGAATTTTAAGATTGTGTTTTCTGTTTCTGTGAAAAATGTCTTTGGAGTTTTGATAAAGATTGCTCTGAATCTGTAGATCACTTTGGAAATGATAGATATTTTAACAATAAGTCTTTCAATCCATGGGATGTCTTTTCATTTATTTTTGTTTTCTGTAATTTATTTAACCTAAATTTTATAGTTTTCAGTGTAAAATTATTTCACATCATGTTATGGTTTAGATATTAGGTGTCCTACAAAAGCTCATGTGTGAGACAATGGAAGGAGGTTTAGAGGAGAAATGATTGGCTTAAGAGAGCCTTAACCCAATAAATAAATTAATTCCCTGTTGGAATTAACTGAGTGGTAACTGAAGGAAGGTATAATGTGGCTAGAAAAGTCAGATCCGTGGGTGTGTGCCTTTGGGGTATGTATTTTGTATCTAGCAAGTGGAGACCCCTCTCTCTGCTTCCTGATCACCATGTGAGCTGCTTCCCTCTGCAACACTCTTCCACCATGATGTTCAGTCTCACCTTGAGCCCTAAGGAATGGAGCTAACTGTCTATGGGTTCAGACCTCTGAAAACATGAGCCCCCAAATTAATTTTTCCTCCTCTAAAGTTGTTCTTCTCAGGTATCTTAGTCATAGCAGCAAAAAAGTTGACTAAAACACCTAATTTTTCAGGTTTATTCCTATGTATTTTATCCTATTTTCATGCTATTGTTAATGTGATTTTATTAATTTCGATGTTTGGAATTGTCTGTTTGCAAATGGCACTATTTTATATGTAGAAAACCCTTAAGACTTCACAAATATCCATTAGAACTTAAAAAATGAATTCAGTAAAGTTGCAGGATACTAAATTAACACAAAAATCCGTTGTTTCTATATATCTGACTTTAGTCCTTCAAAGTGTGTTGAGAATGCCCTTATGAGCCTACATGTGGTCAATTTTTGGCAAATGTTTTTTTTGTATCATGTTTCCAGTGTTCAGAAAAGTGAATAAGACCTAGTATGTCACTAATGATGTTCAGTCCTTCTGTATTCTAATACTTTATTATATACTTGTCTTATTATTTTATTTCCCATGTAAAAGTAGTTTTCTATCTTCTTTTAATTCTTCTGTATTTTTGTTGTATATATTTTAAACCAATTTTATAAGAAGTTTACAAATTTAGAATTTTTTCATCTCCCAAATATGTTGATTCCTTCATCATTTTATAGTATCCTTTATCTCTAGTAATGTTCCTTGCCTATGTGGTTTGAAAATGTTTTTATTTTGTCTTTTATAGTTTCATGTTTTGGTAACTTGGTCCTCCATGTGGTGGTGGTGGCAAGGTAGTGGGATCTTTAAGAGGCAGGGCCTAGTGGGAGGTCCTGATGTCATTGGGTCATGCCCTTTGAAGGGATTAAGGTAGTTTATACAGAACCCTGAGCTAGTTCTCACAAGAGTAGGTTGTTGTAACTTTGACTTTTGGTCTTACCATGTGATATTTCACTCTTATATGTGCTCTGGCCATTGTGATGCATCTGCCATGGTACCACTAGAATCCAGCTGATGTGGGCATGATGTCCTTGAACCTATAGAACTGAGAGATAGATAAACTTTTTATTGTAAGATATCCAGCCTCGGTTATTTCATTATAGTAATGGAAAATGTACTAACACATTGTCTGATATTAATAGAGCTATGCTAGCTTTCTTTGGTTTGTGTTTACATAATATATTTGTTCTATTTTTTTATTTTTAATTAACATTTTGTGTTCTTATATTTAATATATACTTTTTGCAAACAATGTTTAAAGAACCCATACTATCAAATTTAGTCTTTTAATTGGTGCCTTGCCCATTTATACTTAACATAATTACTCACTTACTATCTTATTATTTTGTATTTTTTCCATGTGTTTATATTCCCTTCTCTGACATTTATAAAAGGATAAATTAGCCTTAATTATAACTAAAACAATTAATTATTCTCTATATTCCCATTTATTAACTTTTTTCCTTTGGTACCAGGGATTGAACCCAGGGGCACTTAACCACTGAGCCACATCCCCAGCCCTTTTTATATTTCATCTTGAGGCAGAGTCTTGCTAAGTTGCTTAGAGACTCACTAAGTTGCTCAGGCTGGCTTTCAACTCACAATCCTCCTGCCTCAGCCTCTCAAGTTGCTGGGATTACAGGAGTGCACCATCAGTCCTGGCCCCTCTATTATCTTTCTATGTACAAATTATTTCAGTGGTTACTTTAGGACAGTGGTTTTTAAAGTGATATCCAGAGGCTCCAAGGGGTTCCTAGGAGTCTTTCAAGGAGTCTGAGATAAAAAAATTGTTTTTAATAATATTAATATAGTTTACTTTTTCTCTCTTTTTTGTGGATATACAATGGGATTCTCCAGAAACTACCAAAGATGTGATATTATAATAGACTAAATACAATACCAGATATGAGGATGAAACAGTTTTCTATTAAGCCAGATATTTAAATATTTTACAAAAATGTAAAACAATGCTATTATTGTCGCTAAATGTTTTCTTTCGATAAATATACTTATTTTTCATTGAAATGCATGATTTTGGGTTAATAGGTAAACATTTTATTACTGTTACTTTTAATGAGTCAGTGAATGAATATCTTTAAAAGTTTCTCAGTTTTAATTTCTAATATGATAAATGTCAACAACATAACTTACAAAACAGAAGTTCACCAAAATTCTCAATAATTTTTAAGAATGTAAAGAGGTCCTAAGAAGCACTGCTCTAGAGATTCCAATATTCATTCTTGATTTCATGCAGTTTAATATATATTAGTACTTTCTTCCCCTTCCTTGATGATGCTATGACCTGACATTATTTTAAATCCATTTATGTGCTTCAGTCTTTGGTGGTATTGTCATGAATCTTAATTCTCCCTATATTTTTTAGCCCAGAAGACTTTATTATTAATTTTTTATACAGTCTATATTAATTATCATTTATCAAGACATTAATCTTTTCTATCATTCCTTATGTTTTCCTGAATTGATTTTTTTTTTTTTTTGAGGGGAAGCGGGGAGGGATGATTTCTCTGCTACCTGCTTGAATGCTGGACATTATGTATGAAGAATTGTTAGACATTAAACATGAAAAACAACTGGACATTTTATGTGAAAAGTTGTAGAGATTCTGTATAATGTCTTCCTCTGGAGTAGGTTTGCCTTATTCTCTGGTGGCCAGCCTGTTTAAGAACAGATTCCTATGATTTAATTAGGGGCTGAACAGAATCCAGGCTGTGTTTCAGGGTATTTTCTGACTGTCAGCCTGTATTTTGTCCTAGGCCTAGAGTGTAGCTCTCTAGGGATCACAATAGAGAGCAGCTGTGTTTACTAGTGCCTCTCATATCTTATGGGAATGCAGATTTAAGAAAGTACTTGAAAATTTGGCTTTACTTTTCTGCAGCTTTCTACTTAGCTTCTTACTTAGCACAGCAAGTAAATTTTACAAATCATCAAGGTGGAAAAGAAAAATGATTGGCTCATTGTTCTTTGCTTCTCTTCTCTCTGAGATGTTGGTCCTTAAAGTTCTGGTTCCCTTGAAGGCCCCAAACTCCATTTTTGCCCTTCTAGTTCTGTGAGTTTTCCAAAAGCTTCCTTAATTTCTTTGCTTCTTAACCACAACCCTCTACCTTGTTTGCTATTCTCTTACCCTATGTCTAGAATAGACAAATATCCTAGAGGGAAAAGCTTCTTGTAGAGTGTTGATTTACTTCCCTGTTCTTCCCTTTGCTGAGGTATTGGTTCCTCAAATTCCAGTTGTCTTCACATCTCTTAGATGCCCTCTGGTTATCCTGAGTGGAATCATCAGTCTGTAACAAGATAATCCACCATAACAGGCCAGTGGAAATGTGGACATAATGCAATCCAGCTCATCAGGATAAGAGGTCATAGCCTTCTGCTCCTGTATCTCATGCCTGAGTAGTACTCAGCACCTTTAAGAGGAGATTGTTATGAGCATAGACTCCTGAGATCTGAATGTCTGGGTTTCATTCCTGGTTTCTTTGTTTTTCAACTTTGCGACTCTATGAAGGGCACTTATTTCTTTCTAGGATGAAAGTTTCTCATCTGTTACATGGGGTTGATCATAGAACCTATCTAGAGGTTTGTGAGAATGAAATAAAATAATCCACCCGTACTTCATAGTATATGGTAAGTAGTATGTGTTGAATAATCATTAACTTCTATAACTACTAGTAGTAATAGTAGCTATAGATTTTGTGTAAATATAATTATGACAAGGATTATTCAATATGACAAATTTTGCAATTACTGATATTCTTTTGCAATGAATATTGATAAATAAAAACTGAGTTAGAACAAGTGAAGGAGAGCTTAATGTATTTATATAAATGCATTTTCATTTGTTTTCTTGTCTCAATTTTATCACTATTAATAATTTGGCCCCAAAGCTTGAAAGTACTTAGGTAGGGTGTACATATTATCATATTCATCCTTGAACTGATGTTTTATGTTTAAAGTATATATAATTCATTATACATGAATAATCAGAAGTCTTCCCTTCTCCTTCCACATGTTCCATTTCTAGATGTATAAGTAGGAACATTTTCTTAAACCTGCATTGTGTTTTTTTTTCTTTCTGAGAATTTATGCACATCTGGGAAGATCAACAGACCTTTTGGAAAGTGCCCAGTAAGAGGCTAATTTGAAAGAAACTCTGGAATAGAATACACTTAAACTGAAAAGAGGTGAGAGGCACATTTCCTTGGTTAAAGGAACAATGTGTCATGATGTGAGAAGAAAAAGTATTTTCTCAACAGTACATGTGTTGTAACTCAAGATGTCCTCTGGCCAGGTCCACCTGGGATCCTGCCTGAGTTTTAGCCTGAGGGGATAATGACATTGAGTGAAAGCTAAAAGAGTTGTTTCATTCCAATCTCTTAGGTAGATAAGAGTGCTCTGCATCAGCAGTGGTTGTTAATAGTATCTCCTGCAAAGACAATAGACTATACTAGTGGTTTCAAAAGTGACAGGAGCCAGGGCTCTTGTAGATTTCAACTCCTTCAAAAATGAATGGTGGCAGAATTGAGGCAGATATGGTTAAACACTGGAACTGGAAGCAGTGCCTCTGTCAGGCATTAGCTTCATACTTTCCTTTGGTGAGCATTTGGAAGTGTAGCTGTGACTTCCTGGCATTTGTGGTAATATGATACTTAGTCAAGGAGAGCTGGAGTAGGAAGGATGTTTGTGGGTAGGAGAATGGTTAATGCCATAGGGTAGCTATAGAGCTCATGGGAAATACTGTAGATTTCCAGAACTGTTTGGAAACTGTCTGAGGGAGTTGGAGTTGTTATGAAATGGAAAGAGGCAGAACCCTCCTTTGTGACTGTTGTGCTATATGATCATACTTAGGATAGAGTAGTTTGAGAAATACAGGGTTCATGAATAATGATAATGGTGATGATAAAATAGGAGGGACTATGATTTTCCAATTATATCAACAAAATATAAAAAACTTCTGGCATGACAATGTTCATCATTAATTTATCTCCCAGGCTCCAAATGAAGCTGGTAAGTATACTAGATGTAACAATAAGAAATATGGCTTTTCATTTTCATTTCATACATAGTGATATTTTAAAATAGACAAAATGTGTAATGATCAGATCAGGGTAATTGGCATATCTGTTACCATAGACATTTATTAAGAAATAATTTTTTAAAAGACAAAGCATCAGGAACTAGACAGTCTCACGGGAATGTTTAATTATGTGTATAACATCTATGGTAATTGTCCTTGGAAGCTGATTATAAGCCACAAAAGTATTTTAGTCTCATTTTAAGAACACGGCTCAGTTCAAGACTTAAATGTTGTCAATGTTCCTTATTTACATACCTTTCTACACCTTGGGCTTCTGTAAGAAATAATAACAAGCGATAATTTTTGCTGTTGCTAAAACACAGTTCCACCCTTAAAAAGTAAATAAACTTTAAAAACCTATATCATTATAAAGAACTCAAAAAACTTAGCACCAAAACCCCCAAATAACCCAATCAATAAGTTGGCTAAGGAACTGAACAGATACTTCACAGAAGAAGAAATACAATCAATCAACAAGTACATGAAAAATTTTTAACATCTCTAGCAGAGAAATGCAAATTAAGACTATATTGAGATTTCATCTCACTCCAGTCAGAATGGCAATTATCAAGAATGTAAGCAACAATAAATGTTGGCTTGGATGTGGGGAAAAAAGGTACACACTCATATATTGCTGGTGGGACTGCAAATTGGTGCAACAACTATGGAAAGCAGTATAGGGATTCCTCAGAAAACTTGGAATGGAACCACAATTTGATCATTGGCATATGTCCAAAGATCATATATATATAGTGACTCAGCCACATCAATGTTTTAAATGCAACTAAATTCACAATAATTAAGCTATGGAATCAACCTAGATACCCATCAACAGATGAATGGTTAAAGAAATTGGGATGTATACATACAATGGAATATTACTTAGACATAAAGAAGAAAGACTTTCTTTCATTTGTCAGTAAATGGAAGGATCTGGAGACTATCATGCTAAGTTAAAGAGCCAATGTCCAAAAATCGAAAGGGTGAATGTTCTCTCTGATATGTGGATGCTAACATACAATGGGGGGGGGCATAAGGAAGAATAGAAGTACTTTGGATTAGACAAAGGGGAATGAAGAGAAGGGTGGGGGAATGTGATTAGGAAAGATAAAAGAATGAATTGAACATAACTTTTCTGTGTTCATATATGAATAAATGATCAATTTAATTCCACATCATGTATAACCAGAAGAATGGGAAGTTGTATTCCATGTATGTATAGTATATAAAAATACATTATGCTGTCATGTATAACTAAAAATAACATATAAAAATAAATAAAAATAATACCTATATCATAATCTATTGAAGAACATTTCTCAATAGGGAGTTTTAGGCAGGTAACTAGACCAAGACATTTCTCCTATTATTGTAAGGAAAGGGTTTTTTTTTTTTTGTATTTATTACTAAAATAAAAACACAGAACAAACAAACAAACAAAAAACTCAGGCATATTGACTTCTTATGTCTCATATATTTTTGATGATCACATAAATTTGATAATTTATTCACTAGGTGTCTTTTGAATGAATACTTTGTGTCATATAGTAATCAGAGAGGCAAACAAATGAATTTAAAATTGCAATTATAATAAATACATTTTGGCTTTCTTTAAAGCTACATAGTACTATGAAAACATGTCCATGTCTGAGAGGCTAAGTAAGACTTCCTGGGTGAAGTCACATCTAAACCATGAACTGAAAGATGAATATGGATTAACTAGGCAAGGGAGAGTGACACTGAATGAAGCAGAGGATATAGCATGTGGAAAGGTCTTATGGTTAGAGGAGGGGACTAGCATATTTGAGGACTGAACAAAACTCACTGAGCTAGAGATACATTCATTTCTTCATTATCTGAAGTCATTTTTTCTCATAAGGTGAAGTAGGATAATGAAAAATTTCAGAATTCATATTTCATAGAAGCAATTGGGACTAGAATTTACCATTATTTCCCCCATACCTACTCCTTTTCACTTGTGGAATCAATTCAATTTGCATGTTTCCTTTAATTCTCATCATGATCTGTAATCTATTCAATCTTCCTATTTATCCAGTGCTTCATATTTATTGGTTTCATTTACCTCTCTCCTCCATAGACCCTCCATGGCAAATCATTCCAGCCACACTTTGCTAATTCCTATTAATTTTTTACATGCTTGAGCTATTCCACACTTCTTTGTCAAGTTCCTACCCTGGGTAGCCACCACTGTACTCTGTTCTCATTTTAGAATTCCAAGACTGTCAAAGTAAAGTCCAAGCTAATATGATTTAATGAAAATTTATACTACTCTTAACGGGATCTTCAGTACCACTTGGCTATACTTTAACTAATATTTTATTGGTACCCTTGGAGTCAATTTCCAATTTTTCATTGAAAAAAATTTCCACATAAGCTCCACTAGGTTCTCTCAAATTAAATGATCATGATTTCTATTCTGTGCAACACATTGAGTGAAGCAATGTGTTGTAAACTCCTTCATTATATCTCTTCCCTATTTCATCTACTTCTTTATATTTCTTCTATTCTGAGTGTTTGAGATCTTCAAATATTCTCTCTTCTTTCCCACCCAGCCAATAAAAGAAAACCCAATGAGTACCTTTCAAAGGTAGTACCACTTCCTTTACCTGCATTCACTCTTACTTCTTTTACTTTGTCTGGGATCTTGCTTCTCCCCCTCTTACATGTTTGATCTCTTCATCTCTATTGGTGACTCCTTCTATGCTAAAACAACAAGTGAAGTAGAATGAAATGTCTGATATGGCTTTACTAGTTCCTGAAGCTACCACCCATCTTCTTATTTTAAACACCTTACAATAGCAACCAAAACAACAATAATTCCTGATAAGAATTATTGGTATTGTGCTAAGCACATTATAAACATCATTTCAGCCTCATATCCACCTCTTCTTAAATGCAATATTATTGCCTCATTTTACAGATGAAGAAACTGAGATTTATTTTTAATGTTTTTCTTCTTACTTTTAGTCCATTCATTCTTCAACTCCTTCTAATCTTAATTCTACCCCAAAATTTCATATGAAGCAGATTTGTTAATAACTTAGTAATTTCAAATTTAACAGTCTTTTCTTTGGTATTAGTGATTTTTTGTTTTAATTAGCAGTCTTTGTTATTAATCAATTTCAATACTGCATTTTACTCTGTTAATAAACTCCCTTAGCTTTCACATCATCATACTTTACCAGTTCTTGTGCTTTATTTGATGTTACCTACTGAGACCTTTGAAGTGGGCATTCCTGAGGTTTTTTCTTTGGTTATTTCTTCTTCTCTTCTTATACTATTAGCCACTGTCACTGATCTGAATGATTCTAACATATGTTTCTACCTCAGATCTCTCTCTTGTGCTTCTTGTGCTCTAGCTCAATATATTCCATTATCTAGTCAGCATTCCTACTCATAAATACCACAAATACCACAAACATAAGCAAGTACACAACAGAAACTCTCCTCTTCAACTTTCCCTCCTTTATCTGAAAAAATCTTTCCTCTTTTGACCTCCATATTTTGATTCATAATCATTCTTAATTTTACTCTCCTTATTTCTGTGTCTCCCTCATATAGCCAAAATACTTCTGGCACTTAAAATGTTAGTATCTTCCATTAGAATGTAAGTCTTAGGAGGGCAGGGGCATATTTTTTCACAACTTTATTTCCTAGAGCCTAACAGATTAATGCTTAATAAATGCATGTCAATTATCTGAATGAATGAGTGCATTCATCATTCTCCTTGGATGAATAAATCACTGGCTGGAAAGTGCATCTGCACCTCTTCAATTTCTAAGCCCACCACATTAAATTTGGCGCATATTGTCTCTGGCTTGGATCATTGGGCCAATCTTCTAATTTGCTTTTCCACCTCTGGGTCTACTTGCCAGAGGACACAGGTGTGAGATGAATCTTCCTGATGCACAGCTCTGCTTATTTTCACTCTCTTGTTTAAAAACCTCAGTGTATCTGCATCCTCATCCAAATAAACTAAAATGCCTTAGGAGGTGTTCCAGGACATTCACTTTGTCTATTTTTCTTTCTCTATTCTCTTAGCCCCTGGTTCCCAAATGTGAGTTCATATAAAAACCATCTGGAGACATACAAAGTACTGATGCTTGGGGTTCACCACAAACCAATTAAATTGGAATCTCTGGGTTGGCACCAGCATCTGTTTTTGTGAAAGCACCTCAGGCGATTGTAATATACAGTCAGGCTTGAGAACTCTAAACCAACTGCACCATTTTTTCCCTAAATTTGGCCTATACTTCTTTTATTCTTTGCCCTTGCTTATACTTTGACAGATACTCTCTGTGGTCATATGGAACATTTTTGAGGTTCTAAGTAACACAGTAAAATGAAGAAATTTGAAGTGTTTGTTTTGACACATTTTGAAAATTATATGCATTCATGTAACCACCACTCAAATAAAAACATTCTTATCAATCCAGAAAGTTTATTACCTTTTCCAATTAGTTTTATTCCCTCCCATAAATCACTTTTGGGAACTAACAATATAGATAGTTTTGACTCTTCTTGAATAACATAAAAATTGCAACCATAAAGTATATGTTATATTTTGTCTGATTTCTTTCTCTTAAAAAATGCCTATGAGATTTATCTATGTTATTGTGTGTACAGCAGTTGGTTATTTTATTACTAAGTATCCCTTTGAATGAACAAACTACAATTTTTATTTGTTCCTTGATTAATTGACATTGGGGTTTTGATACATTAACCATTTGAAGCTCTACAGATGTTTTAAGGCCAAAGTCAAACTTTGTTAAGTTTTTTCTCATTCCTCGATTATTATTGTTCACTCCCTTCTCTGAACTCTATCACATTTTTCCCTGTCTAAAAAAGTGTAGAATATGAGTCAAATAAAACTGTACTAATATATATATGTGAGATAT
>NW_026000283.1:13213783-13249437 GCF_001458135.2 Marmota marmota marmota | reverse complement strand
CTCACTATGTTTGTCTTCTATTGTTACAGTAACATATTGCCACTCATTTTGTAGCTTAACACATCACAAATTTATATGGAGGTCAGAAGTCTGACATGAACCTCACTGGGCTAAAATCAAGGTTTTCAGCAGAGATGCATTCCTTTTTGTCAGCTGAAGGAACGTTTTTTCCCCCCTTGCCTTTTCTACTTTATAGAGACTACCCTAATTTTTGGCTGGTGGTCCCTTTTCTCCATCTGCAAACTCAGCAATAGAAGGGTTAGTACTTTTCACATTATATCACTCTGACCTTTTTCTTATATCTCCATGCCTTACTTTTTATAAAATTTATTTTTCCATGTATGTATTTATGGGATACAATGTGATTTTTTGATATGTGCATACATTGTACAATGGAAACATCAAGATAATTAATACATCCATTACTTCACATACCTCTTTCTGTGGTGAGAACAGTTAACATCTATTATCTTAACAATATTCCAGTATCTAATACTTGCAAAGCAGGGTAACCATAGATAATGATAATATACTATGTATTTTTAAAAAGCCAGAAGAAAGAATTTTGAATGTTTTCACCATAAAGAAATGATAAATTTAGCTCAAGATAGATAGCTTTTCCTTGATTTGATTTGAATATTACATAATGTATACATGTGCTGAAATGTCACATGGCACCTCATAAATATGTATAATTTTTATGTATCAGTTAAAACTTAAAAAATGAAGCTTGTCACAATCAATGAACAGAACTGGTGCTCTCACTTTTTAAATAGCTCTCTATTTATATAAAGCAAATATTTTATATTTATTTTTTTACCAATTGAAATGTACTTGAGTTAAAGGTATGCAAACAGTGATAGCTAGTGAATTCCAAAGGAGTCTAAAGAGGCCAACTCTGTGGAACACAGTGTGCCTGCTTTTATCTCCTAAGGAATGCAACACAAATTTCAATAATTTAAGGTATTTTATGGGACAGATGTATAGTGGTTTGTGTAACCATGATTCTGGTAAGAAATGGGGGACATGTTCAACTTGAATTTTGGATTAAATTTATTGAAGGAACTACGTACACAGGCATGGGCAGGGTTAAGAAAACCCTAAAGTGATGGTGATGGTGAGTGATGGTAAGCCCTCACACTTAGTTCTGGGAGAACTGGATCTATGGAAAGTGATGAGAAGCACCAAATAGGAGCTGAGGTCACAGAGAAACAAGGCCACTGCTGGCACAACCCTATGTATCAGAGAAAGGGGTTTATTAGACTTGGGAAGGTGATTCAGAAGGAGGGAAAGCAACATATTTTAAAACTGGTTCATTTTTGGAAAAGGTTTTTTTTTTTTATATTTTTCATGCTTGTCACCAAGGGCCAGATCATCCAAGCCAAGTCAGGTTATTATGTCCCACTACTGAAATACAAAGCTCTCATATTCTTATGGATGATTTTATTTCCCCTTCAGTAAAAAAAGTAGTAAAGTATGGTGAAAACAGTGCTAAATTGGGTCAGGGAAGTCAGTCATCTATGACTAGTTGGGTAGCCTTAAAACAAGTAATATTTTTTGGCTGTGGATAGGTTTCTTCATGCTTAAAATAAAATGATTGAGCTTGTGTTTTTATTTTTACTCATTTTTTGCATTTTATTGATTCTTTTTAGTTACACATAACAATAGGATTCATTTTGACATAATCATAAAAGCATAGAATATAATTAGTTCAAATTCAGTCCCTAGTACTTCCCCATCCCTCCCCTGTTCCTTTCCCCTTCTCTCTTCCCTTTACCCATTTTTCTGTATTGTTTTTTTTCCCCTAAGAATTAGTGTATTGTGGATGTACATGATGGTGAGATTCACTGTGATATTTGTATAGATAACATAAGAATATGAGGTCATACTTATTTCATTGTCTTTCCCTAACCCATACCTATGCCCTTCCCTTATTTCTCCTTCTTCTATTCCACTGATATTTAATCTATTCTTTTTTTAACCCCCTTATTTTGGATTATCTTCCACATATCAGAGAAAACATTCAATCTTTGACTTTTTGTGACTGGCTTATTTCACTTAACCTGATAGTCTCCAGTTCCATCCATTCACTGGGAAATGCTATAATTTCATTCTTCTTTAACACAAAGTTATATTACATTGTGTATATATATATATATATATACCTTTTTTTAAAAAAGGAGGAGGGCATTTATAACCTCTCTTTTCCCTCCCCAACATTACTCTAGCATTTTGACATGTGAGCATTTATTTATAAATTCTAACATAATACAAATATACAAATGTTGATGATATACAAAAAGTTATTATCAAATGATCAAATTCATCACTCTTTAAAACTGATTGCTTGTTTCATATGATTATTGATATGGGTTGTTAAACCTGTGACTGACCCTTATTACAGTATCAAATATCATATAAGATATTTCTTGGAAACAGGTTCTACCTGAGCTTTTATAAACTTACTATAAACTTACTTTTATAAACTTACATTCATCTGTTGAAGGGCATTTAGGTTGGCTCCATAAATTGGCTATTATGAATTGAGCTGCTATAAACATTGAAGTGGCTGCATCACTGTAGCATATTGATTTTAACTTCTTTGGATATGTACTCAGGTGTGGGATAGCTGGATCATACGGTAGTTCCCTTCCTAGTTTTTGAAGAATTGCCACCCTACTTTCCAGGTAGTTGTACCAATTTGTAGTCCCACCAACAATGTATGAGTGTATTCTTTTCCCATGTCCTTGCCAACATTTATTATTACTTATATTGTTTTTTTTTAAAAAAACAATACCTTATTTTACTTATTTTTATGTGATGCTGAGGATCTAACCTAGTGCCTTGAATGTGCTAGGCGAGTGCTCTACTGCTGAGTCACAACCCCAGCCTATATATATATATATATTATTTGTACTTGGACACAATATCTTTATTTATTTATTTTTATGTGGTGCTGAGGATCAAACCCAGTGCCTCACATGTGTGAGGTGGGTGCTCTACCACTGAGCTACAGCCCCAGCCCATGTTACTTATATTCTTGATAATTGCCATTCTGGTTGGAGTGAAGTGAATTCTCAGTGCAATTTTAATTTTCATTTTTCTAATTGCTAGAGATGTTGAACATTTTTTTCATATATTTGTTGGTCATTTGTATTTCTTCTTTTGAGAAATGTCTGTTTAATTTCTTTGCCAATTTATTGATTGCGTTGTGTGGATTTTTTTTTTTTTTGGTGTTAATTTTTTTGAGGTCTTTGCATAGCCTGGATATTAATGCCCTATCTGAGGTGCAGGTGGCAAAGATTTTCTTCCTTTCTGTTGGCTCTCTTTTCATGGTCTTGAGTATTTTCTTTGCTGCAAGGGAGCTTTTTAATTTGATGTCATTCCATTTATTGATTTTTGGTTTCCACTGCCCCAGGTTGTGAATGGTGGATGTTGATACCCTGTACTTAGCAAGTCTGATGCAAGGTCCTGTGAGTATCCAACAATGCTTTGTCACTTGCCAGTGGTGATCACAGCTTAGGCTGTGTACCTTTTAAGGCTGGGTATCAGCCCCTTCCTGCTGTGTAGATTCTGGTAATTTCCTGATAGTTTTCCATGACATTGGATATTCAGGCAGCTTCCTTCTGGCATGCCCATGGTATGGGGGCTATCCCTGAGCTTCCCATGGTGCTTCCCCCAGTGTCAGTGACAGGGGCCTGGTGAATCCACTTTCTTTTTTGGGACCAAAGCTGCTTTGTTGTTGTTTTGTCTGAATTCAGTCAGCAGCTGCTGTGCAGAGCTTAGTGGGGCTAGGGGCACTTCCTGGCACAGATTGCCACCAGGCTATTCCTTCTCCTTGTTAGAGGTAGAGGTGGGATGGAGAGAGTTTCAGCAATTTTCAGCTAGCTGTGGTCCTTCTAGAAGTTCTTTCTGGTCAGATTCTTAAGAGGTCCCATTTCAGGGGACTTGCCTGTGGTTTAATTTGCATCTCTCTTGTTGTGGGAAGATGCCACACTGATTTAAGGGGGTAACTGGTAGGCTGAGGACTCCATAAGATGGCTGTAGGCCCCCCAGCTCAGTTTTCTTTTCAAAATTTGGCTTTAAGTTATTTGTGCTGTTTTAAGAATATTTCTGTTACACTTTAAATTTTGTCTGCCATTCCAACAGTTTTTAAGTAGGTGGGCTTAAGAAATTGTCCATCCCCTACCTTTCTCTCTCTCTGTTGCTATTACATCCTTGTCATCCACAGGTTTGGGTTCAGGGCCAGGGAACTCTGCTTTTTGCTCTGGTAACCTATCTTCTAGTCTCTCCAGGTCTCAGATTATGTAATATTGAATAGAGTATTTATTTTGTCACCCACCTCGCAATTCTGCTTTCCTTCACTGCCTTCTTTCTATGTTGTGAGGAGATCAGGATTCACTGCCTAGCTTGCTTCCACCATCTTCCTACTGCACTGAACTTGTGTTTTTAAAGATCTTTGGGAACTCTAATATTCTTGTAATCTAGAAGAGTACAGCTGTTCTTCAGTTTCTCTGGGAGATCAATTCCAGGATCCCCCATGGATACCAAAATCTGTAGGTGTTCAAGTCCTTTATAAAAAGTGGTATAATATTGATATTGATATATAGCCTAGGCACATCCTTCTGGTATTCCTTAAAGATCATCTCTAGGTGACTTATAATACCTAACACAATCTAAATGCAATGAAAGTAGTTATTATGTGGTATTGTTTGGAGAATATTAGAAGAAAAAAGTCTGTACAAATTTAATAAAAATGCATTTTTTTCAAATATTTTTGATCCAAGGTTGGATGAATCCACAGATGTGGAATCTGAGGATACAAAGGGCTGGGCATAATTACTAATATCCATTATGTTTGAGCAGTTTTCCCATAACCCAAAATTATTCTTTACTCTCTTGCAAAGGTTTGAATTTTTTTTAAAAAAGGAGGAGGGCATTTATAACCTCTCTTTTCCCTCCCCAACATTACTCTAGCATTTTGACATGTGAGTATTTATTTATAAATTCTAAAATAATGCAAATATACAAATGTTGATGATATACAAAAAGTTATTATCAAATGATCAAATTCATCACTCTTTAAAACCAATTGCTTGTTTCATATGATTATTGATATGGGTTGTTAAACCTGTGACTGACCCTTATTACAGTATCAAATCATATAAGATATTTCTTGGAAACAGGTTCTACCTGAGCTTTTATAAACTTACTGTTCTTCTATAAACTGAATTTGTATAATAATCCTTATTACAAAGGGCACTGAGAAATAAGTACTGATTTTCAATAGTTAAAAGGTTTTTAATAGTTAATAAGGTTTACACTAATACATGTAGCTGCAGAGGATATAGCTAGGACCAGGAGTAGAGGTGCCAATAGGTGAACACATTGGATGTTGCCCTAAAGACTTATGGTTTCCATTAAAGATAAGGTATCTCTGACAAAAGTGCCAGTAAGTTTAAATAATTAACCAACGTACTATATCCCAAGTGCTTTCTGCTAATTTCACTACCACCCTCAGATCAAAAGGCATTAACTGTGAGCATGACTCAATTATTTCATAACAAAATACCTAATCTGATTCTAGTTAGTCACCTCTAAACTAGGAAATCACCGTAACTTTTCAGCCTTGCATGAGAAGTTAAAAAATCATACAAATAGAAATTTACATATATGCTTTGATGATCATGTAAAATAAATGATATCCATAATAATATTGATCTGTCCTCCTACCCTGGCAGTTTTTAAGGATGAAAAGCATTGTATTTGTTTTCACATATTAGAGAAATACCTGATATTAGGTAATCTTGGTGTAGGAAAGGAGAATAATTTCTGAGTCTCTTCAATAAAAAAACTAACATGTCTTTAATAGACAATATTTCCTTTTTTTAAAAAAACGGACTGTATATGAAAACGATATTAAAAGAACTGTCATTTATAAAATGTCCATTTGGTAAAGATGCAGCAGTAGGATCTGTTCATTCTATCCTCTTAGCAATCCTCTAATATCAATATATTTTTTGGTCTGGGGATGTGCCTCAAGCAGTGGCGCTCTTGCCTGGCATGCGTGCGGCCCGTGTTCGATCCTCAGCACCACATACAAACGAAGATGTTGTGTCCGATGAAAACTAAAAAATAAATATTAAAATCTCTCTCTCTCTCTCTCTCTCTCTCTAAATATATATATTTTATTGGTGAAAAATCTCAAGGTTACAACAAGAACTATTCTATTTAATATTACATGGCAATAGATTGGATAGTGAACTTAGTGTTTATGAATTCATTTGCTTGTTCTTGTTATTATGATAGTTTTCCTAAGACCACGTTCAATTGTTTCACAAAGAATTTTCCCACATTATTTTCTATTTGAGCATTAAGGAGTTGATTTTTTTCTTCTCATATACTATTGTTTTTCAAACAGTTATCAATCCACTATCAGATCCATAATAACAAGCTCTCAATTATACATTAGGGAATTTCTGCTACTGGGGAAATCTACCAAAAGCAACCAGGAAGTCTGGGTGTTTACTTCTTGAACTCACTAAGCTACTGTGAGTTCAAGTGACATCAAGAAGATAGTGCTGTGGAAATAGGTAAATATCAAATATGTATGCACAAAGATATTCAGCATAATGCTGTTTATGATGAAAAAATTTGAAAACAACTTAAATATTCAATGAGTTCAAAGCATGGTACAACATTAAGGGAAAGAATTCATTCATTAAACTTGATAATGTAGATCCATTATTGTTGACAGGGTTAGAACTCTCACATGTTATATTTTAGAAGTTTTCAAAAGAATCTACAATGGAAAATCATGACATATTATCAAATAAAATATAATGCTATATTACAAAGGATATTATATTTTTAAAATGTAGATTTCTTTCAGAAATGAAAGGGTGGTTTAATTTTTGTAAATCAGTGAATATAATTCACATTGACAGAACCAAGGCCATATTTATATTTTACCTCACTAGATGAAGAAAAAAATTGATAAAATCCAATATCCATTCAAAATTAAAATGTTAAAACTTTGAGCAAACTAAAAAGAGAGGAGAAATTGCTTAATCTGGTAAACTCATTGTTTAATCAAAAAGTGTACTAGAAGAGTAGATGAAGAAGATTGAGGAGGAGGAAGGAGAAATGGGAAAAAAGAACAGTGGAATGAATCTGACAGAGATTTTGTATGTACATACATGAATTAGCACAGTGAATCCCAACATCACATATATTCACAAGACACTATTTAAAAAAACTATAAATAAATTGAAGAAAGATCAGTAGAGTATAGTAGAGGGAGGGGAGAAGAAGGAGAGAGGGGAAGGAGGAAGTTCTAGGGACTGAATTAGAGCAAAATATATTCCACACTTTTGTGATTATGTCAAAATGTATCCTAATGTTATATATTACTAAAAAGAATAAAAAATAATAACAAAGCTTACTGGAAACAGTGGAATGTTGAGAGACCCACTCCATACACATCCACAATTGGATGCTCAATGTTAATTCTTCCCTTGATTGCTGTACTAGAAGTCCTAGCCAGTGCAACAAGGCAGGGAAAAAATGGTGTAAAGATTGGAAAGAAAGAAGTCAAACTGTCTTTATTCACAGGTGAGACTCTGTATTTAGAAAATCCAAAATTATTTATAAATAAGCTATTAAAATTAAAACATGAATTTTCAGTGTTGTAGAATACAAAATAAAATCTATAATTTTATGTATGCCAGAAAAATCATAAAAATGAAAAATTTAAAGAAAACATTTACAATATCAGAAAAATGTCAAATACCTAGGAAAAATGAAATATATAATGGATCAATGCACATAATTAGATAAATAGAGCAATGGGAAAGAATAGAGACTTCAGAAACTGATGGATACATGTTTACTTAATTTATGATAAAAACTGGCACTGAAGTATATCAGGAAAAGATGACCTTTTCAATAATTATGCTGGATTTGTTACTGAATTGGAACAAACTATGTTCCATGTTTGTATAAATTATATTAAAATTAACTCCAATATTATGTATATATATGATGAACTACTAAAAATAAATTAAAAAACAAATATAAAAATAAAAGGCAATCTCATTCCTATATTATAGCACATACAAATTAATTCCAGACAGACTGCAGATCTAAAAGTAAAAGATAAAACAAACATTTAGAAAAGAATATAGGAGAACATGTTACTGACTTTAGAAAAATAAATTAATTTATTAAAAAATAAATTCTTAAATTCTTAAATGATTAATAAAATGACGCTATAAGACTGAACATTAAGAATTTCTGTTAATCAAAACATTAAAAGAATGAAAAAAAATTCATATATAAAAAGGTGTTTATAAAAATACGATCTGGAGTGACCAAAATATCTAAAGAACTCCTATAAATCAACAAAGACAGACATTGTAGTAGACAAGTGACTAATATATCTGACCAGATACTTTTAAAGAGAGAATATCCAAATAGCCAATGAACATATGAAAAGTGCCTCAGCATCATCAATCATCAGGAAATTGCCAATTAAAAACACACAGAAATAAATACACACCCATTCAAAAGGCCAAAATGAAAAAGGCAGATAACTACAAGTATTGGTAAGGGTGTAAAGCATCTGGGACGCCCATGAACTGCTGGTGGGAGAGTGAATTTATATAACACTGGGGAAAACTGACATGCTATACTGAAGCCAATGTAGTTTACAATCCAGCATTTGTAAGACAAATATGAACATAAATGCACCAAAGATACATACAAGAATGCATTTAATAGCATTATTCATAATAGTCAAAACTAGAAACAGACCAAATACTCATCAAGTTTAGAATGAATAAATAACTCGTTGTATATTCATACAATGGACTACTGTGCAACTGCTTGGATGAATCCTATAAATATAATGAGACATGAAAGAAGCTAGATATAAAAACAAGTGCATACTCTATAATTCCATTTATACAAAGTTCAGAAAATAAAAGTAGTGGACAATGAAAGAAGTCAGGGTAGTGTTTTACCTTATGTTTGGATAGTTGCTGGGAGGATGTACAGAGCACTCGAGTGCCAGTTGTATTTTATTTCTTGACCTGAGTGAGGAATACATGGAACATTTTTACTTTGTGAAAATTCATTGAGCTATATACTTACAATCTGTGTTGTCCCCTATATGTTGAAAACACACACACACACACACACACACACGATAAACACTTGTTAAAAGAGTATGTCAAATGTTCCTCTTTGTTTAAAATGCACACCTTCATATAGAAAACTCTTAAATTACTTTTATACCAAAGTCTTATGTTCTGTTGGATGGGATTATTAATGATTCTGATTTTCTGCTTTATGGTTTTCATTTCTTGAGAGTGGGAGTAATGTGGAAAGAAACATAGGAACATCATGAAGTTTTAATTCAATCTTGGGTAAATAGTTACAAACCTATACTAAACCTAAAACTTGGACAGATTTGAAGCAGGCTGGCAAGAAAGCAAATGCCAGAGAACTATCTCAGGTTCTTAGTTGCAACTGTTATATTAGTCAGTAGAAGTTTTTGGGTTTTATGGTCTGTGCAAGAGTCTATTGTCAAAGGTTCAGTATAGGTCTCCTCCTGTTTTCCAGTACAACACGGCTCTTTCTTATAGCACTGAAGTACTTGGTTGCCTTAATACAGATACTGCAAAGAGAGGGTGACTTATGGAAGCTGAGATAGGAAAACAATGTTCTCACATTATTTTCAAAGTCTTCATGGGAGCTTAGATATGGTGCCTTTATAAAAGAGAATGAAAGGGAGGAGCTGAATATAAAGGAGATATTTGTAACCAAACTTTTGATTGCCAAATCTCTATGTACATTGAAACAAATTTCCTTATTTTCCCTTCAGATGCATAACTGCCCACTTTGTGGTTGGATCTTAGATATTTAATTTGTTGTGATTCAATGGGGAAATACCTGAGTTTGGACTTTGATATTTTAATTCAATTGTATTTTTCTCAGTGGTCCTGAAAATGTCAACATTTGGTTTCATAATTGTATGTTTTGTCATAAGTCAGTTCAATCACACATGAACCAAACAGGTTTAACATGATTTTACTGGCAAAAGTCCAGTCAGCTTCTGCTGCACTGTCTCTTACCTTACAAGCTTTGAATAATCCTTGTAGTGGTTCCAGAGTGGCTGGGGCTCTCTAGTTCCGGGAGCATGAGTGCATATGAAGTACAGGTTCTTTGGGCAGCTTCAGTCAGTTCCAACACTGTCTTAGCCTACTTGATAAACATGCATAGATTAAAAATTCAGGAAATTATTTCTCTGGTACAAATAAGAAAGCTAAATTTTATTTAGGGAAGATCATGAGTAAGTTGTTCAGGAAAGTTATTTCTATGGTTGAACTCATAAAATAGACTTAGTAACACCTTTTTTTTTTTTTTTTGTATTTCTCAAATCAAAACACCAAGGTGGAAAAAAAAAACAACAAAAACAAAACTAGTCAAACAGCTTTCCAAAGGTTTTTCTTTGTTGTTTACATGATGGGAGGCACCATTTGGGTGTGCTTTTCCTTTTGTCCTGATGGGCACTTTATTTACATTCTTTCTTTGAATCCTCACAACAATCTGGTAAAACAAGTACTAAGTTATTGTTCCCATTTTACAGATGAGGAAACACAGACAGAGTGCTTAAGGAACTTGTCCAAAGTCACTCACCTATTAAGTGGCAGAACTGAGATTCACATGAAGACACGTAGTATTGCGGAGTATAAATTCTTAACCATTCCAATATATTTCAGATATGTATGCTATCTCATAGTTCAAACATACCTTTTCTGATTGTTTGAAAAACATTCTGTTAGGAGAGAGATTAATTTTTGTCCATTTAAGAAGAGAAAATTGGCTTATTACAATGGCTTATTAACTTGCTTAATCTCATATAAAAGAATGTTGGTTAAAAAAAAAAACCAGTAAATTATGACTTAGAATGGAAACCGGAAGCACACCTCACTCATTACAAAATGTTGGGGACCCTTTATTTATATTGTTAGTTCTCAGGGGAGATTTTGTCCATCACCTCCTACTTCCAGGCAGATTTACGAATGTCTGAAGACATTTTTGATGGTCAAAACTTGATGGTCATGGTGCTACTGGTATCTTCTGGCAGAAACTAGAGATACTGCTGAACATCCTACAGTGCACAGGAATTCCCTCCACAAAATGGTGTTTGCCAGGAGCTGAGGGTTTTCAGAAAATGAGAAAATATTGGTCAAGGGCACAAACTTTCAGTTTATAAAATGAATAGTATTACAAAATAAATAGTATATATAATATAATGTAATATAAAATACATTATAATATAATGTAATAATATAATAATAGTATATAATTTAAAATGTACTATAAAATGAATAGTGCTGAGGATCTAATGTACAACATTATTGATTATAGTCAACAATACTATATTGTATATTTGAAATTTGCTGTTCTTGTCAAAAAAGTTAACTAGATGCATGTCTTTTTGTGTCGCTATGGCAAAATATCACAAACTGAGTAATTTATAATAAATCAAAAATTATTATCTTGTAGATTTGGGGATTGGGAAGACCAAAATTGAGGGCCAACATCTGGTGAGGGCTTTGTTACCCTATACATGACAGAAGTCATCACATGGACAAGACAGATAGGGCAAGGGGCCAAGCTCATCCTTTAAAAGATTAATTTTCATAATAGAAACATTAATCCATTCATGATGTAATCACCTTTGAAGGTCCCACCTCTCAGCACTGTTGTACTGGGGATTAAGTTTTCAACATATCAACTTTGGAAGCCACATTCAAACCACAGCATTCTACTTCTGGTCCCCCATATTTCTGTCCTTCTCACATGAAAAATATATTTATTCAATCCCATTAGCCCTCAAAAGCTTAACATGTTCCAGCATCAAGTCCAAAGTCTAAATTTCAGAATCTCATCTAAATCACATATGGGTAACACTCAAGGCACAATGTATCCTGAGGCAAATTCCCCACCAACTGTGAGCCTGTAAAATCAAAAGTTACCTGCTCCCAAAATACATGCATAGGATAAATATTCCCATTCCAAAAGGATGAAGTAGGTAAGAAGAAAGGAGTAACAGGCCCCAAGTTAATTCTGAAATCCAACAACAACAACAACAAAAACATCTAACCTTCAAGCTGCAGAATAATTTCTCACTTCATGTGGTACCTCCAGGACATGCTGGGGTAGAGGTTGAGTCCCCCAAAGTCTCAGGCACACCCATCCCTGTTGTTTTGCTGGGCTTCATTCATGCAGTAACTCTCACAGTTTGGAGTTTTGTGCTTGCAGTTCTCTGAGACTAGAGTTGTACACAGGTAGTTCTAAAGATGTGGGGTTTCAGGGGTGGCCCCAATTCTATGGCTCTGCTAAGCAGTGTCCTAGTGGGTGGGGACAGAAGCCCTGGAGCAGGCTTCTGCTATATCCTATGAAATTTAAGTGGAGGCAGCCATGGGGTGTCCATGGAGTACTAATACCACAGCTCAGGTAATTAGTACTACATGGACACTGCCAAGGCTTATTGCCTGAATCCTCCAGAATGGTGTTCAAGCCATAACTGGGCCTGCTTGAGCCAAGGTTGGGGTGGTAAAGGAGCACTGTGCTGGGATGCCTATAGCAGAGACCTGACTTGGCTCTGGGCACTAAATGCCAGGGTCCCATGGGTGCCTCTCTGGAGTCCTTATCCTCAAAGTCCTAGTTTGCCTTAAAGATCTCTGAAATGTCTTTGAGGTCATTCTCCCATTTTCTTGATGATTAGCACCTGGCTCCTTTCTAGCCGTGCTAATCCCTTCATCACAGAGCTGCTTGGCTGTACCCTCTTGCATGTTTACATCTAGCTGTGAATTTTCCAAATATTTCCATTATGCTTCCCTTAATTATAAATTTTATGTTTTAAATAATTTCTCTCCTCCTGGATATTGCTTTAAGTGATTAAAGGTAGCCACACAGCTCCAGTGTTTTGCTCAGAAATTTCTTCTGCTAGATATCCAAATTCATCATTCTTAACTTTCACCTTCCATAAAGCCCCAGGGCATGGACATAGTTCAAATTCTTTGCCAAATTATAACAAGGATGGCCTTTACTACAGTTTCCAATGAGGTATTCCTCATTTTCATCTGAGACCTTATCAGAATGGCCTTTACTATCCATATTTCTACCAACATTCTAATCATGATGACTTAAGTAATCTCAGAAACTTCAGAATTTCTCTTGAGCTCTTTTCTTCTGAGCCTTTCCCAGAATCACCTTTAACATTCTGTTCACTGAAATATAAAACTTTCTGAAGACTGCTCCTCCTAACTATTCATGCCTTTACCCAGTACAAGATCTAAAGCTTTTTCTACCTCTGTAGCTTTTTATAAAAACAGGTCTACTTCTTGGTTTTTCTATCTTAGTATGTCTTGTGATAATATAACAAAATATCATAGACTGGGCAGTTTACAACAGGGAGAAATTTTTTGGATCATTGATCCAGAGACTGGAAAATTCAAGATTGAGGGACTGGTATTTGATAAGGACCTTTCTGTGTCATATCATGGTAGAAGGCATCCTGCAGGCAAGAGAGATGGCAGGGGATTTGAACCCATCCTTTTATAAAGAGCCAACTCCTACAATAATGATATTTAGTTCATTCATGAGGGCAGAGCCCTTATGACTAACTGTTTCTTTAAGGTTCCTCCTCTCAATACTGTTACATTAGGGATTATATTTCCAACACATGAGCTTTGGGGGGAAACATTCAAACCATAACATTATGTAAGGTGATGGATGTATTAATTAACTTGATTGTAGTGACCATTTCACAACATATATGAGTATTGGATCATCTCGTTGTACACTTAAATATATACATTTTTGTCAATTACACCTCAATAAAGCAAAAAAAAAAAAAAACCCTCAAGTCATCTGGCCCAAATTGTCAATAACACCAAGGTTGAGAAACTTTGACTTGGAGGGATAATCATAAATTGCCTTACAGGTGTGTTGCATGAGCTTATCTAGGACAATACCAGTTTTGTAACTAGGCTGCTATCTTGTAAATTCCAACAGGTTTAGTGCCGTCAAGATGGCTCCTGTGAACAAAAAGAATTGTCTCCAAGATTGTTTCCCAAATGTTTACAGGATTCTTATGCAAGTAGTTAATAATTTATCAAAGAAATAAAAACCAAACAATTGAAAAGGGGCTGTAGCTCAGTGGCAGAGCGCTTGCCTAGCAGGCATGAGACACTGGGTTCAAACCTCAGCACCACATAAAAATAAACAAATAAAATAAAGGCATGCTGTCCATCTACAGCTACAAAAAAAAAAATTAAAAGTAGAAAGAAAAGCAAACCACTCCTTATGGGAGGATAGAGATGCTCTGAGTGAAACAAGGTAATTCATATATTAGATTAGTTCTGATCTCATATATGAAATCTTGTGCCATAACTTAGAGATAGTCTAATTCTCCTCTCAGATATTTATGTGGAATACTTAGAAATTGACAAGAGTTACAACAAATATTCTCTCAATGTTGTAAAATAAGCACATGTATTTCTAAAAATAGATGAATAGAAAACATGGAAATTTGAATCACTGGGTGTAAGTCATTCTGCCTTATAAAAGCAGCTTTAATATATTTTGGATAGGTGTTTTGTGTTATTACCCAGCTATATTTAGGCTTCCATTGTACTTGGCAGTCTCTTATGGGTTCATCTTCAGAATATTCCTGGGTTATTAATGGTACGTGGCAGATGCTTTTTGCCTGAATACAGACCCAAACAATATGTTAGGAAGGAAAATGTAAATTATTGATCCTAAGAAATACCACTATTTTCACTTAGCCTTTCTGAATTTCATGTAGTGAAATGGAAGGAGCTCTAGCTGTGGCATCAGACAGACCTTCTGTTCTGCAATTTTTGTGACTGAAGTAGAATTACTTAGCCTCTCTAAGCCTCAGTTTCCTCATCGGTAAAATAGCATACTAAAAATTTTCACCTCAAAACCTTTTGAGGATTAAATGGGATTATGCATGTAATTGAGAAGCACACATTTTTCTTACTAATGTTACCACTTAAGAAATGTTAGTCTTCTCCTATATAGCATTCACAGCAATAAACTGAAGTTATGAAACCTAATACATCGAACATTAGGGGATTATACTTTACATTTATTTGGTGGTCTGTCTGGGCATTAGTAAAGGTTTTCACATGGTCATTTACTCTAATTTTTATTAAATTCTGGTGAGACTTAGGATGTAAATGGCATTACAGAGCAATGTTACTAAGAGATAACTGGATAACAAAACCACTAATTTTACTTCATGGCCATATCAAAAAGTCATTTTCCATAGAGATCTATAGAAAATCTTTGTGATTATGGGTAGTATATCACAGTAAATGTGGGATGTAAATAGTAAGATTCTTACACATTTGTTTCAAAATCAGAATTCCCAAACCATATGGAAAATATTGTGCCAGATCTGTCACATATCAACAGTTGTCAAGGTACTCTGATCTGATATGTGTCTGTGGATAGTGTGAAATGACATAATTTTGGATAATTTAGCAATATATCTTAAACCTCAAAATAATAATCACTTTGGTTTCTAATCATACTTTTAGGAATGTATTCTGAGGAAATAAACCAAATCAATTCATAGAACAAATGCTCATCCAAGCATTATTTATTCATAACAAGGATTTGAAAGAATCACCAAGAGTTAGTCAAATCATTATGTTATACCCATGTGATACCACGCCATTTTGAAAGATGTTGGCATAAGAAAATGCTCAAAATATATTACCAGGTGCAAAAAAACTTTTTTACAACATAAATCCAATTGGGTTTTAAAAATACATGCATATAAAGTACATGTCTAAACCAAAGTGATTGGATCTGGATGGAAGGATCATGGGGGATTTTGTTTTTACCTCAAATTTTTATATTATGAAAATCTTAAACAAAATATCATTTTTATTGTTAGTTGGAAAATAAATACTATATGTTACATAGTTCTGAAGTACTTAAAGAAGGTGAAGTATTTCCTTAGCCCTAAGGGGTGACCTGCTGGTCAGTCAGGAAAAAGGAAGGCCAAATATGTGAGCTGTCTAGCCTTGGAGAAAAATCTAGAGCAACAGCCTCTTTAAAGACCTAATTTAAAAGTAAGCTGTGTCTAGTTAATTTAAATAATAAGCCTGTGTACCTGCAATTTTTATGTAATCTGTATATAGTTTATGCCCTGAAATTGCTACGCTCTTTAGCAGTTTTACGCTCCAACTGGCTGACAGCATACGTGAGCAGTTGACATAGGGCAGAGGAAGGAAGCAACGAAGAAATAAAGGGGAAAGGCTATGAGCCATAGGGCACAGAGTTCATAAAAGAACCACCCTCCCCTCCGTTATCCAGACATTACTTTGGATGACATCAACAGAAAGTTAGCCAGCAAAGAAGTGCTCTTGAGGTTAGTAGCCCTATTTTCCTAATACTCTCCATCATCAGAAGTTGAGAGGAAATACAGTAAATACACAAACTTTCTAAATTCCACTTCCTTCATTTGTGGTCTCAAATTTTGGGACAATTTTACATGCAGGAAATGGAATAATCGACATTCAGACTAGGATTATAGGAGATTCACAGGTTTAGAGCTGTACACACTGTTCTCATTCTTCCTTGGGACATTGGAAAACAGAGTCACATGATTTGAACATCTTTTTGCCTTTGCCTTTTGTTTTCTCTTGCTATTTGCGTGTATAACCTTACTAGGGCAAGAATGTCAAATAAGGGAAGAATTTACAGGACTATTCCAGGAATGGGCTTAAGATATCTAGGCATAGTTCATAAATACCTGCTAGTATGTTCCTCCCTTGCATTGACTTTATTCTCACCTCTATTTCTCTTTCCCCTCCTGCTTTTTTCCTTTTCCTCTGCATAAAGGATGAAAAGATAAGATCAAATGTAGATTAAAAAGTAAACTCATAAAATATGGTTTGTTCTCTGATTCAAAAATACATACAAATTATTAATAATTACACCACTTGGAGAAAACTCCCTTTTATTATTTTGGCATAATTTCTTCCAGACTTTCTCCAATATAGTTGGGTATGTGTTTGCATTTTTTCAAGTCATTAAATATTTTGCAACAGATATTTTCTCAGTTGAACAATATAAAGTTTACTTAAACATTCACAAAATGTTCAGACATTCAATGCATTACTAGTTTGTTTTAAAAATTCTGAATACCACTGCAATGAATAGCCTTCTAGTTAAATTTTTGCCCACATTTTTATTTACTTAGGGTAGGTTCTTGGAATTAAGAAGTACCGGGTCAAAGGGAATGAACATTCTTCAGATTTTTGATGTATGTTGCCAAATTGCCTTCCAGAAATGTATATCAATTTATAGTCTCATCAACTATGCAATGAATGTAAATATGGGTTTTCAAACCACAAGAATTAAAATAAATAACATGGTAAAGTTTAATTCTGATGACAGCCAAAGAAACAGAAATGAGTGCTGCTTTCATTATTTTTCATCCTTATTTCATGTTCTGGAACTGCAGTTTGCCCTACTTATTTTGAGATATCCTCAGAAAGAATAAGGGTGTAGAATGAAGACTGGATACAGAATAAAATTAGAAAAAAATGCTAAAGGTACTGCTATGATTTGAATGCCACTTCCGAAACTCATGTCAAAATTTGCCACTATAATAGTATTGAGAGTTGGGACCTTTAAGAGGTAATTATGTCATAAGGGTTCTGCCCTCATGAATAAATTAATGACATTATCATTGGGAGTGGATTCCCGATTAAAAGGATTAGTTCTGCCTGATTTCCTGTGTGTCCTGTGGGTGCTTGCTTACCCTTCCACCATATTATTATGCAGCATGAAATGAGGGCCAGATGCCAATGCCATGCTCTTGGACTGCCCAGCCTTTAGAACTATGAGCTAAATAAACTTCTGTTGTTTCTAATTACTCATACTGTGATATCTCATTTCAGTGTCACAAAATGAACTAAGAGAGGCACCTTAGAAAATTCTCAAGTGATTGTGTTCTTGCTAGAAACTGTGAAGGTTTCCTGTTAGCTATAGGGCAAATATTCAGATTCAATTGTGTGTATTGTAAGTCTCAACAAACAACAAATATTTATTGAGCTGCTTTGCTCTTGGCTCCTTCAAGGCAATGAGGATGCAGTAGTGAACAGAAAAGTCCCTCCTTGAAGTTTGCAGCCTAGTAATCCCACCACAATGAGCCAACAGTGTCTTCTACTCTTACCCCCACCAGAAAAGTCTTTGGCTATAATCCACTTGTATTCTTCTATTTTATACTTATTTTTTTCCTGATTATAGTTAACTTGTCTTTCAGCCCTAATATTCAATCAAGGCTTATCATAAGGCTCCTATGAAGCTCTCCCCATCTATTCCAATCATATGAATACTTAAATCTGTACCTACAATTTATCTACCTACAATTTATCTCTTGATTAAGTATTTTCTTGTTTAACACTCTAATATCCTTCTAAGGAAGACTGTGAGCTCCTTATGGACACTTTCACTATATATTGGAGAGTATCTGGAGAGTAGAGTCTCTTTCTGCACTTAGTGGAGTGTATATACCAAGGAGCCCTTTCTTTACCAGAACCTTGCTTTAATACAATAGGATGAGATTCTGAACAAGGTTTCTCTCTCTTGAACCTCCTCTGCCTAAGAAGATTTTCTTACAGAGGTCCCAAAGATCTTATGCTAGTCTAGTTGCAAGTAGTAAGCAGAATGCATGAAGGCAGTGTTATATGGAGACTCCATGAAAGACTATGGGTCTAGAATCAGGGAACTAGAGTTTATTCCTGGTTCTGCCACTCACATATGGAACCTTTGAAAACACAATACCTTGGACAGTCTTATACTCCTTATGGTTTAGGTTCTTCTTTTGTAAAATGGGGACAGTGACACCATTGCTACCTATTCCATAATATTATTAGGAAGATCATATGAGACATCATTTGGGAAGAGTTATGTGTGAAGTGTTAGAGTTTTCCCCTTGTTATGGTTTGGATGTGAGGTGTCCCCCAAAAGCTCACATGTAACATAATGCAGGAAGGTTCAGAGGGGAAATGATTAGGTTGTAAGAGTCTTAACCCAATCAGTGAATTAATCCATGATAGGATTAATTGAAGTGGTAGGGTGTGGCTGGAGGAGGTGGGAACTGGGGCATGGCATAGGATATATATTTTGTATCTGGAGAGTGGAGTCAATTTCTGCTATCTGATCACTGTGATGTAAGCTGCTTCCTTCTGCCACACTGTCCTGCCATGATGTTCAGTCTCACCTCAAGCCCTGAGGAACGGAGCTGTTCTTCTATGGACTAAGACCTCTGAGACCATGAGTCCTCGAATAAACTTTTCCTCCTTACAGTTGTTCTGGTCAGATCCTTTTAGTCACAGTAGCTAAAAAAGCTGACTTAAATGCCCCTTTCTTCTTTTATTTATTTATTTATATTTATTTTTTTAATTGGTTGTTCAAAACATTACAAAGCTCTTGACATATCATATTTCATACTTTAGATTCAAGTTGGTTATGAACTCCCATTTTTACCCCGTATGCAGATTGCAGAATCACATCGGTTACACATCCACATTTTTACATAATGCCATATTAGTAACTGTTATATTCTGCTACCTTTCCTATCCTCTATTATCCCCCCTCCCCTCCCCTCCCATCTTCTCTCTCTATCCCATCTGCTGTAATTTAATTCTCTCCCTTGTTTTTTTCCCCTTTCCCCTCACATTCTCTTATATGTAATTTTGTATAACAATGAGNATCTGAAGTGTGAGGAGTAAAGATTTGTTCCCAGGATGTAGGCTCCCTATTTACCTCTCTTATTGTTTCTCTTGATGAGAAAAAACTTTTTAGTTTGAGTAAGTCCCATTTGTTGATTCTAGTTATTAACTCTTGTGCTATGGGCGTCCTACTAAGGAATTTGGAGCCCGACCCCACAATATGTAGATCGGAGCCAACTTTCTTCTTAAATGCAGAGAGAGGGAACTGCTCCAAAACCAATAAAAGTGAAGTGAACTATAACTCTTTGCCTGAAAATGCAGGCCTGGAAAACAGGAGATATTGGCATGTTGTTTTTATTTTTTATTTTTTGAGAAAGATTGGAAGAAGTTGCAACTTGATGTCAGAGAACAATACAAAGGAAGCCCACCTATTCACACAGTTTCAAAAGACTTCCCATGCACCAATGATGTGGATAGCTGTTATGCAGAGGGCATTGATGGCCAGCCATTCACAGCCAGCAAATCAGGGACAGCTGAATGGAGATGATGTCCAAACTCTTTCCAACTCCAATCCTGCAGAGAAGAAAGGTGAAGGGAGGAATGAGGGGGCAAATTTTATTCCTTCACCACTCCAGATTCCTTAAGGTGAAGTCTGACAGTACTGGGGGTGAGGGAGAGAATTTTCATAGTCAATTGGTACTGAAGTTTTAAAATGTGTTATACTAGGCTGGACTTTTTGTCTTGGATTTGGGTTATACTTTTTATTGATGCATATTTATACATATTTATGGGTGTTTTATGATAAATCAATATATGTATACAATATAAAGATCAAATCAGGCTAATTAATGTCCAATTCTTCCAACATTAATAGTTTCTATGTATTGGGAACTTTCATACTCTTCTACTTATTTAGAAATATACCATACATTGTTGTAGATAACAGTTACTGTACTGTAATATAAAAAATTGTCAATCTCAGAGAAGAATAGAGTGGAATAGTGGTCACTAGAAATTGGGAAGAGCAAGAGGGAGAGGAGGGACAAAAAAAGGTTAGGTTGGACTTTTTAATAACTAAAAGTAACAAGAAAACTAGGGGATATGCCTGAGATGCTTTTAGGGGTTAAGAAATTGAGATTAAATGCACCATGGTTAAGGCAGTAATCAGAAAATAAAAGTTATATGTTTGTACTTATCACTGTTCAATAAACTGGATATCAATATAGGTGTTTTTCTATTTCCTAAAGGGTATCCTAGTCAGAATTGGTAATAGGATTCATTTAGTACCTCTACCAGGACAAATTGCTATTTTTCTGCTAGCTTTCTTTCCATCAAGAAGTTATATAACAGCAATGTATTTTTTCTTAACTATTTAGAATAATAGGATTAATACACACTGTGCCTACTTCATTCAGCATACGTCATTGGAATGACCAACTCAAGTTGGTAAAAGGATTTAATGGAAAGGTGTTATGTAAGAGGCTGTGTTTTAATTTTTCTGCATTTTAAAATAATATTTCCCAGTTAGTCTTAATCACATAGCTTTCTTCATTTCTAGACATATAAGATCTAAACAAATGAGTCAAGCTGTAACCCACACTGGGGTATTAGCTGCTGTTGTGTAATTACAGGACAGGTGTATTACCACTCCTAATCCTGAAAACAACTGTATCTGAATAACACAGGGTGATGGGCAGCCTGAAATTCTGTTCACCATAACTGATTGCTGCACCCTGCTGATGTTAATAACTTTAAAAATATTGATTGAAGAGCTGGACTTCCCTTTATTGGTAAGTTAATCCTCTCATGGATATTGGCAGACATTTGGGTGCTGGTTTAAGAAACTAAGTTTTGATTATAGGGAGGAAAGTCTCTGAAACAGATTGAATTGGTTTATATGCAGAATTACCCCTCCTCCTGAGAGGGGTCCCAATATTGCAGCAGTGAATTATCTGGTAGGTGATAAGGTATTTAGTATCTGTTCAGGCCAGTGATGAATAGTAATTACTCTTTGTGTGTTTTTTATCTTTATTTAATTTTTTTAATGTGGTGCTGAGGATTGAACCCAGAGCCTCACATGTGCTAGGTAAGCACTCTACCACTGAGCCACAACCACAGACCCCTTTGGTTTGTGTTTTAAGGAGAGACTGAGAGAGAGGGGAAGGGAAGAATAAGAGGAGCCTGCCAAAAAAATGGAAAACAGTTTGGAAGAGGGACTAGGTGAGGCAAGAACTGGGGAAAAGAAAGGAGAAATAGAAGTAAACAACAAGAGAGAGGAATGCCCAGTGAAAGGAAAGAAGTAATAGAATAATCAAGAAACACTGAGGTGGGAAGGGGACACCTCATAGTATGATTTCTGGGCAAAGCCCTCTGGTTGTGCTAATAAAATTGGTTCGAATACCAGCCCTTACATTTTCTAGCCCTATGACTTTAGACAAATTATTTCACTTCTCTGTGCCTGTTTGTTGATCTGTAAAAATGGAGGTAATAGTAGTACATGTTTGGTAGAGTTGTTATGAAAAATGAAATCACATATAAAGTGCACAGCATATGATAGCTACTCAAAAAAAGGACACTTAATATTTTGGTGGTGGTTATTGTTATTATTGTTACAGTCATTATTATTGTTAGTGACAATTTTGTTTGACAGTAATAAAGCACAAACAAATCAGCTATAACATTCAGCAATAAAAGAAAGTTCATCAATGAAGGATGCCTCACATAGTCCTCCAAATGTTAATTTTAGCAAAAGAAGCTTGAAAATCATTCTGCATTGGCAAAGGAGAAAATAATTGCATTATATTATTCACATATTAGGCATTCAACTTCACATCACTTTCACATTAAAGGACTTCAGTGAAGCAAAATAAATAAATAAAACTGTATTGTATACAGATAATTGGGTTTTTTTGGGTAACACTTCTTTAAACTATGAAGTGATAGAAAAATATATAGCACAGTATTAACATAAGTATTCTTTGATTGATTTTATCTCCTTGTAGGACTCTAGTAGTAGGTGGATTTTAGTTAGGTTCCATAATCAAATTATTTTTTACATTTTTTTAATTTAAGAAGTTAACAAGGGCAGTTATTTTGTGGATCACACAAAGTAAATGATTTCTTTAGATGGGGAAGCAAAACATTAGGCACTGGCTCTCTAAAGGGCCTGATATTGAAAAACTATGGTGCAGAGTTCTGGTAAAGTTTATTATGTTTTTGCAAACCAGCAACAAGCATACCTTACAGCAATACATTTAAAAGGAGACATACCGGTGTATCAAGGTGAAGACTAAGTATTTCCCTCCTTTAATGCATCATTATAATAGTAGCAGGTAACTAGGTCAGGTTAAAATGTTTATTCATCATTACTAACAACTTACAGAATACCTCTAATGGTTATTCAGTTTCAGTGTGACAGAAAGAGCTTTACTGAAGATTCTCCCTCTCTGGGGAGAGAAAATTTTCAATTTATTTGCTTCAAAAGAGCAAAATATCCACGTTAGTTCCATTGTCCAGTTGACTCAGGTATATCATATTAAGGATTGATTTGGTTAAAGAGATTTAGTAAAAAATGATACTTTATAGTGAAGCAGCTAAGTTTTCCTAGGGCTACAAACCCTACATGTTTATTACCATCTTAGAGAATAATGTTTCTATCTTTGCATCTAGGCCACAGTTACTAAAATCTAGCCCTCACCTTAAGCACCCAGTACTGATTGTCTTCATAAGGGTCAGCTGAATCCATAGTGGGACTATGAAAATATCCCCAAGCTGGAAACATCTCAAATGTCCATCAGTAAATGAATATGTAAATGGTATTAATGTATATTGATACATTGTAATACTATATGAAATGATAACAGGTATGTATAAAATATGGTAGAATATCCAAAACAGAATATTGAGTCAGATGCAGTCAGACACAACATTTCATTCATTGAAAGTTCAAAAATTGGCAAAAAATAATTTATGGTCTGAAGATTCAAGATAGTGGTTAATGTTGGGGAGGTAATGAGGGTTGTGATAATGTTGTTTCTTAAACTTATTTCTAGTTGTACAGGAATGTTAAGTTTGTGAAAACTCATCAAACTTTACACCTACATGATTTGTGCACTTTTGGTATGCATATCACTTTATTTTCTTTTCTTGGTACCAGGGATTAAACCCAGGGGCACTTAACCACTGAGTCACATTTCCAGCCCCCCCACTTTTTTTTTGAGACAGGGTCTTGCTAAGTTGCTGAACCTGGCTTTGAACTTGTGATTTTCCTGCCTCAGCCTTCTAAGCTGCTGGGATTACAGGTGCGTACCACTGTGCCTGGCACATGTTGCACTTTCATATAAAATTTACACTTAATAAAAAGCTCTATGGTATTCTATAGCCAGAGTAAAAAATCACAAAATGTAACAGATTCACTTTCTCAGCTTGCAAAGCACCAATATGAAATTATGTATCAGGAACAACCATTTTCTTCAAGGTTCTCTTGCACACTGTACTTTGTATTCTATAAGAAAGTATCATATGAGTTCTCTGTTAATTCACTAATTAATATAGTTAAAGAATCATTTCCACCTTGGCTGATAGCAAAAATATCTGTGATTATGTGTGTGTGTGTTTGTGTGTGTGTGTGGTGCTTGGGATTGAACCTAGGACCTTGCACATGTTAGTCAAGTGTTCTACTACTGAGTTACACACCCTGTTCTGTGTTTGCCTTTCTTAAATAAATCTTGCTTCCTAGAAATAAAGGAAACTTTTCTAGAAATAATTAACTAATGTTTTGACTGAGTAGAATACAATAGTTTAAAAAATAGTTAATGTCTGATACTAAACCCTTAAAGCATAACTCATGTATATACATTTACTATGATAGGAATTTTATAAATATATTATTTATTTTTACTGTTGACTAGTGTATTCATTCAAATTTTCAGCTGGTGAGCTTTTAAAAGAGTTCTTCTAGAATTAAAAGCATCTTACTACAGTGCATACCCCATGTTTATAGCAGCACAATTCACAATTGCCAAACTATGGAATCAGCCTAGATGTCCATCAATGGATGATTGGATAAAGAAAATATGGTAGTTTTACAAAATGGAGTTTTATACAGCCATAAGGAAAAATGAAACAATGTCATTTGCAGAGAAATGGGTAGAACTAGAGACCATCGTGTTAAGGGAAATAAACACAGAAGGTTAAGGGTCATATGTTTTCTCTCATATGTGGAAACTGGAGAGAAAAAAGAAAATGAAATGTGGGGGTGGATCTCCTAAAAATCAAGGTGAGATCAGTAGAGAAAAGAGACCAAGGAGTGGGAGGCAGTGAGGGAGGAGTGAAATGCTGGTGAGTGATATTGGCCAAATTATACTGTTATATTGTGTGCATGTATGAATATGTAAGAAATCCCATGAATATGTACAACTATAATGCACCAATAAAAATTAGGAAATAAAAAATAAAAATACTAAAAAATTAGAAAAGAGTTCTTCTGGGATGAGGCTAGAAAACCATGTAGTTGCTAAATAAAGCACTGGGTTTCACAAGAGTGCTCAAATGCCTTTTCATTTACACAAATTCTCCATATCCAAATCAACTAGAAGAAAGCTTTAGGTAATGAGTCTTCTTTAATTTTGGTCATTAAAAATAAGATTGAAAGGACTTCCATGGTTAATAACATAAATGTGATATTAGCTAAAAAATTAGGATGTAACTATTGGATCCATTTGAACTTTGTTTCCTGAATAAAATCACAGTTATAAGCTGATTTTTAGTTGCTAATGACTTATTTTTAAATGAATCTACCTATTTGTGACAATACTTTAAAAAAGAAAGCTAATCAAATTCATAGTTATGGTGTATATGTTAAGGAAGAGATGGCCCACTGTTAAACATTGCATAACTGAGTGGATGAGAGGACAGTCACTAATTATGATTTTGAAGTATATTGCATGACTAAAACAGAGCTTGTCATATGTTATTTCTAAGTTAGCCATCACCTTATTATTGTCTTTTAGACCATAGCTTAATCTGAAATTGCAAGGCCCATGAATGACCACACTTTCTCTCTCCAAACTTATTTTTTGTTACTCCGAAAATCAGTATAGTCTTCTTGTGATCTCTAATACCTACTCATTCATATCCTTGTGCCTGAGTTTATGTAGTTCCCTCTATTTTTCCTACTCAATTGTATACTTCATCTGATTTCTGAATCAATAAATGATTCATAATCACAATTTTTTCAGCAGTTAATAAGTCAGATCCCAAAGAAAAGAAGGCATGCTCCTGGTGTTACATGATCTCTTGGAGGTGGATTCTAAATTATGTGACTTTTCCGGTTTTTGACAGCAAAGTCATTAATTGGTCTTTTTGAATAAAATGTTTGAATAAACTTGTACGAGTGTCTTCTCTGCATCAGGATCTGTACTAAGTCCTTGGAATGTGGGAAGGATAGAGAGACAGTCTCCTTGGGTTTCTCAAAAAAATTAAAAATGGGCCAGGCATGATGGTGCATGCCTGTAGTCCCAGTGACCAAGAAGGCTGAGGCAGGAGAATTGCAGTTCAAGGCCAACCTGGGAAATTTAGCAAGACCCTGCCTTAAAAAATAAATAAGTAAAAAGGACTGGGGATATAGCTCAGTGGTAAAATGTCTGTGGGTTCAATCCCCAGTACTGCAAAAAAAAAAAAAATTAGAAATAAAACTACCATATGACACAGCAATCCAACAACTACTGGGTATATACCCCAAAGAAATGGAATCAGTATGTTGAAGACACATCTATACTCCCATGCTTATTGCAGCATTATTCACAATAGCCAAGAAATGGAAACAATCTAAGTGTATATCCATCAACAGATGAATGGTTAACAAAGATGTGGTACATATACACAATGGAATACTATTCAGCCATACAAAGAATGAAATCTTTTCATTTGCAACAATATGGATAACTTGAGAACATTATGTTAAATGAAATAAACCAGTCACAGAAAGACAAGTGTCACATGATATAACTCATATGTGAAATCAAAATTTTATCTCATAGAAGTTGAGAGTAAAATGGTGGTTACTAGAGAGGATGGAGACAGTGGGAGCTGGATGGTGAAAAGTTGGTCAATGGGTATTAATTTACACTTAGGAGCAAGAAGCTCTGGGTGCACTGTTGAATAGTATGATAACTGTAAATAATAATTCCATATTTTATGTATAAAAATCTAGAAAAAAGAATTTGAAAGTTTTCACCATAAAGAAATGATAAACATTTGAGGAGATAAAAAAATGTTTATACTGTCCTAAACACTACATAATGTACATAAATGAATCAAAACATCATGTTACCCATTAACCTATACATTTTATGTTTTATGTATGAGTTAAAATATATTTCTAAAACTTTAAAAAAGTCTCCCTGTCCTCAAAGAACTCACAGCTTAGAGGACTATAAGCAAATGACCTTACACAATGGAAAAAGATCAAAGGGTAGCATAGGAATAGAGAACGGAGACATTCAAACCTAGTCTTTGGTAATACAGGAAGAACTGTTGTGGAATAACCTGGAAAAGGAGACACCTAAGCAGAGTCTTAAAGGATGACTAGTAGTTACCCAAATAAAGAAGAGATGGGAATTTCCAGAAGAAGTAATCGCATGAGCAAAGGCACAGAGGTGAGAAAAGAAACAGTATGTACGGGATAGTACATACAAGCTTAAGAGTTTGAGATAAAGAATGACAAGAGATGATAGTAAAAAGGCAGAAGTCAAGTCATGAAAGGCCATGCCTGGCAATGGGAATACCACCCCCTACATAAACAAACAAAATACATTCTTTAAAACATCTTTTATTTTATTTTTTGCTTCAAGTGCTCTAATCTCAAAGGTGATTGAAACTTCTGTACTGTGTAACATACAGGCAAAATTGCTTTTTGTTCTCTCTAAATATAACTTACCTCTGAATTTTGATCCCCATAATCTTTCTATCCTTAGGGTTTCTAGTCTCTTTCTACTCTCTCAGTTACCAACAGTTTGTGATGGCCCATGATGGGTCCCTTTCATTTCTTCAGGACTTTGATAGTTTAGTAAATGCTGTTAGATTTACTTTTCAGCTCACCCTTTTAGGAAGAGTTCTGTGGGCCTTTCACTTTATCCTCTCTACCATAATAATTTCATTTTAACCTTTAGGCACATGTCAGTACTAGGTAGTACTAAAAGGCACATGCTCATACTCTTTCTTTTTCTCATGCTCGTGTGCGTACACACACACACACACACACACACACACACACCAGTCTGTTAAATTCAAGACCAAGCTACCTGAAACGTATTGATACATACTTTTTCCTTCAAACCTCCCTCATGGACTTTCCTTTACTTCACTGGACTCCTGAAGGCATATTTCTATTGCAAATGGAACTTTCTTGTCAGCCAGTAGGAACAAAGGATATAGAATCTGGCTGTTTGCTGGTTCCTTTGTGTGCAGGAGTTTGTGCTACGTTTCACAGAACTACTACCATCTCTTACTGGATGAATTATGTTTAAATTATTTGAGTTTTTGATGAAAACAGCATTTTAATAATAATTATTTCCTCCCCACTCAAACTGGGATGTTTCCTTACAGTTTACTTTCTAGGCCTCACCCTTCTTGCAGAGTCTAGTTCTTTGTTAGGTTAGAATTTCCCATAAACCTGCTCAATAATTTGTTTGTGTTTGGCTTCATTGAAATACTACACAAAGCAATCCTTGTAAAAGGCAAAACTGTCCTGAAGGCGGAGAAAGAAGCTTGAGACAGACTCAAAGTCACTCTTTTCAGGCAGAGCCAGCTGGGTAATCTTATCTTAGCTGGCTGTGATTCAAGGTGCCCAATTCAGGGGCTTTCCCTCTGGGAGCAGTGTCTGCCCCAGGGGATGAAAAGCTTTCTAACGAGGGGCAAAAATTTGGGTAATCTGAGGGCCCAGGGCGGTATGGTCTGTTTAGGGGAATCTTGAGGAACAGAATGGGCCCCACAGACTGTGTCTCTCCCACCTTCCAGAATCAGGGTAGATCAGCACTTGGCCCCAGGACAGAGACCAGACTGAGAGGCGAGGTTAGGAGGAAGCAAGGAATCCAGGAAAGGAGGCAAGATTGCTAAGGCACCTGCACAGCTCTGAGTCAAAGGCTGTCAGTCATCCTGGCTCAGGCAGCTCTGCTTGCTCGCTCACAGCCCAGCCCTTTCCTGGGGCCGGGGCAGGGAATTGCTACATGCAGGATTACCTGGGGAAAAACCTGAGCCTCACTTAGGTCCCTTCCGGTAATTGACACGACTGGAAGCCTGGGAGGGGGAAGGGAGAGCTTCCCTCCATAAATGGTCCCACCCCTGGGCAAGGTGGCTCACTCTGGCAGGTAGGAACGGGGGAGTGTGCACCTGCTACCAGTCAAGCTCAGCCCGACTGTGAGAAGAGGCAAGGCGGAGCAAGCCGAGGGACTGAATGAACCATGGACAAATTGAAGTGCCCCAGCTTCTTCAAGTGCAGGGGGAAAGAGGTAGGGGTCTGGGAGCTGCTGGAGGTGTGGAGGGCCTGGGAAGGAAAAACTTAAGAGGGAGGGTTAGTTAGTCTCAGGTTTTGCCTTCTGTGGCTGCTCCTTGTTCTCTTCATTTCTGTTCAATTATCTTCAGGTGTGCTCAAATAGCCCCACAGAGTAGAGGAACAAGAGAACAGTTCTTATTTAGGCAGCTAGGAGACTTAGAACTACCTCAGCCTGGGAAGTGTCTACAAAATCCTGTTCTCTGTCCTTCTCTAAACTGTGGCCATATGCTGGAGGGTAATGTGAAAGTGCACTGTCCTTATCTGACCTAAGAAACCTTGATACCCCAGAGCACTTAACAGGTTGAGAGAGAACCCCTCTCCTCCCACTTACAAGTGCAGAGAGAGTTGCTCCACCTGGTGGGACAGGAAAATTGTCTCTGCATATTATTCTGTGGCTTTTTGATTTTATGCTCCAAGACAGGGGAGAGAGGTTAAACTTCCTTCAACTCCAAACTTCCAAAATGGTCAGCACATAAGAAAGGGAGTATGTGAATTGTTTTTTTTTTTTTTTTTTTTCCAGTAGAAGCTACATTTGATCCTCCTTCTCAAAGATCTGCTACAATCTCAAGAACATTAACTTTTCCTAATTCATTCTTAAGACTTTTGTACTTGAAACCTGTTTTGTCCTCTTCTGTTTGCCTTTCATGCTGGCATGACATTTAACCTTTTCACTAAACTTTGGATGATTTAAGCTGAAGGAGTAGTAGAAATATCTACCTACAGACTTTTTTCTCGAGGGAGAAAACGTTGAGTAAATGCAGCTACCAGCAGAAATCTCCCCGATTTTGGAAAGAATTTCCCTTGGATAGGATGTACACAGGCTTTGTTCTTTCTTTTCTTCCATTTCTGTAACTCTATGGATTTTTGAAATTATGCTTCTGTGGAATTTGTAATGGTAGAAAGATATATTTTTCCTTCCTCAGAAGGTGACGGCTTCATCTGAGAATTTCCATGTTGGTGAAAATGATGAGAATCAGGACCGTGGGAACTGGTCCAAAAAATCGGATTATCTTCTATCTATGGTTGGATATGCAGTGGGATTGGGAAATGTGTGGAGATTCCCATACCTAACCTACAACAATGGTGGAGGTATTCTTTCTTCCTCTTTTTCCTCCAGTTATAATTGGGGTGCCTCTGAGGAAACTTTAAGAGCTAATAAAGGTATACAATAGTTTCAGTTAGTAGAAGGATGAAAAGCAAACATACTACCTGTATTATTAGACTGTGAGTTTACTGGCTCAAATTAGGAATCTTGTTTCAAAATATTCTCAAATATAAACTTGATAAATTTTCTCTCATTTCTGAGCTTCTGATTTAAGATCCCATATAATCTTCAACTAGGACTTTAAAAAATGTGTACATCTTCCTGTGAAAAATCTGTTCAAATTCAAGTTGTTAATTTATTTATAGCTAAATCAAAGAAAAAAAGGGACATATAGTTCTATTATGAGACTCAAATGAATTGTTTGCTTAACTAAAACAAGGCATTACATTTTGTTATTTTAACTGTGGAAAGAGATGATAAAATGTAATTAAAGGTTTAGTATTTTTAAATTGCAATCTTTGGTTATACATATTCCAAATTGGATTGACTATGTAGGAGATCCTTCTAAGATGCAACAGAGTTTAGTTCAAGGCTATATGTTTTATTCTTGCAACATCATTAAAGTAGGATCAATTAGAAGAAAAAATAACTGAGGTGACATGCAAAGGGAAATAAAATGAATTGCACAATTCTTTAGTAATGTTGAAATATCTTTTCACTTACACCATATTTATTTACTTATAATTGCAGGTTCTATTAGAAGTGTAGAGGTGACATGCCATCATATTTCATAACTGGGTACCAGTGAATGTGTGCCACTGTAATTATTTTTCCTTGGTACAATAGGATTTTTTTGTGATATTTCAATGTTCCGTTTCTTGCTAATTTGATGAATTAAAATGTTCACACTCTCCTTCAGATACTTAAGAAAGAAGATCTTTACTAAACACTTTAAGTGTGGGTAGCATAAAATCCTCTATGTAGGACTTAGGTCATTCAGTAGTGGGTTTGATGTAAGAGTTGGCAAATGAGTCAGAAATCCCAGTCCTTTTGGTGTCTTATGTCCTAACGTCCAGTGTGGTGAAGAGAAGCATTAGGTTCCTTTTGAGCTTCTTGACCTCACTGATTTGAATAAGAAATTCCCTTTGATTTGACAGCACACATACACTGAACAATTGCCATTAATTTCTAGGAATTGCATACAACTAGTTGTAATTGAGAATTTTAAAATATTGCCAAAACAGAATAGTATTATTTAGCATATGCATTTATCTTTTTTTGCCATTTCCTTTAAAAGTTGATATGCCCTATTGACTCTCAGTTTTTAAGATATCATTTGGGTCATAGATGATCTAAGCTCTCTCAATTCCTTCTTTTTTTCACTCAAGGGTAGAAAAGTAACACGAAATTTGAATTTGTTAAATGTTAATTGATCAGGTTTAAGAAATATTGTCAGGTTTGGAAAACTATTGTAAATCTGGAACGTTTTAATCTGCAGATTCTTTTTAACAGTTTATGAAAGAGAAAGTGTCATGTTGTCTTAAGATCTAGACCAGTAGTATTAATAGTATGTGGCCACTATGTTAACAACTTATCAATCATAGTCTTCATTGGTTATGAAATACAATAATGGGTGAAAAGTCGTATATAAAACTAAGGAAAATAATCACTTAAAAAAAATCTGTCCACACAAGGCTAGTAAAACTTTATTATTATAGATAATCAGAGATATTAGTATTATTTTTTTCTTCATATTTATCTTTGGTAGGACTTAAAATTCTGTTAGTCATATTAGTGATGGTATACCCATTGCAGCATCTATTCAAACATTCTTCCTTATGTCTTCCAGGGTTAGCATTAAAGTAAAGTCACTTAAATATGAGTCTGTACTTGATTGTATCATTTTACATAGAATCTATTTTAAGGGCTGGAAAACATATAATTCATAGTTATGATGTTACAGTATCATAATATGAAAAATACTTGAGGAAAAACTATAGACATGAGTAAATGAAATGTATCTAATCCTATTTTTATTCACATTGCTTTTATTAAACTTCTAAGACATCCAGAATATTTGACTAATAAGTTTAATATTCTGTCTCTGCTTCAATTTAAAATCTGGTAAAGGTTTTAATGAACAATATTATGCCCAGAAGCAGGAAGAAAGAAAACAAACTATTAAAAAGTTTTAAAAGGGGTTGGGGTGGGGGAGAAGGGCTGGATAATTTAATATGGAAGAATTAATTTCTCTGAAAGTGAAAGTTAACTATTCAGTTTAGATTATTCTCTCGAAACCAACAAATTTCGTATTGAGTAAAGAGCCTCATGACTATTTGGAGAATAATTAACTTAATCATAATAACTTCCACTCTGAACCACATTTAGCATTTGTACCTTGCATTAAAAATTGGCGATTTATATGCCTGACATATTGTCAACTGTTTTTATATAGGCCCAGTATTTGAACCCTTACCCAAAACTGTTGAGTTGGTATTGCTCTCCACTTTTATGAGGTGCACAAGGCTCATGGGTTAGATAAACTGCCCCAGGTCACATAACTAAGAAGTGATAGAGCCAGCATTTTAACCTAAGTCCCTCTGGTTCCATACATGTGATCATTCAACTCCTCTAGTTTACATTTATAGACTATTATTTTTAATAATTGTAACCACTTCATTAGGTAATACTAGCATGACCATTTCATAGATGAGAAATCCAAGGTTTAGAGAATCATAGAAAGTAGTAAATTTGAGACCCAAACCTGGAACACATTGTTTCTACTGTATCACTTAAAATGTTATGCTGGTTGTCAAAGTGCCATGAAGATTTTGAAATGTAATAGCATTTTTGTTCTTGTTCTTTTTTGCCTTTTCTAGGTGCCTTCTTGATACCTTATGCAATTATGCTGGCATTGGCTGGTTTACCTTTGTTCTTCCTAGAGTGTTCATTGGGACAATTTGCTAGTTTAGGTCCAGTTTCAGTTTGGAAGATTTTGCCATTGTTTCAAGGTAGGTTTGAAAACATTTTCAGCATCATGCTTATTGGTCAATGTGTATATATAGCTGCATTCACTATGTGGGAGAAAAAGTGTTAAAATTTGGACATGTTTGATCTCATAGAATGTGAGAACAGAATGGTGGTTACTAGAGGTTGGGAAATAGATGAAAAGATGTATGGGTAGAGTTAGGAGAAATAAGTTCAAGACATCTATAATCTATAACTCTGTAATTTTAGAAGTCATAGCATGGTGACTATAATTGATGCCAATAGTATACTCTCAAAGATAGACTAGAAATTAAGTGTTCTCACCAATTAAATGGCAACTATGTATGTAATGTATTTGTTAATTAGCTAGATTTGACCATTCCACATTGTACATGTACTTCAAACATCATGAAAAGTACATACAATTTTATCTGGCAATTGAAAAAATAAAAAGTACAAAAAATAAAATCCGGCCAAAGGCACTCAAGAAGCACACATTGCTATTTTTCTGTATAGTGTGCAACAGTGGAATTTAAGAATAAAATGAATGAAATGATTTTTGTTTGTGTTTAGTGTGGCTGCAGATATGGGAAGGGTTATAAGGGAGAGTAGAGATGGTTGTAAAGATGCCACTATTTTCTATTTTCACCTTTTGAATTCTTTTGGCACATCTTGTTGTACACTTACTTAACAGCTCTGGCTTTTAAAATACTTCATATGCAGTCTTTGTCTCACTGTCTTTGCACATCTTTTACAAAACCTCTTTCAGAAAACTTGAAGGGCAGGTCACTATTTTTTTCCTGGATGCTCCTAATAGAATAGGATGCTAGTAAAGCTGAAAATGCCTTTATTGTTATTAAATATCAAACTGCCTTTCTCTCTGAAGATTAAATATCATGTTAGTATTTGCTAGCTGCTGAAAAATATTTGCAAAAAGCTCAAGGGGACATCAAAAAGAAATTCATGGTGAGGTGAATAGAATATTGTGCTGGAAGACTAGAAAAGCTACTTCAAAAGCTAGTCTTAAGCATTGGAGTTATATTCAGTATGCTAAACTGCATTTAGAAACTACTGAGTTAAAGAAATTTTGCAGGTTTAAGTTCAAATTTCACTGAATTAAACAATTTATTTCACGTGTACTTGTAGAAATACTGTACTATGTCCCTTCAGAACATTAATTCAAAGGCTTCATTTTCTGCCTGTCAAAATGTTGGTTTATAGATGAAGATGTAAATATTGGTCAATGTGTCAATAGAATATGGGCTTTGAATGTTTTTTTTAAGGTTTTAATCCAGGATTTTTTTAAAAAATATTTTTTTTGGTTGTTGATAGAACTTTATTTTATTTATTTATATGTGCTACTGAGAATCGAACCCAGTGCCTCACACATGCCAGGCAAATGTGTTACCGCTAAGCCCCAGCCCCAGCTCATGGACTTTGAATGTTTTTAATGCCACACTGTCCACTCTGATAAGAATTCATAGACTTAGTGAGGAAGAGTAATAGACATAGGCTTTATGTAAATTTGATGGCTTAATACAGGTCTTCTTCCCTTGACCTTAATGCCTTTTCTAATCAACTGAAAAACTGTCTCATAAAACCAATCATCGAAATAGCTTTAAATTTTGGAATAAAACTACTCAGTATTACATTCTCCATCCCTGACCTCTTCTAACCCACCCCCTGCAAAAGTAGAAAAAGAGTTATTTGAAACAATTTTTTAAATTTAAAATAGATTTTGTGGAAATTAAGATGCAGCTTCTTTTTATGAGTTAGTACAATAAATTTCACTTAAGTTTGTTTAATTTTTATCTTTTCCAGGTGTGGGAATTACAATGGTCCTGATATCTATTTTTGTGACAATCTATTACAATGTCATAATTGGTTATAGTCTTTACTACATGTTTGCTTCTTTTCAAAGTGAACTACCATGGAAAAATTGTTCTTCTTGGTCAGACAGTAACTGTAGCAGGACACCTATAGGTAAATTTCACTGATTTAATTTTTAAAAATATTATCATCTCCACATCATTCTTTTATATCTTCTAAATAAGTTTGAAGGATTAAATCCTCCTGGGTAGGAGAGAAGTAAGAAAACTAGAAAGTAATAAAGAGATTGTGCTGCTATGAACATCGATGTAGCAGTGTCCCTGTAGCATGCTCTTTTTAGGTCTTTAGAGAATAGACCGAGAAGGGGAATAGCTGGGTCAAATGGTGGCTCCATTCCCAGCTTTCCAAGAAATCTCCATACTGCTTTCCAAATTGGCTGCAC
>NW_026000283.1:13199674-13209674 GCF_001458135.2 Marmota marmota marmota | reverse complement strand
ATTTTCTACAATGGAGACATATGAGCATGCGAAAGTTTTCTAAATAGGGATTTTAGTTTTAAGTAAATACATAGGATCATTGCTATTGTTAAAATGAACAAAAACTAATACTAAAATTGTGCTGCTACAGAATTGTGAAGCTTGAGAGTATTTTTTTTTTCTGTTTTCTGACCTACCATATAAATAAGCATCTTGAGTGGAATTATATAGTGTCGTAATTTTTGGTTTGACAAGTCTAGATCCATGTGGAGTAAATAGTACTAAGACTTCCTTGTTGGAAAGAAATAGAAAAAATACCATGAAATTATTTTTCTAAATGAAAGTTTTCCAATATTGACTCAGAATCTTCTCTCTCAGTGAAAGGCCTCTTCTGAAAAACATTGTTACATTTTCCCTCTTCATTGTTTTATTTTTTAAAAGACTTTCTGAGAGCACAATGGCAATTTAAAAGAACACTGAAATTTTCTCTGTGAACAGTTACATGGTACCCAGAAAAGGGAATGTTCTTTAATTATTAGATTGAAATTTTCTTAAAGGTAGAGGACAAGATAACTGTGGACACTATCTTTGTATTCCTAGTACATTATCCAGCAAATTCAACTAATGTTAAGTCATAATGAGACATGCAGTTACATCACAAAAAATACTGTGAACATCACAAACACAGTGGAAACTTTCTGACATGTTCTAAAGGCACAGTTTTTAAGCCCTTGCTTCCTTTTTGATGTTAATATTGGAAGAGTCCATTACAGGCCATTCATCCTGGCAATTAATATTTATTGGTCTCTGGATGACTTATTTAAATAATCTCTTTGGGCATATTATCAAACATGGGACAACTATGGATCAAAGAAATAATCCACATTAATGAAAAGCCAGCCTTAAAGGCAAAATCTGTTCATCTGGAACCATATGTTATTTAGGACAGAAGCAGTATATTTGTATGCTATCAAACACTCTGAATGGTAGCTTTAAGTAACAAGTGTTCAGTGTTCACTTTAATACATTATTTAAGAGATTTGGATATCTATAAGATATTTTCCTTCTTATTAGGAGCTGAATATGTACTAATTATTGTAGATTTTTTAAATCATTTCCCTTCTCACCTCAATAATTTTCTTGAAAGGAGACATTCAGTCCTCTTAGACATTTATAAATATATATTTAGGAAAACATTCCAAATAGATCACAAATTATCACTGCTAATGTACTGTTTATTTACAACATGAGCCTAGGAAATACTGCTTCAACATCAAAGGGTTTTTTTGAAATGGATGATTTGAAAGTGAGAATAGAAATAGGAAATTATGCCAACTTTGGTACAGGTATTATCAGTACCTTTATTAATAACTTTATAAAATCTCCAGTACTTTATTTTACTAATCTCATCCATCTAATAATTTTACCTATATACAGTTAAATACTGTGCTTTAAAAATAACATTGGCTTTTGTTATCTTTTTGGTAGGTGGTATATTTTACAGCTCTTTTTCCCTATGTGGTCTTATTCATTCTGTTAATACGAGGTGCAACTCTAGAGGGTGCATCAAAAGGCATTTCATACTATATTGGAGCACAATCAAATTTTACAAAACTCAGTGAAGCAGAGGTAAGACTTAATTTGAATTTAATGTTATCTGAGGAGGTAAATCTTAAAATCATATACCAAAACTCTTTGGTTGCATGAGTGTCATTGTGTTTTGTAAAAGAATATTTAGTTAAATATATTTGAGTTTCTGTCTACTAGAGTTTCTGATTAACTTATGTAACATGATCTTAATTATCTTATTGGATTTAAGAACATAATTTTTAACAATAGAATTTAAACAATCGTTTTATTCATGTAAATGATTTTGCTTGACCAACAGGGTTTGGTGTTTATTAATGTGAAAAACAATATTTTAAGCATAAATACCTGCAAATGATGATTAGTACTATGTGATTTATTGGGTAAATTCATAGTAGCTTTAAAGATCATTGTTGAAAGTTTAATGGTCTAGTGTGCATTTTTAATTTTTCTTTTTAATTGTATTCATAAGTTAATATTCCAAAAGCAAGATCAAATTTTGCCTAATGGATTAAAAATTAAAACATATGGATTAATGTGTTTTAATTTGACATGGATTAAGCATTCTCTAACTAAAATTTATTCCAAAAGTAAACATGTGCCAAGAATATGAACTGGGTAATCCCCTTTAAACTTAGTCCATCTCCAGATAATGGCTGTGTGTCGTGGGTACATAAAAATCTTTCACAATTTTAACTACAGAGAATGTTGACAATAATACATCTATTCAGTTGATACAGCCTAAGAAGGCTTTCACTCTTTTAGTAGTTGCATCACATACTTGGCACATATTAAGTAAGCTTCTGGTCAGCTAAAAATTCACAATCTTATGCTAAAGTCAAGAAACAATATGTTAATATCTGCCACATGAGTACTGACCAAAATGGATATTACTTTTAGATTACTATGGTATTCTTTGTGGAACTCATGCTAATTTCCAGCCATTTTTAAAATGGAATCAGATATTTAATTAATTGTTGTGGGATATTTCTGGTAAGTAATGTCAAGTCATTAGCTTTTAGTCATTGAAACCTGTCATTTACCTTTTTGAAATATGAAATGCCAATTTCTGGTCTTTGGTTCTTTTATTGTGCCCAATAATTTTCACTCAATGATGAACCACAATAGCTCTAAATTATGTTGGAACTATGACATTTTATTATTTTTAGTCTTGGAGGTTAATGTATTCTGATGTGTCCACAGGCCATCTTAATGCATTTCTTCATTTATCTTGGACCTCACTCTTTTTAACCTTGTTTGTTAATCTCTTCCCAACTCAAAGACCATTTTCGGTGGTGAATAAGAAATAAATAAAACGGTAGTTGGGATTCATCACCTTCTCTCTGTTAGGTTATTAAACAAGATAAAACAAGTTAATGCATTTTAGAAATGGTAAACTCATATAACTAAGAACTAATATCCAATTATTTCAACTATTGATGTTATGATATTATAGTTGCAACATTTTCCCTAAGAAATAGACCCCCCATTTTCTTAAACTTCATTACTTTGAGCAAAGTGGAAAAGCTTCTTTGATATTCTTTAAGTGGCTTTAACAAGCTTCAGACATCTTGTCTTTGTACTTCTTTGAAACTCTCCTGAAAAACATACATGACTATTTTATATTGTTCTGTGCTTCAATGTCTTTATTAAAAAAATCAGACCTATACATAAAACTCCTTGTGAAAGATACAATTTATTCCTCTACTCCATCTACTCCCCAATACAACACAACCCCACTCTTCTTTTGGGTTTGCTTGCAATGAGAATTGTTTTTCTTAGATGTTTTTTATTCCCCACAATTCATATTCTAAACACGAGATAATAAGTATATACTTTAAACTTTTCTTGGAATATATGAACTCTACTGAAATTTCCAGGAAAATAGATAACTGTACAAATTAATAATTAGAAGGGTCTTCAGAGAATATTTTACTAACTCCCTCATTTTATGGTGATGAAATTAAGACCCAGAAAGATTCAAATTGAGTCAAGTGTACACAGTTAGTGCAAATTGAATTAAGATTTCATAATCCCTAATAATCTTGTGTATGTATATGAGATTGATTGATAAGGGGATTATAACTATGTTTGGAATTTCTGTCCATATTTGTTTGTAATCGAAGAAAACATGATGGTATAGAGTAGCATTCTTACATATCCCAGAACTGTTATAGCTACCTCCAGCTCCCATATGCATACATAATATATCAAGTGAAAGAGGATCAGAGTCATGCTATTTATCTCTTAAGTTGGAAAACAACCTAATAAATAAAAGGGCATTTTGCTTCTAACAGGATTTTGTTATATGTAAGTGAAATAACCTTGATCTATGCATGTACTTCTAGCTATTTTTCTATGTCTTATCATATATCTATCCATCCATCTTGCTTCATGCTGACTTCCTACAATCGAACATCAAACTGTATTCTGAAGACCTAGTAATGTTTTACTCCCTAACAACTTTCCTTCTGTTGAAATAATATTGAAGGGGAAAATTATTACTTTTAACTTCTATATAAGAAACTGAACATCAACTTATTTTATTTCTCACAATAACAATAGCAGCTATCATTGAGCATCTTATTAGTTGCTTTGCATGTATTATCTCATTTCTTTCTCATGTCATTACTTGGATGATATTATTATTACTATTATTAAAATCTATCTTACAAATGAAGAAACATACTTAAAGAGGTTAAATAAAGTGAGGTCAAAGGGAGTGAGAAGTATTAGATGTAAACATTTTTCTGACTCCAGAGACAGAACACTTAGTCACCATGTTATACTGATCAATCTGATTTTTAAAGAATGAAAAAAAAAACACTTTTGCCTCAATATATACCAGCTCTATTATTTGAAATCAGCATAACTATTCTTTTTCCTTTTGGGGTAATGCTATATCAAAGCATTTCAATCTTAAAATGGATTAACCTAAATCATTTTCTAAAATTGATTAATGACCTTTAACAAAAACATAGAAAGGGTAAATTGTGAAAAGAGGAATGAAAATGGGGTAGGATTAATGAAATATGAGGGGTCAGCAAGTACTAGCCATGCTAAGAATGTGTTTTTATTATTACTCTATATGTAGAGTCAATAAAATGTGACTGTAATTGATATGTAGTGTTGATAGAATTCCAATCAAATTCTCAACACAGAAAAAGTGAAGAGGAATTGTCCTATTGGATGTGAAACAATATTATAACATTGTATTTATTAAAATAGAGTGGTACATAGGTATTGACATAGACCACTGGAATAGAATATTAATCTCAGAATTAGATTCATAATTAAATGGAACTTGATATATGGTAGAGGTGGCAATGCAGATCAATGGGGAAAGAATGATTATCCAATTGATAACACCAATACACAATTCATATTGAATATATGTGATTGATAATATCTATTATACTTGTACTATTGATATCCCACTTAGGATACTAGGAATACCATGTGTTAATATGCATAATAAAAATGAGGGTGAATTGAAATTTTAATAGATAAGCAAAACTTTTTCTTTCAGAATGAGATATAAGTAGTATCTTTATAACCTTGGGCAGTATGTTAAATAATAGGCATCATGGCCCACACATACAAGCAAAGATGGATACCTTCAGCTATGTTAAATCAACAACAAAGACTCTGGTTCATCAAAAAACACAATGAGGTGAAAAAAAGCCACAAGTTGAGAGAAAAATTCAATGTATATGATAGACGAAGGATTAGAATCAAATTACATAAAGAATTCCTAGAAATCCAATAAGGCATATAACCCAAGTAAAAAAGAAAGACTGAACAGAAGTTTTATAGGAAAAAAATTCATATGGAAAATAAATATTTAAAACCACACTAACCCTTGTATGTAACAAGAATAATCAGAACTCTTATTTCACAGCCACTAGATTGGATCAAATTAAAAATTTTGACCAAATGCTAGCAAGGATGTAGAGGAATGTGAACTCTCAAATGAGCTGTAGAAGTACAAAGTGATTCAGTCATTCTGGAAAGCAATTTTCAGAGTTAGTAAAAGAAAGAATACATGTACTTTTTGACATCATACTTCCCAACCTAGATTATAAGGATGCAGGTACAAGAATATTCATAGCTATATAATAACAAAATATTGAGCAACCTAATGTCCACCAACAGAAAAAAGGATAAATTGTGATATATACACTGGGGCAGTAGAGAAGTGAAAAAATGATTAAAGCCACATGTATTTAATTGAGCCACATGAATTTGCCTGTATTCTTTCATTATTGAATTTCAAAATTTTGAAATTTTATATGCCTCAACTTGATATTGGAAAAAGTTAATATTACTGAATGAAAGAGTAAATTGTAAAGTTTACATCCATTAATATGATTTTTTATGAGTTTAAAACCAAGCAAAGTTAAACACAAAGAACAGGAAATGATAAACTCCAGTCAGCACTGCAGGAAGGGGGATACAGTTAGGGAGAGACACAAGAAGGCTTTAAGAGACTAATAACATTTTATTAAGCTGGGTAGTGGGTACTTGGTATTCATTTCATTGTTTTATAATATGTATTTATATATATATGAAATATTTTATACAAATGAAAAATTAAGAGCACATGTTTAAAAAATTTAATTTTCTCTTGCAGGTTTGGAAAGATGCTGCCACCCAGATATTTTACTCCCTTTCAGTGGCTTGGGGTGGCTTAGTTGCTCTGTCATCTTACAATAAGTTCAATAACAACTGCTTTTCTGATGCCATTGTAGTTTGTTTGACAAATTGCTTCACTAGTGTGATTGCTGGATTTGCTATTTTTTCTATATTGGGACACATGGCTCATATATCTGGACAGGAAGTCTCTCAAGTTGTAAAATCAGGTATGTAATGCTATATGTTATAAAATTTGATTAATGTAGCTCACTTAAAGTCTAATATGGTTGATAGCAATTTATATTAATGATTTAGGATCTTGTATTTTCTTTATCATTTCATATAATGCAATTTGTTTAAATGATATAATAATTCTTAGATGATTTATGTAAACGAGAAACAGTGTTTAAGAAGACACATTGCTTTTCTGGATTTTGTTTAGTATGAACCACTTCCTGCACAATTACAAGTTTCAGGCATTATAGTAAGCACGTTCCATGTACTGTGAGAGAGAAAACATATTTCAAATTCCCCTATGCAAATTACACATCAGATCTGAATTTCTAAACACATCAATATCATATAGAAATTCCAGTTATTCTGAATATACAGCTGTGTGAGCTTTAAAGGAATCTGCCTAATGAACTTCTTAACTTTAAAATGTTCAATTATTTGGCTAGAGATTCTTAGAAAGAATAATTTTAAGACCACCTTATTAAAATTTTATTATAGTTAGTATAATTTGATGGAAATACTGATAAATGATAACAAAATTTCAGGACTAGAGAAAGCCCCTGGAGATCTTCTTGTATCTAGCTCCTCATAAGGGATTAATACAGAGGAATGTCATCTACATCTTGAAGATGGTCAAATATTTGGAACATGAAAGATCCTAGACTAGAAGCTAATTTTTTAAATTCTAAGTCAGTCCTTTGGAAAGTGAGAGAAACTTAAAATAGTTAAAACTGACAATCACATAATAAAAATGGAACAAAATGAATAGCATCTTTAAATGTAGCAGCAAATAGAAAACAAGATTCAATCTATAGTTTCACATACAGTTTTGCAGGTGTCCATAAACTGATTAAAACAGCATTGCTCATAATGATTCTGGGTAAACATTTGGAAAAAGACTAAACAAGTTCCATTCGTATATCTTTCTAGATAGTGTAATTCTTTTAGAATTTTAAGCTGAGATAAGGTGACATAATCTATGTTTCTACAATACAGACAATTGTTACTCTTCATCAATCTTAAAAGGAAATCAGTTGAACAAAACCATTAAAATAGTTAAATTTCTTATGGGAGAAATAGGCACTAGCTTAATTCATGTCCCATGTTCACAATGTAATATTGCACAACAACCAAGTTAAACACTTTAAAAAGTGAATGTGAGATAGTCGGTAAAGAAATTATGTCAAGGATTGCATTGCCAAATCAAGATGAGAATTTTGTAGTGTCCAAATATGTGAATTTTCTTGACAACTAATTTAAAACACCATACATTTTTCTTAGGTTTTGATCTAGCGTTCATTGCCTATCCAGAAGCTCTAGCCCAACTCCCAGGTGGTCCATTTTGGTCCATATTATTTTTCTTCATGCTTTTAACTTTGGGTCTCGATTCTCAGTTTGCTTCCATTGGTAAGTAATAATACCTCCAGTGTTAACATTACCCTCATATTTTATTCATGTTTCCTCTACTTGAAAACATCCTTTTTCTTACCCTTATTCCTCCTTTTAGCTGTTAATTCTTCTAACGGCCACTCTGAATCATTTTTTTAACTTAAAATTTAAGTATGGAAAAATATAAATTACACATCTATTTGACACTCAAAAGGAACAAACAATATTATGTCATATTTTCCTCAGATAATTTTTAGAAGACAAATGATTACAGGTGAATTTTATGTTCCTTATGTTTCTTTTTTTTAATATTTATTTTTTAGTTGTAGTTGGACACAATACCTTTATTTTATTTATTTTTATGTGGTGCTGAGGATTGAACCCAGGGCCTTGCATGTGCTAGGCAAGTGCTCTACCACTGAGCCACAACCCCAGCCCCTCCCCTATGTTTCTTACTAATATAATTTACATGTTTTTTCCTAGAGGCAACCATCACCATGGATTGTGTGTTATTTAGTCTATGTTTGCATACATTGTACATATATACGTAAATAATATACATTTAAATATTTCACATAAATGTCAAGTTAATGTGTATATATGTGTATGTATTATATATATTACTCTGACAGGTTTTTACATGTATTTGAATCCATGTTGTTACATAGACACATAGATCAATTTAATCAACAATCTGTTGCCATTTTGTTAGGCATTTGGATTCCTTTTTTTTCCCCTGACACTCACTGCTGCAATGACTATCCTTATTCATGTTACACAAAGGAATTTTCACTAAGATATACAACCAATTATTATGAAATAGTTTTCATCATATCATTCTCTTACATAAAAGTTTTCATAGTTTACTCTTTATAGGACAAAATCCAGGTTCCTTTAGTTGACTTTTAAAGTCCTTGTAAATCTCAAATACATTTCCTAATACTTTTATTCATCCTTCTCCTCTTAGCCAGTTCCCTATTTAATGGATACATTTATTTCTTAAATCTAAGATCTTTTTTATCTCCAATGCCAACTAATTCTAATATGCACCTGATTAAATTCTCATTAGAATTTTCCTTCCCTATAACTCTTTTTCAAACTACTTTAGCCCCCCAATGACTTTACAGTTGTCACCAATAAAAAAACCTTATAAAACAGATAACAAATACAGATGCTTTTTGTTTTCATCAGAATCAACAAGTGGTGAGTTGTAAGATAAAGGACTCTAAGATTAAAAACAAAAACAAACCAACAAAACAAAACAAAAAATCAAAACAAAAACAAAAATAAGTAGGGCTCAGAGTATATTCTCCACAAATATTTGTAAATGTGATTAATAGAAGTTGAATTCTGTGATTAACCTTACTGAGTTGACATATGTCATTTTTTCCCACCAAAGAAACAATTACAACAACAATTCAAGATTTATTTCCCAAAGTAATGAAGAAAATGAGGATTCCTATAACTTTGGGTTGCTGCTTGGTTTTGTTTCTCCTTGGTCTCACCTGTGTGACTCAGGTATACTACAGCTTTTTCTTTTCATAGACAAAAGTATTAATTGGGACATATGTCAGAATCTAAATGAAAAAAAAAAAGATTTAAGATGGTGTTTAGTGAAAAGTCTAAGTTCTACTTGGATTAAGGTTTTTCAAGTTTTAGACCATTTCCTCCCACTGTAACTTTGTTAATATTTTACAGAGGAAGAGTCCCAGTAATGACAATTTCATATAGATTATAACAAGATTATAGACTTTAAACATACACTGTAAGTTTCTTGGCAGCTACTATAGAGCCTACAGATATTACATACCATCTTGACAATCAGCTCTTCTAAATGCTTATTTTTTCCCAATAACTCAGTATAGAAAAAATGTTTTTGAGATAGTTAAAACCACATTTTTGTTTGTATTTGAAACATTCTTTTCCATATTTTAGCAGAAGTGAAGCTAAGGAGCATATGTTAAGGTCAAATTTTCCTATGAACATATATGAAAAAAAAACAGTGAATCCCACCATCATGTACATCCACAAGAATAGGGTCCTAACTAGAATTATATATATATTATAACTAAAAAGAGACAATAAATAAATAAATAAGAAAAAATTAATAGATTCAATTTGAGCACTTCATCAAACACAAAAATAATTAGAAGTAACTGGCTTTTTTTTTTTTTTT
>NW_026000283.1:13163570-13197802 GCF_001458135.2 Marmota marmota marmota | reverse complement strand
ACAAAGGCAGATAGCAATGATCTACATGGCTTAACATTTCAAGGTAGGGAGTAAATTGAGATTCCAACATCAGAATTTATGAGGAGATGCTGAGGTTTTAGGAAGGATTATTATCTGGTCAAGAAGAACCAGAATTTATGAGGGGCCCCTCAGGTTTTAGGGAGAGAAGAGGGGAGGGGAGGGGAGGGGAGGGGGGATAGTAGAGGATAGGAAAGGCAGCAGAACACAACAGACACTAGTATGGCAATATGTAAATCAATGGATGTGTAACTGATGTGATTCTGCAATCTGTATATGGGGTAAAAATGGGAGCTCATAACCCACTTGAATCAAAAGTGTGAAATATGATATATCAAGAACTATGTAAGGTTTTGAACAACCAACAATAAAAAATTTAAAAAAATCTGAGGGAAAGCAAATGGTGTCTAATTAATTTTATGATATATAGACATGAAATCTTCAAATAATAGTCTAGGAAAGTAAATGGATAGTAGGAAACACTTCATGAGATGGAGAAATGCCATGCACTAGAGGTAATGGTGAGATTTGGGTTGATGGCAAAGCTTCACAGATGTGTTTTAGTTTTCATTGCCTTCATCTTTCCAAGGTTTCCCTAGAAAAGACCATTAAATAATTTGATAGATATTTGCTTAATATCTGAAATATCATATTTGATTGTTTTAGTGGGTGTTTTTATTTTTTAAATATGAATTGATTAGTTTACATAGTAAATAGTTTGGGACTGAATGTGATGAATTAAAATATTTATATGTTTCATATTCTTGCTGAATGACTGAAAGTGCCACTAAATATCACTCCTGTTATTTCAAAATCTCTATAACATAATAAGCCCCCTATCAATTTATGATATCCAACTAGACTACTAACCAGCTAATTTTCATTGATTACACAGGTCTAACTTTTGAATTTACTTTAAAATGCTAAAATATTAAATATCAAATGATACACATTGCCATCTATTTTATATAAAGTCTTGTGTATTAGACTCCAATGTCCTTCATTCATCCTCTTATAATTATATACAATTATGATAACTGTGAAATATATTGAAGTACTGTAATTAAATTAATGGAATATACCCACTCAATTCTATAATTATACTTGCATATCTATTTATAAAAATGTCTATAATCTATTGCTTTCTTATTGTTTCTAGTAAAACAAAGTCAGCTAAATTTAGGAAAATTAGTAGGCAATTTTTGGGTTTCATTTTGCTTTACAGATTTCTATAAATAATTTTGATACCTCAACGTTTCTAGTAGGTTTTTTTTTAAAAAAAAACATTCTAAAACTGGGCCTTAAAGTGATGGAATCTTTATGATTCAGATTTTTGCCATATTAACTAAACTTGATTTTTTTCCCAGAAAGAGGCTGGAAGTGAAGTGTGCTTTCATAAGTATGTACCCGTAGTGTTTGTGCAAATCCATGTTTTGAGGTGAAGGGGTGCTCTCTGCAGTTAAAAATAACAGAAGCAATTGCTAAGCAAGAAGAGAAGCATGTCCACTAATGTCTACTTTTACATTCTCATTGAATTAAAATATATGCTGGCAAGCTATAGCATAGAATAAAACTATGTTATTATAAATGAATTATAATTTCATTTTGGATATATACCCAGTAGTGAGATTGCTGCATCAAATGGTGGTTCTAGTTTTAATTTTATGAGGAACCACTATAGTCTTTTCCATAAGGACTGTACTAATTTACATTTCTATCAATGGGGCTCATGGGTTTCCTTTTCTCCACATCCTTGCCAACAGTCCTGCTCCTGGGTGTATATATCTAATGGAAATGAAATCAGTAGGTCAAAGAGACATCTGCACTCCTATATTCATTGCAGAACTATTCACAATACTCAAGAAATGGAAACAGTTTAAGTATACATTAACTGATTAATGGATAAAGAAAATGTGGTGCATATATACAGTGGAATTCTATTTAGCCATAAAAAGAATGAAATCTTATCATTTGCAACAATGTGGATAGAACTGAAGATAATGTTAAGTGAAATAAGCTGGGAACAAAAAGACAAGTATCACATGATGTTACTCACACATGGAATCTAAAAAAAATGATCTCATGGATATTGAAAACTAGAACAGTGAGACCAGGAAAAGTGTGTGTAGTGGAGCAGTATTATTAAATATTGATCAGTGGTACTGAGTTATGGTTAGATAGAAACAAGAAGTTCTGGTATGCCATTGCACAGTAGAGTGAATTTAGATAATAATAGTATACTTTATGTTTCAAAGGGCTAGAAGAAAGGATTTTCAAAGTTTTAACAATAAAGAAATAATGTCTGAAGAGACAAATAAGTTTAACCTGATTTAAACATTATGCAATATATGCACGTATCAAAACATAACTCAATTAATATGTATACTTAAATGTTTTATGAATCAATTAAAAATAAAAATATAAAAATATTTAAATTAGTAGAGTTAAAAGCTCAATAAAAAAATTCAAATTTATTTTACTTTCAGTCCTAGTCAAGTATTTTACCAAAGTATATGTGGAACAAGTATTTATATCTTTTATGGTGGTATTAAATTTTGGAAGAATTTATTCAAAGTAAAAATAGAAATTTTATTCATTTCATATTATTACCTTCTGGCTTGTTACCTGATTATCTTAGTTCTTAATGGTATTTTAGTTTTAGTTTATTTGATAAATTACTTCTTTGGAATGGGATCAAATGGTTAATCATATATGCAATAAAGTCTAATCTATAGCATTGTCTTTTCATTTTTTTCTTTTTGCAGGCAATTTTAATATGGTCACTGGTGAAATTTCAGAGACCCACATATGGTGAAATTTCATACCCTGACTGGGGAGTTGCTCTGGGCTGGTGTATGATTATTTTCTGCATTATTTGGATTCCAATTGTTGCTATCATAAAAATAGTTCAGGCTGAAGGAAACATCTTTCAAGTAAGCATATTAAATTGTAAAATACTTTATATAAATTATTTGTCAGAAAAATGAACATTAATTTACTTTATATGGCAGTAATATGAGATTATATGCAATTAAGTAATAACTCTTTCTTCTTACTACTTCTATACTTGATATAATCATCTGTTACTAGTACATTACATTGTCTCCCTGTATTAGACTATAAGCGCCTTGTGAGAAGTCTTGTCTGTCTTGTTAGTGGATCATCAAGACCTATTACAGTACTTAACATACACCAGTTAAGATAAATATAAAAAGCAAATGACTTGTGATATCTTTGGGATAACTCAGTACATTGTAGAAAGTCATTTGCTTTTTATATACATAATCTTTACTTTTTTTCCCTTTATTTTATTTATCTTTATGTGTTGCTGAGGATTGAACCCAGGGCCTCGCACATGCTAGGTGAGCTCTTTACCACTGAGCCACAACCCAGCCCCATAATCTTTACTTTTAAAGCCTCATCTGGTTATAACACAAGTCCTAGTAGTGTGTGTGTTTTGTTTTTTTTTTGTTTTTTTTTTTTTTTAGACTGCAATAGGCTTGGTAAATTATCTCAAACCCTATGTAGACCTTGGATCATCCTTTCTCCATGGAGGCTTAGCGGGTAGATTTGATTATGAATTTTTACTAGAATAATGACAAGGAGCCTTAAATTAAGTAAATCCTCTTACTAGAAGGATCCAAATAAATATTTTGACATTGTAACTTCCTTTCCTTCGTTCTTAAACCACATGCAACTATACACTAGTTTAGATCCTCATCTCACCCTCACCTCAAAGCCAGATGGAAATCATGTAAATTCAGTGAAGGTAACTGTAAGTGAACCTGTTACTCTAATGAGCTCACATGCCTTCTGAAGTCATTTACATATTTGATTAGTTTGATTGTTAGTATGATTCTATTAACACTTAGGTAATAATTTATTTGATTGTAATTTCTTCTTAGACTGCATTATTGAGTATTTAACTCTAACTTGCTATTTAATTATTGTTAGCATAGAAACTTAAAAATTATAAACGAAAATATAGTTTAATATTCAGTACAAGTAGGTAATAACAATTTATTTAATTTCTTCTTAGTAGACTGCATTATTAAGAATTTAGATTCACTTTTCAACTTTTCTATGATTCTTATTTCATTTTTTATCTTCTGGCTTGTTACTTGATTATCTTAGTTCTTAATTGTATTTTAATTTTAGTTTATTTGATAAATTACTTCTTTGGAATGGGATCAAATAGTTAATCATATATGCAATAAAGTCTAATCTGTCTTTTCAATTTTTAATTTTTGCAGGCAACTTTAATATGGTCAAAATTAAAGCATAGTAAAAGATTTGCTTGTTAGCAAAGAAACAAAATGTTGGAATTAAGTTATAGTTTAATATTTGTTTGCAGATTATAACACTTATATTCTAAGACAGGAATTTTTTGTTTTTCTCATTTCAGCGCATTGTAAGCTGCTGCAAACCAGCTCCTAACTGGGGTCCATACCTGGAACAACATCGTGGGGAGAGATATAAAAACATGGTAGAGCCTAAGAAAGAGATTGACCATGAAATACCTACTATTAGTGGCAGCAGAAAACCAGAATGAGACCTCATTTTTTAAAATGGTTGTTGTATAATGTGATTTTAGAGTAGGGGTAATTTTTATTTATTTGTATGTTAGCTGAGTAGAAAAATATATATGCTATGTTCACAATAGGGTAATAAGTATTTTTCACCCTTAAGCAGGAATGTAATATAAAATGTGAATCTATTAATGTTTAACAATGTGCTTATATTTCTTTTAAGATTAGCTATCTGTATAATATGCACACAATTATTTCACAGTGAAATTTAAAAAATATTACCATAATGTTTTTCTAATACATTGAATGCTTTATTTTGAGCTGTTTCTGTTATGTAACTTGAAAATTATTATTTCTTCTATTTTCTTAACATAAAACCTTTCTTTTTCACAAGTTGGGGGAATATCAGTGTATTTAAAAGAATGTCTTACAAACTAAGGGCCTCACTTAGAAACATCATAAATATGTTGAAAAATGACTATTCATATTATATAAAGATTATAGTTTAGTGCTTTTGATCCAAATATGTCTAAAAACTTCATGCATTTATGGTTCATGTTTTCTATGTGAACTTATTGACAGGACAGGAGAAATAAGAATACTTTGGCCAGTAAGGGATAAATATAGAAAGTGGAATATAGGTTTCCTTATATTCTGTCTTCCTTCTTTAGGTTGTATTTGGAAGAAAACTATGACACATCTAATTTCTATTGTCTAGCAACATTAAGAGTTCATTATATTCTCTGAATATTGGTTTAATTTCACATAAAATATGGATCAAAATATTAATGAGAAAATGGTTTTACTCAAAATTTGCATTTAATAATCATGATATATGGCTAGTCTTATGTGAATAAGTTAGTGATTATGGGTGATAATTACATATTTACATATTAATAAGAGATAAACTTGTCCAAAAGGAAGATTCTAAATCCTTGTTTCCTTACTATTGTTAATGAAATAGATAACTAACAGCTTTATATTTTGATTGTATTTCATTGAGAATTGGTTTAAACATCATAGCCTAGGACAATCAACACTGCCTAACTATACAAGGAATTTCTCAGCAATTTTTAAGATTTTTTTTAACAGGCTTGAGGGAATTATGGCACTGAAATTATATGTAACATCATCTGTGTGATGTAGACATGCATTTTTTTTGTAGGGAGAGAGTCCATAGTTTTCATCAGAGTACCAAAATGACTTAGGAATCAAAAAATTTTAAGAATCACAAATGCTGCTGCTGGTTTTTATGCTTGGCAAGTGACTGACACTAGAAGGAATTTTTTCCTTTTCTTTTTTTAGGAATAGTTTTTCTTATACATTTTAAATCCCTTTTCCTTTCAATTTAAGATAAAGGAATAAAGTATTAAGGCATTTCTTTAATTTATACTGATAATTTATTTTGAGGGAAGGGGGCATCAAGGTAAACAGGCCTGAAATTGAACCATATAAATGAATTATGTTTAAATAATATCAGTGAATTATGTACATATGGATAATGAACTCACATTTGATATCTTGAGGGTTTTCTTTGAGGTAGGTTAGATGATGTTAGAAAACTTCAAGAGATTAATTCCTTAGCTAGACCAGATTTTGTAAAATATTATTTGAAAGAGATAACTGAGTAGTGCTTAGAAATACTTTTTCATATTTTTAATCCACATTACATTACTTGCATGCTACCACTATAATTTGGTGCTATTTGAGGTGCAGATTTTTCACCAAAGAGAAAAATGCATGGCATTTTCTATAGGTGACTTGCAATTCAGGGAAGATTTTGGCACATTTTAAATAAAAGAATATCTAATGGGAGAGGGGATATATGAAGTGGAAGCAATCCTTTTCAAAAGTTGACCACAAAGACTAGTTAAATGTTTGTCACTATCTTCACAAGATCTTAATGAAGCTCTTGGCATATTGCAGGTTGCCCAATGATAGCTCTTATTACTATTACACAGATTCAACAGTGTCAAGAAACAGTATTCTGAATAATAGAAACTAGTTCCATCAAATTCTACTTACTTTAATTCAAGCATGGAGATAATTGCAGTATTATGCTGTAAACCACTAGAGAAAACTGTTTTTCACTCTTGAATGAAATTATAATCACTATGTCTCAACTATTTTTTGAATGTAGCTTATTGTAAAAAAAAAAAAAACAAACAAAAAACTTTTGGACTGATTTTCTTACTGTATTGTTCTTCCATTCCTTCCCCAGTAAAATATATTTTAGCAAGTACATGTAATCAATTCTTTAAATAAAATATGAGTAAGAAAATCAATAAATGTTTGGATTTTGTATCTGACTTGATATCCCCTTCCCTTTTAAATAATAATTCATTTGGTATAAACACATAATCAAATGAATTCACTCAAAGTGTCTTTAATGATTGCTTCCACTGTCATTACATCTTGTAACCTTTTCAGTGGATTCCTGCTTAAGTAATGCACCAGTTATGCCCTTGATAATTAGGAAATTTTCCAATTCAGCCAGCTTGTATTCCACGATCCTGAGGTTTACCAATATTCGCTTCTGTATTGCTATTGAGTGTGGGAAATTATTTAAGATATCCCGAGAGAGGTTGTTGACTGAAAGACTATCAGTATTGCTCCTAGGTGACCAAGAAGGAGAAGTTCTTACTAGTGCAAGAGAAGTCGAATTTGATGATGTTTCACCAGTGTTTCTCTGTAAAGGAAATTATACATATGTAGTTTATTGATTGTAGTAATTTCCAAATACTACCAAATAACAACTTAGTTACAAAAATTAACTGACCTCCCCTAAGAGAGATTAAAAATGTGTTGAATGACCACATTGATTCAAAATATGTTCTGCCCAGACAGACTGAGAGAAAAAATATCAAAGTAGCCTTGTTGCTCCAAAGTGCTATATGCTTTTGCTTACACTTCTTGGGCAGTCCAGTGGGTCTACATGTAGATGCTGTCTTTGACCCTTATCTAAAAGTACTTCATTTGCAACTTGAAACCAGGAAGTCCATATTTAAACATGAAATACTGGTAAATGTCCAGAGAGCTCCCACAACGATGGCAGGAGAAGCAAACAGGAACACGGGGGTTGTAGAAATAAGAAAAGAAAAAGAAGTAGTTACAGATTCTTAAAATGGGTCATGGTGGTGGGGAATGGGAACTTTTAACTACACATTTCTTTCCAAGTGGGTAGAAAGGTAACTATATCACTTAATGATTTGGAGCTATTTTATATCAGTCCACGAGACGAATCACTGACCAAAATGCGGGAATTGCGGAGGATGAGGATCAGGAAGAAATAAAAGTCTGGAGCTTTGTGGACAGAAAAGAGGAATGATGACATCTCCCCTTAATTCTTATTTTATTATCTTTCTAGAGTTTTGAAAACATACTCCCTGATCCACGTATTCACCTAGCTTCATCTAAGTCCAATCTCTTACATACATACACCTTTACCTGATGTCGTTTTTTCCATAAGACAATCAAAAAGGCGAAAGTAACGCAGCTCAGTAGAAGGAAAAACGTGCTCATGGTTCTTCCTTGTCCACTTCTCTTTTCTCAGGACAGATGCACTCAGCTGGCAGTTGGGAATCAGGGGGCCGGTAGCCACCCGGCCGGTGGAAACCACGGGCCAGAATGGTAGGTGCCTCTCACTACCTGGTGTGACTGGGATACACAATTCCATTGAGCTTTATATACTGGAATGGTGTGAGACCTCATAATCGGTACGCATACACGTGGGAGTAATACACCACAATCCGATGACGTAAAAACTAGCCTTCAGGAAGCCAGGAGGCACCTAGCAACCACCCACCTTGTTACTGTCTCAGGTCATTAGGAGAGTGAGAAATAATGAGGGAAATTGTGATTTCCAAGAATTTGAACCATTATAGACGTACAGACTCTAAATAGACTGGTTAAATATATGATATAAAAAATGCTCTTCCCTCCTTTTGTCTGTAAAGTATGTCTTTGCTGCAGCCACTCCAAGTTTCATTTCAAAAAGTTCAGGTCTGGTGTGGTGGTGCATGCCTATAATCCCTGTGACTTGGGAGGCTGAGGCAGAAGGATCATAAATTTGAAGCCAGCCTTAGCCACTTAACAAGTACCTAAGCAACTTAGCAAAACCGTATCTCAAAAATAAATAAATAAACAAATAAACAAACAAATAAATAAATAAATAAAAGGGCTGGGGATGTGGCTCAGTGGTTAAGCACCCCTGTGTTAAATCTCTGGTACAAAAAAAGTTGAAGAATAAGATAGAAATGCACTGTAAAACATAGTTACCCACAAATTGTAAGTCACTGACATAAAAAGTATCTCCTCCACACTTCCATTGCTATTTTAGGATTCATTCAAACCCCAGTCATATTGCAATAGTTAAGTACATGGTTTTTTAAAATGTTATGGTTAACAGTGATTTTAGGAACACTTCTGTATATAAATCCTCATTACAAGTTTGTATTAAAGGTATTTTTAATACCAGGCCTTTTTTTTGCAAGTGAGGAAAAAGATTCAGGTTTTAAACTCATTCATAGCTAGTAGAAAAACAGGAATGCTTGGAGTTTTGAGTTCTGAGATAAACTCTTCCATTCCTTCACCCTCATTCACATCCCCCAAACCTCCATCTCCATTCTGAGTTGTGCACATCAAATATTTAATATTTTCCAACAAAGAATTGAAGTATACTTTGATTAGCATTAATGAGAGGCAACAGATACAGGAGTCATTGCACTAGAAATGTTAGATGTGTTCAAGAAATTTATTTAAATGTGGAAGAAAACACTGAAGAACCAGAACTAAAGACAATAACCAGGCAATCTCAGGGTGAATGTTAAACTTCAATCACTAACTCTGCTTGAGGAACAATTCTCACCTTCATATTGGTAGGAAGGAAAGGAATTGCATTTCATAAAATACTATTTTCTAATGATTGGTTTAAAGTTTAAAGTTTTATTAATTCAACAAATATGTACTAAATACCTATGTACTGGGCACTGTGTTATATTCTGGGAATAGGATCATGTGCAAAAATAAAGTCCACCTGGAATGTGTGCTCTAGTATGGGAGACAGATATTAACCTAATACAAAAATTAATGTAAAACTGCTGGAGTACGAATGATAGCAAGAAGTACATGGTGGCATGGGAACTTATGAGATATGGAATGTAAATAAGAGTAAGATCCTGGCTTTATGGTTTAATCAATTGGGTGAAGTAACCAAGTATGGAGTTGCTGATCATGACTTTGGTTTGGGACATGTCAAGTATGAGCAATTCAAGACATGAAACATTTGATCTCAGAGAAATAGTTGAAGACATGAATTTGTTAGTCATCTGCATGTTTCTGATAACTGAAACTCTAGATATGGAAGAGATTCCCTAATGTTACTGTAAGATGTGCAAATAGAAGTCAAATTAGAATAAAGCCTTGAAGGATTTCAATATTTAATAACTGGGTAATAGCACTTCTATTGGTGTGCTATTATGATTGTCTTGAATATAAATTTCTTGTTTCACTGAATAAAATTGAATGAAGCCCACTAATCTTAATCAACAGAATTTTAAAATTTTGATTGTACCAATATCCAAGGGAAAACTTCAGATTTCTTTGAAAGTGTATGTGTGTGTGTGTGTGTGTGTGTGTGTAGTGTAATGTTATAATAAAAGACTTAAACTTTTAACCAATTAAAGTGTAATGTTCTGTGGCAATACTTACATTTGTATCATTGTGTAAACATCACCACCAACCATCTTTAGAACTTTTCATCTTCCCCAACTGAAACTCAGTATTAATTAATCCATTTTTTCTCATTGTCCCAGATATGGAACACCTATCAAAATTTAAATTGAGCAGCAAATATAACATTGATGTTAACTTTGAAGAAATATTGGGTTTAGAGGTCTATTCTTTTGAGAAAAGTAATAAGTGAAGTGTTAGAGTGTTTGAACACACACACAAATGTACTGAATATATCTGAATCTTTTTCCTCATTTGTAAAAAAAGGCTTGGTATTAAAAATACCTTTAGTACAAACCTGTAATGTACACACACACACACACACATTTGTGTGTGTGTGTGTGTGTGTGTGTGTGTATGATTCACAGCCTATTTTAAGCCACCCATGTCAATTTCATTGACATATTCATAGAATTGAAACCTTAGGACTTAACAAGTTGAACACTAACTTCCTGTTCTACTCTCCCACAAGTCCCTAACAACTAGCCTTCTGCTTTATGTATTCTGCTTTCTATATCTATTAATTGGACTACAATAAGTACTTCATATAAGTGGAATTGCATAATATTCATAATTCTCTGAATGGTTTATTTCATTTAGCATGATATATTCAAGGTCCACCATATGACACATGTCAGAGTTTCTTTTTAAGACTGAATAATATTCCATTATATGTATATACTATGCTTTGCCTTATCCATTCATCCATCTATGGACACTTGGGTTATTTACATGTTTTAACTGTTGGGAATAATTCTCCTTTGAACATGGAGATAAAAATGTCAACGAGGTTAGCAGGTTTTGTGTTGAGTTGTAGGAGTTTTTTACATGGTCTACATATTAATTTGACATCAGATATATGATTTGCAAAGACCTTCTCCCTTATTGTAGGTTACTTTCTCATTCTATTGACCATGTCCTTTAATATACAAAAATTTATCATTTTTGATAAAGTCCAACTCCCTTTTTTCTTTTTTATTGCTTCTTTTTATTTTTACATAATAGTAGAGTCCATTTTGATAAAATTATACATATATGGAATATAACTTATTCTAATTAGGGGCCCAGGCTTGTGAATGTACAGGATGTTGGGATTCACTGTGGTGTATTCATATATGAACATAGGAAAGTTATGTCAGATTTTTTCCACTGTCGTTCCTATTCTTATTTTTTTAACCTTCATTTTATTTATTTATTTATTTATTTATTTATTTATTTATTTATATGTGGTGCTGAGAATCGAACCCAGTGCCTCACACATGCCAGGCAAGTGCGCTACCACTGAGCCACAACCCCAGCCCCTGTCCTTCCTGTTCTTTTCCTCCCTCTCTTCCCTACATTTCCCTTTGTCTAATCCTCTGAACTTCTATTCTTAGCTTCTATATATCAAAGAACATATTCTCCCTTTGGTTTTTGGGATTGGCTTATTTCACTTAGCATGATAGTCTCTAGATCCATTTACTGGCAAACGTCATAAAGTCATTTTTCTTTATGGCTGAGTAATATTCCATTGTGTATTTATACCACAGTTTATTTATCTCTTCATCTGTTGATAGGCATCAAGTTTGGCTCCATAAGTTAGCTATTGTAAAGTATGCAGCTATAAATATTGATGTGGCTGCATCACCGTAGTTGCTGATTTTAAATCCTTTGGATATATACTGAGGAGTGGGATAATTGGGTCACATGATGGTTCCATTCCAAGTTTTTTGAGGAATTTCCATACTACTTTCCAGAATGGTTGCACCAACTTGCAGTCCCATCAACAATGTATAAGTGTACCCTTTTCTTCACATCCTAGCCAATATTTATTGTTATTTATATTCTTAATATTTGCCATTCTGATTGGAGTGAAATAAAATCTCAGTGTAGTTTTAATCTGCATTACTCTAATTGCTAGAAATAGTGAACAGTTTTTTTTCACATATTTGTTGACAATTAATAGTTCTTCTATGAAGTGCCTGTTCAGTTCCTTTGCCCATTTATTGATTGGGTTATTATTATTTTTTTGGTGTTAAATTTTTTGAGTTCTTTATATATACTGGAAATTAACACCTTATCTGAGGTGTGGTTGGCAAAGATTTTCTTCCATTCTGTAGGCTCTCTATTCATCTCACTAATTGTTTCTTTTGCTGAGAAGAAGCTTTTTAGTTTGAATCCATCCCATTTATTGATTCTTGGTTTTAATTCTTGTGCTATACAAGTCTTATTTAAGGAAGTTGGGGCCTAATATGACATGATGGAGATTTGAGCCTATTTTTTCTTCCACTAGGTGCAATTTCTAGGTTCTTAATATACTTTGAGTTGAGCTTTGTACATGGTGAGAGATAGAGGTTTAATTTCATTTTTTATATGTGGATTTCCAGTTTTCCCAGCACCATTTGTTGAAGAGGCTATCTTTTCTCTAATGTATGTTTTTTGCGCCTTTGTCAGTATAAGATAACTGTAATTATGTGGGTTATTCTCTGTGTCCTCTATTCTGTACCATTGGTCCACCAGTCTATTTTGCTGTCAACACCATGCTGTTTTTGTTACTGTTGCTCTGTAGTATAGTTCAAGGTCTGGTATAGTGATGCCACCTGCTTCACTCTTCCTGCTAAGGATTGATTTAGCTATTCTGGGTCTCTTATTTTTCTAGATGAATTTCATGACTACTTTTTCTATTTCTATGAGGAATGTCATTGGGATTTTCATTGGGATGGCATTGAATCTGTATAGTGCTTTTAGTAGTATGGTCATTTTGACAATGTTAATTCTGCCTATCCAAAAACAAGCGAGATCTTTCTATCTTTTAAGCTTTTCCTTAATTTCTTTCTTTAGCATTCTATAGTTTTCATTGTAGAGGTCTTTTACCTCTTTCATTGATACTGAAGTATTTTTTGAGGCTATTATAAATGGGGTGTTTTTCCTAGTTTCTCTTTGAGGATTTGTCACTGATGTACAGAAATGCCTTTGATTTATGAGTGTTGATTTTATATCCAGCTACATTGCTGAATTTATTTATTTGTTCTAGGAGATTTCTGGTGGAACATCAGAGCACTAATCTCTAGGATATATAAAGCACTCAAAAACCATAACACCAAAAAATAAATAATCCAATCAATAAATGGGCCAAGGGGGCTGGGGATGTGGCTCAAGCGGTAGTGTGCTCGCCTGGCATGCATGCGGCCCGGGTTCGATCCTCAGCACCACATACAAACAAAGATGTTGTGTCTGCCAATAACTAAAAAAGAAAAATAAATATTAAAAAAATTCTCTCTCTCTCTCTCTCTCTCTCTCTCTCTCTCTCTCTTTAAAAAAAATAAATGGGCCAAGGAACTCAACAGACACTTCTCAGAAGAGGGTATGCAATTAATCAACAAATGTAAAAAAAGGCTCAATATCTCTAGCAATTAGAGAAATGCAAATCAAAACTACTCTAAGATTTCATCTCACTCCAGTCAGAATGGCAGCTATCAAGAATACAAACAATAATAAGTGTTGGTGAGGATGTGGGGGAAAAGGAACACCCATACATTGCTGTAGGACTACAAACTGGTGCAACCCATCTGGAAAACAGTATGGAAATTCCTTGGAAAATTTGGAATGGAACCACCATTTGACCCAGCTATCCCATTCTTCGGCTTATACCCAAAGGGCCTAAAAACATCATATTACAAAGACACAGCCATATCAATGTTTATAGCAGCACAATTCACAATAGCTAAATTGTGGAACCAACCCAGATGTCCTTCAGCAGATGAATAATATGGAAACTTTGGTATATATACACAATAGAACATTACTCAGCATTAAAAGAGCATAAAATAATCATGGGATCTGCAGGTAAATGGATGGAGTTGGAGAATATAATGATAAGTGAAGTAAGCCAATCCCCCCAAAAACCAAGGCTGAATGTTTTCTTTGATGTGAGGATGCTGAGTCATAATGGTGATGGAGGGGGAGCATGGGAGGAAAGGAGGAACTTTATATAGGGTAAAGGGAAGGGAGGGGAAGGGAGGGGGCAAGGGGGTAGAAATGATGGTGTAATGAGTTAGACAACATTACTGTAAGTACATGTATGAAGATTCAAATGATGTGAAAATACTTTGTGTACTATCAGTGACTTGAAAAATTGTGCTCTATATGTGTAATATGAAATGAATTGCATTCTGCCATTGTATATAACAAATTTGATAAAAAAATAATAAAAAAGAATATTTCAATGTATTAGAGATATAATCATATGCTTTTCTTACATGATCACAAGATTATTATTAACATGTTTCCTAATACTAGCATATACTTTCATCCTGACAAAAATCCATGAGGTTATAGTTTCTTCTTTTTGATGCCAAATTCAGTTTGGTGGAATTTCAGAATTTCTGCATCTATATTCATTACTAAGATTGCATTTCAGGGTTCATTTTGTATTATCAGTGTGAAATATTTTAATATCAAGATATTCTGGTTTCACAATTGATTGGATAGCTTTCCACATTGTTTATCCTTCAAAATAGTTAAGAAAATAATAATTATCTAAGAAGGTTGAAAAACTCCTTTTTTTTTTCTATCTTCATTCATTGTTTACTGAAATACTCCAGGAAGAACTGGAGATGTTTTGCCAAAACTTCTATCAGAGGATAAAGTATTACTAAAACAAAATAAATGATTTGCATAAAAAGAAATTCCAAATGAATTTTAGAAATAAATTTTGCAATGGAGTTTTCAATTTTTGAAAGAAAAAACTCCATTAGTGTTTTGATAGGGATTTCATTAACTTTGTAGATTACTTTAGGTAGTATTCAAACTATCTTAATTATTAGAAGTTTTCCAAACCAATAATATGTCTTCACATTTATTTGCACTATCTTTTAAGTTTTAGCAATAGTTTGTAGTTTTCAGTATACAAGCTGTTTACCTCTTTTATTAAGTTTATTTCTAAGTGTTTTATTCTTTTTGAGACAATTTAAATGCACTTGCTTTCTGAATTTTCTTTGGCAGATTTCATGAGAGTATAGAAATGACAGTTTTTTTTAGTTGTAGATGGACACAATACCTTTATTTTATTTATTTATCTTTATGTGGTGCTGAGAATCAATCCCAGGGCCTCACACATGCTAGGCAAATACTCTACCACTGAGCTACAACCCCAGCCCAATGCCAGTGACTTTTGAGTGTGTGTTTTACATTTTGAAACCTTCCTAAGTTCATTTATTATTTCCAAGGTGTGAGTGTGTGTGTATGTGTGTGTGTGTGTGTGTGTGTGTGTGTGTGAGTGAGAGAGAGAGAGAGAGAGAGAGAGAGAGAGATTTAGAGCTTGCTACTTATATAGCTTCATGTCATTTCAAACAAAGATAATTTTATTTATTCATTCATTCACTCATTCATTCATTTATGCCTGATTGCTTCAGCTAGGACGTTTAGTACCATGTTGAACAGAAGTGGTGAAATAGGGCATTCTTACCATTTGCCTTATCTTAGAGGGAAAGTTTTTATTTATTTTTCATTGACTATGATGTAAGTTTTTCATTGACTATGACATATGTGAAAAATATGGCCATACATTTACTATGTTGAGATACTTTTCTTTCATTCCTAGTTTGTTGAGTATTTTTATTATGGAGATTGTTGAATTTTATCAAATCCCTTTTCTGTATCATTTGGAATGATTATGTGCTTTTTGGGGGGACTTCATTCTGTTAATGTGATTTTATTACAGTGATTTTTATATATTGACCAATCCTTACATTCCATGAATAAATAACTTAGTCTGGTTTATGATCCTTTTAATGTACTGTTGTATTTACTTTACTAACATTTTGAAGAATATATTTTTTAAAAAAGTGGTTTTAGTTTCACAGCAAAGTTGAGTAGGCTGTACAGATATTTCTCATATACTTCCTACCCCCTTTCATGCATATCCTTCCCAATATCGACCCTCCACACCAGAGTTGTACTTTTTTTTAACCAATGATGAAAGTATGTTAACACGTCTTTATCACTCAGAGTCTATGGTTTGCCTAAAGTCTATGGTTTGCCCAAAGTCTATTCTATGACTTTGGGCAAATTTATAATGACATGCATTTACCATTGTAGTATCATACAAAAAGCAGTTTCATCAACCTGAAAATTCTGCATGCTCCTTTTAATCAAGCTTCTTCTCTGCAAACTTCTGGCAACTACTAATCTTTTTTACAGTCTCCATATTTTTTCCTTATATAGAATGTCATATAGTTAGAATCACATAGGGTATGTTTCCAGAGTGGTTTCTTTCACCTAGTAATATACACTTAAATTTTCTCCATGGATTTACAGGGATTGATAACTTATCTTCTTTGTCCTGCATAGTATTACATTATCTGTATGTACAGGAGATTATCTATTTACCTACCAAAGAAATATTGGTTACATTCAGATTTTGGCAATTATGAGAAAAGCTGCTATAAACATCAGTGGAAGGTTTTTTGTGTACACATGTCTTAAACTCCTTTGAGTATATATCAAAGTATATGATTGCTGGATCACATGGTATGTTCAATTTTAGAAGAAATAAGTAACTGTTTTCCAAGGTGACTGTACCATTTTGTGTTCTCACCAGCAATGAATGAGAGTTCCTTTTTCTTTACATTCTCATCAACATTTGGCACTATTGTGAGTTCTAGATTTTAGTCATTAAAATAGGTGTAAGTGGTATCTCATTATTGTTGTTTTGTTTTTAAATTCTTAGGACATCTGATGTTGAACGTTTTTTATATGTTTACTTTCCATTTGTGTATCTATTGGAGTTGGTGCTGAGGATCAAATCCAGAGCAGCATGCACACAAGGCAAGCATTCTGCCATTGAGCTATATCCTGAGCCTGTTTGCATAGCTTCTTTGATAAAGTTTTTGGCCCAGTTTTAAATCAAGTTGTTTGTTTTCTTTTTTTGAGTTCCTCATATATTTTGGATTACATTTTTTTTTTTGTGAAACATGTTTTTAAAAATATTTTGCTTCCGTTTTTTGGTTTCTTTTTTGTGGTTGTTCTGTAGTTAGTGTCTTTCACAGAGCTGAAATAACATTTTAAAATTTTTTCATATTTTTATTGGTGCATTATAGTTGTATATAATTTAGGAATTATTTTGTACTTATTTGTATATGCACACAATATAACAATGTAATTTGGCCAATATCATTCTCAAGAAGTTCTCCTTAATCTCCCCACCCCTTCCCGCTGGTCCCTGTCCTCTATTCTCCTCATATCCATTTGATAGAAATTTTTAATTTTTGTGAAGTCCAGCTTATCAATTCTTTCCTTCAAGGGTCATGGCTTTGCTGTTATATCTAAAAGTCATCACTAAAACCACGATCATTCAGATTTTCTCCTGTTATCTTCTTTGAGCTTTTTATTATTGCCTTTTTTGTTTAGGTCTGTGACTCTTTTTGTGTTAATTTTTATGACAGGTATAAAGTCGGTGAATAGATTTATTTTTGTATGTAGAAGTTCAGTTATCCCAGAATCATTAAGATAAAATACTATATTTTCTCCATTGTATTGACTGCTTCATTGTCAAATATCAGTCAACTTTATTTGGATGACTCTATTTTGGGACTCTCTATTCAGTTTCATTGATCTATTTATCTATTCCTTTTGTGAATACTATAGTTTTGATTACTGTGGCTTTATAGTAAGTCTTGGGGTTGGGTAATGTAAATCCTCTAATTTTGCTCTTCCTATTCAATATAGTGTAGGCTATTGTGGGTTTTTCCCTTTCCACAGAAACTTAAGAATCAATTTGTTGTTATCCATAATATAACTTGTTGGGATTGCTTTGAATCTGCCATCAATCTGGGAAAAATGGAATCTTGACAATATCAAATTTTCCTACCCACAAAGATGGAATATCTATTTGTTTAGCTTTTTGATTTTTTCTTCAGAGTCTCATAATTTACATAGGTCTTATGTACATTTAACTAGGTCTGGAAATATTTATACCTAAATATTTCATTTTGGGATACTAATACAAATTATATGGTGTTATTAACTTTGAATTCCACTTGTTCATTACTGGTATATAGTAAGAAATTGACTTTTGTACATTAAAATTATATCTTGCAGCCTTATTATAATAATTTATTAGTTCCCAAAGGAATTTTGATGTTGTTGCTATTGATTCTTTTAGATTTTCTACATACATGACCATGTTATCTATGAACAAAGATAGTTTTATTTCTTCCCTTCCAATGTGTATACCTCTTACTTCATTTTCTCATTTTATTGTATATTATGATTTGCACTTGAAGTGTCCTTCAAAGACTCATATGTTGAAGTTTTGGTCCTTAATGCAACAATGATGAGATTTTGAAAATGATGAGATTTTAGAAAATGTTTGGGTCCTGAGGGCTCTAACCTCAGCAGTGGATTAATTCATTTGATGAATTAACAATTTGAATGGACTCTTGGTGGAAACTGAAGGAGTTAGGGCCTAGTTGAAGGGAATGAGTTCCTGAGGGCATGTCCTCAAGGACCAGGTCTTGTCCTGACTGCGTCCCTCTATTCTTCCTGCCTGCCCTGAGCAACTTTCCTCCACCACATCCTTCTACCATGATACTTTATGTCAGATCCAAAGCAATGGAAACAGTTGATCATGGACAGAAACCTCTGAAACTGTAAGTCAAAACAAATAATTTCTCTTATAAGTAGTTTATGTCAGGTTTATGTAAAGCTGACTAAATATATGTCATATAGTACTTTTAGTACCACGTTGAACAGCAGTGCTTTTCTATAAAAACTTCTAGCTTCTTGCTGTTAGGTATAATGCTACTGTGGATATATATATATATATATATATATATATATATATGTGTGTGTGTGTGTGTGTGTGTGTAGATATCTTTTACACACACAAGTTGAGAAAATTCTATTCCTGGTTTACTGAAAGTTTTTTTGTTGGGTACCAGGGATTAAACTCAGGGGCACTCAGCCACTGAGCCACATCCCCAGCCCTATTTTGCATTTTATTTAGATGCACGGTCTCACTAAGTTGCTTAGCACCTCACCATGGCTGAGACTCAAGATCCTCCTGTCTTTTCCTCCTGAGCCGCTGGGGTTACAGGCATGTGCCACTGTGCCTAGCTACAGAAAGTTTTTAAATCATTAATGGGTATTGGATTTTATCAAATGCTTTTCCCACATCTATTGAAATGATCATATTTTATTCTTTAGTATGTTGATAAGATGGCTTATATTAATTAATTATGTTTCTCTTGTTCAGTAATTTTTCCTCAGGTCAGGACGTATTAAGAAAAACAGAATGGTCTGAAATATTTCAAAAGGTAACTCTCTTCTTCTTCCTCTGGGAATATTAGGAGATTTTTTCCCATTATTTTGTAATGCATTTCCATTATTACTGTAAGGATCTGGCAGAGCCCCATGTGGTAAAACTCACCAATGTGTGAAGTTCTCCCTATGACTGAGTCCCCCTGGAGCTTTTGACTCTCAGACTTGTTCACACTGTCTGGTAATTCTTAAATCAGTTTGGGTTTGCACTAGCAGTTGTTCCTGTGAAGGTTGTTGCTTATGGATTTCTGCAATGGTAAATTGTGATTCTCTGTATCAGTATCTGTCTCTCTGATTTTGAGGGCAGTGATTTGCTCTGTGACCTAACTTTTCTTACAGATCTAGATCTATTGCTTTTTCAGTTCAGCTTTGTTCAAAATATAAGATAGTGATTTCTAACCTTCTTATATGTGAGAGTGGATACCAAATGCCACAAATAGTTTCACTTTGCTAATATATTGTTAGTGATTTTTATTTATAAATTTTAATAAAGTATACTGAGATTTAGTTTTCTCTTTTTATACCTTCATCTGGCTTTGTTATTAAAGTTATGCTGACTACTTATAATGTATTGGGAATTTTTCATCCTTTTCAAAGTTTTAAAGAGTTTTAAATTGATGTTAATTATTTAAATATTTTGTAGAATTCTCCAGTAAAGCTCTATATTTCTGGACTTTCATGTTGCTCTATCCTGGATAATGTTACATGTGAACTTGAGAAAATCTGTGTTTAGCTAGGGTTTCACACTAGCTTCTTTGGGGCCTTAGATATTCTATTGCATTCCTCTATCTTTAGCTATTGTTGGGTGTTTTTCATGTGTTCAGTTGGTCTACAATGCTGAAGTCCTAGATTTCCTCATTGAGAGTCTGTCTGGTTTTTCTCTTTATATTTGATGTGGGGCATTGGAGATTTCCTATTGCAGAATTCTATTTCTCTTTAAATTCCATCAAATTACTTCATATATTTAGGAACTCTGGTGTTTGGTCCATATATGAGTATAATTATTTTATCTTCTCATTGCAATATGTCCTTTGTCTCATAACAGTATGTGAATCGTCTACTTTGTCTGATATTGGAATAGCCACCACTGCCTCATTTTGCTTACTACTTATATGGAATATTTTTTCCTCTATCTTTTCACTGTCACCTTATGCAAGTCCTTAGATCAAAAAGTGAATCTCTTGTAGATGGGCAGTGAGTTGGATGTTATTTTTTAAAACACTTTGTCCATTTTGTCCATTAATGTATTTTGATTGGGATGTTGTATCTATTTACATCTGAAATTATTACTAGTAAGGAAGCACTTTCTTTCGCAATTATAATTTTTTATGTATGTCCTATAGCTTTTTTTACTGCTCATTTCCTCTAATACTAAACTTTTTTGTATTTAAATGATTTTTGGAGTGATAAATTTTGATGGTATTTTCATTTATTTTTGTCTGTGTTCTAAAGATATTTTATTTGTGGTTATCATTGGGACTTAATAGTATATTATAAACTTACTTTGTATTTAAGAGCAAAAATGAGCCTTTAAGTGAGCCATGCGTCCCTTTTTTATTCTTTGAAAAATTGAGCATTAAAATAAAACTTTTAAAAAGCCATCTCTTAGTCTTTGCAGATTTGTGTGGGATACCTTCATTAAATAGAGAGCCTTTGAACTGTGCGATCAGTCCAGGGCAAATGCTATGATCTTTTCAGTCTTTTTTGGACACATGTCCTGTCTAGGCCTATATGTGTACTTTTTCATGTTTCTTCAGTTTTAATGGTATGCTTTTAAATATATTAATTTCCCAAAGAGTTTCACACTGGCTTCTTTGGGGCCTTAGATATTCTATTGCATTCCTCTCTCTTTAATCTCTTGCCACCAGGTGTCCACAGGACTGCAGTCCCCCTGCATTTTTCAAATGTCTTCATTCATGGCTTCAGTACTAAGATCTAAAGTGTGCTGCTATTCCTTTTCTGAGCTTCAAGACAGGCAAAACAGAGACCTAGTCACTCAAGGAGTCTACAAACAGGCCACAATTTCATGAACAATTTCTACTCTGCTTCTTTTGTCCAATGGTTGTAGCTGGAAATTGGGCTGCCTCCTCACAACTTTATCCTACCAGGGAAGGGATGAATCAAAGGTTAGTAAATAAAAGACAGCATTTCTTATTGTTTTTAATGTGACTTTTTCTTAATTGGGTGATTTCTTAGTTACTGCAGATCTTTGACTGGTTTATAGTGTTCCTTTACATTTATTTTAGTTTGTCTTTACCTATTTGTTTGATATTTCCATGAGAAAATGAGTGCCTGGAACTTCCTAGTATACCAAATTTTAAAAAATATTAAAAAATAATAATTTCATTATTATGATTAGGGTCTCCAAATTAGTTATCTAAAAACTTGGTCTCCTGATTCTGGTCCCCTCATTATCCTGCCTCTGTATGTTTATCTTTAAATAGAGAAGAATCACTACTTATTCTATGGTTTCAGTTTTCTCTTCCTATGTTGAGGAGATGAACAAATGGAGAGATATCTTGGTAACATTTTACCAGCACATTAAATATTTTTCAGTGTGTTTGCCATCAGGTCTGGAGGCAGATAATTAATCTCTCTAGTTCTGAAACTGACAGAAGAACTATTAAATGATATTAGGATATTATTTATGTGGTTTAAGTATTGGGCCCTTTTTAGTTACACTATGGAGATTCTTCTATTACTCAGGAATTTCTCCTAGATAGGCTTACATTTAACCCTGTCCATAGCAATGTCATATATCTTCAGCTCTAAGTGAAGTACCTCCTGGGGTCTCAAAGATGCAGACCCATTTTCATTTGACTTGAAGGAAAAACTATGTCTGTAGGTGAGAATTTTAGTTTCCTTGAATTAATCATTTGCATATAAATTGATACTCCATATTGTTGGCCAAAGCTTAGAAATTGTTATGTTGGAGCTAGGCAGGAATTCCAGACCCCCCAATGACACAGAAAAGAGACAGTGAAGGAACAATTATCTGAGAGGTGGGCGACAAAATAAATGTTCTAAGATGCAATATTACAAAGCTGGTACCTGAAGAGAATTGAAGATTTGTTACTAGAGCAGAAAATAAGCTCAGTATTCCCCAAGCCCCAAACCTGTACCAAAGNATATATATATATATATATATATATATATATATATATATAATCTATCTCCTTTATCTTGATGGCTAGTTGTTATCCCAGTCACTAACATTGTATCTTCAACCCATTTGAATGTATTTCTTCTAATGGTTTAAAGAATTAATTGGAATCATTCTCCGTATCTTGTCTTCCTAGCCCTAGTTTATACTTGCTCCTCTTAACATGTATTCTCCTTCTCACATTATCTACTACTACCTCAAATACCCCCAAATCCACCTTTTTCTCTTTTTACTTGGTGTCTATTATCAACTAAAAGTGGATCAAAGACATAGGAATGAGACCTTAAACTACTGGAAGAAAATGCAGGCCCAATACTCCAACATGTTCGCACAAGAACTGTCTTCCTTTTTTAAAGTTTTTTTATAAATTTGTTTTAATTAGTTACATATGAGAGTACAATGACCTTGACATATCATATATTTGAATCAGATGGGATATAATTTCTCATTTTTCTGAGTGTACAGGTTGCAGAAGCACATTGGTCATGCAGTCATGTATATACACACACCAATAATAATGTCTATTTCATTCTACTATAGAACTGTCTTCCTTAACAATATTCCTAATGTGCAAGAAATAAAACCAAAAATCAATAAGTGGAATGACATCAAATTAAAAAATTTCTGCACAGCAAAGGAAACAACTGTTGATCAATGACACCATATTTACAGTCATTACATATAAATTACCATAGTACTTTGCTGAGGACATGTTATTTAAAATTAAACATATGTGAATCAAAATTACTGGACTATATTTCTTTTCCTTGTCTCAGAAGAAAAGAGATAAAGAATATACACATTATAAGCAAGTTTAACTCCAAACAGGTTTGCTTCTCTTCCCTTATCTTTTTCCTGGGAAGACTATTCATTACTTTACATTCATTCAATAATTTCCCATCTAGGCAAAATGAACTAATTATATAATCTGAGAGATGATGTCTGTTAAAACTAGTGCTTTATTTTAAGTGATATTTTTTTTTTTACTTCAAATGACATTTACAGCTTGTTTTAAGTGACCTTCACATTTGTAATATGTTCTGGAAAGTATTAAGGGACTTGGAAGGGAAATTGCTTTCAGCATTTTTACTGAGTGGATTACACATCTATCTCCAATTGAGACTTCAACAATTCATCATGTTTTTCAACAAAATTTAGAAATGCTAATTTGAAAGTTTTCTGAAGATGATTTTCAGCCTTCTAGAAATCGGTAATAATGGAAAACATCATCAAATTTGAATAATCATTCTTATTATCAGGGGGAAATATAAGTATAATACATTTTTTTCTGGTAACATCTATACTTGAGTAGCTGAAAGACTGTGTTTTTGAGATAAGCAGATATTTGTGTGTGTCTGTTGCCATAAAAAACCTGTATAGAGTAAAATTCAAGATAAATTGCCAAAAAGAAAACTTCTAAACAACTCCAAAAGAGCTTGGTAAGTCTCTTCACTACTTTACATCCATTCAATATTTTTTACTGAATATCTTCTCTGTGCAGATACTATGCCAGATGGGAGGATACAGTAGTGAACAAAATGTACAAAAATTATCATTGTAGCTTTACATTCTATTGGAAAAATATATACAAATTCTTAAACTGCTATTACTTATGTTGTTTTTAGGTTGTTTAGGAATATGTAACTAACCAGTAATTTAAAAATCAAATATCAAAATCAGAAGAAAGACGAATGTGCTCCATCAGTAAAATTATTTAATATTGGTATAGAAATTTCACTGAATGTAATAACAAATATTCACATAGAAAACCTAAAAGATTCCACATTAAAAATTTTAGAATTAATGAGAGTTAAAAAAAATGCCTGTATACACAGTGAATGGGCAGACTCAACAAGCTTTCCTATATTCTGATAATAAAGTGAGAATATATAGAAGGAAAATAAAGACCCTCTTACAATGGGAATATAATCTACAAAATACTCAGGAACAAACAATAGAAACATGGCTGAACAAAATTACAAAACTTTACTGGGAGAGATACAAGGTTTATGTAAATTTAAGTAGAATAACATGTTCTTGGGTAAGAAGACTAAATACTATAAACATGCCAAGATTTCTAAAACTCAGATGTAAGTTCACTATAATTCATATTGTAATCCCAACAGGATTTTGGAAACTTGAGAAAATAATTTTAACATTCATCTGGAAGTTTTTAAACATGAGACAGCCAAGAAGTTTTTGAACAAGAAATAGAGAAGATACTTTCTTATACAAAAATGTATCAAAAAAACATTTTCAAAAACAGGGTCATGCTGGAATAGGAAAATGTAGGAATGAAAAAAGATTAGAAAACTCAGAATAAAGATGCATATTCAAGTAGAAAATTGAAAAGACACAAAAAGGAAGAAAAATAGTTGACAAAACATGATAATAATGTCTAACTTAATAAGTGATAAGAAATGCAAATCAAGGTGTTATATATGTATGTGTGTGTGTATATATACATATATATACACATATATTTTAAAGAGAGAGAGAGAGAGAGAGAGAGAGAGAGAGAGAATTTTAATATTTATTTATTTTAGTTTTCGGCAGACACAACATCTTTGTTTGTATGTGGTGCTGAGGATCGAACCTGGGCCGCATGCATGCCAGGCGAGCGCGCTACTGCTTGAGCCACATCCCCAGCCCATATGTGTGTATATATATTTGACAAATATTTTTATTGCTTCTTTTTGTTATACATGACCATAGGATTCATTTTGACATAAGTATAAAATCCTGGAATTTAATTTGTTTTAATTCAGTCTCCAGTACTCCCCCTTCCCCTCCCTTCCTCCCACTCCTTTCCCCCTTCCCTCCCCAATACTGATCATTCTGCTATTATAGCTTTTTTCATTAGTGTCTTGTGGATGTACATGAGGGTGACATTCACTTTGTCATTCATATATGTACATAAAAAGTTAGATCAGATTCATTACACTGTCTTTCCCTATCCCAAACTGCCTCCCTTCTCTTCATTCCTCTTTTTTCTTCTCCACTGATATTGCTTCTATTCTTTTTTTTTACTCCCCCTTACTTTGGATTAGGTTACACATATCAGAGAAAACATTCAACCTTTAACTTTTTAAAAATAAAAATCTTCTGTGATGGTGACCATCTATATTCATTATGCTAAAAGGAATGTAATTCACAAATATTCTTTTTTATTGTGGACTTAATTTTATTATTTTAATATCTTTATTAACACAAATTGACTGTACACATTAATGGGATTCACTGTAATATCTCTGTATATACATACAGCTTCCATTGATCCTTCTTCTACCTTTGCCCTCCCTCCACTATTACTGTAAAAGTGCAAGTTCTTAGAAATCATCATTTACTTCAGGTTGACATTTTTTTGTTTCTTTGATTCCACATATGACTGAGAATTCCACATATGATGTCTTTTTGGATTTTTTTTTAGCACCATGTGTTCCAGTTTCATCCACTTTGCTGCAAATTACAGAAGCTTATTCTTCTTTATGTCTGAATAATACTCCATTTGTATATATGTATATATATATATGTATATATATATTTATTTTTGTGTATATATATATATATATATATATATCATATTTATTTTATTCATCTGTTGTTAGATACCTAGCCCTAGTTTATAGTTGCTGTGGTGATTTCATATCTTACATATTGTGAATAATTCTAGAATAAAAATGGATATGCAATTATCTCTTTCATATGATCACTTCATTTTCTTAGAATATACACCCAGGAGTTGGGTAACTTGACATGGTAGTGGTATTTTTGGATCTTTGAGGAATCTTCATACTTCCATACTGTTTTCCTCAGTGGCGGTACTAATTTCATTCCCATCAATAGCATACAAGAGTTCTTTTTCTCCAGTCTTCATCAGCATTTGTTTTTTTTTCTCTCTCTAATCCCCTCTCCCCCTCTCTTTATCTCTCACATTTTCATAATTTTTATTCTAATTGGGGTGAGATAGTATCTAACTGTAGTTTTGATTTGCATTTTCCTGATGGTTAATGATATTGTGCATTTTCTTCATATATATATATTTTTTTCCAGTCTAAAGAAACTTATTTCTTTATTTTTTTTTAAAGATCATGATTCCCTTTAATAAAGGGGTGTAAAATGGATTGATGGACAGGAGTCAGTAATTAATATTCACCAATCTACTAATCCAATTCACTGCTCAGGAACAGACAATAAATCATTATTCTTCATTTTCTTAACATCTTTTTCTTCAAAAAAAAAAAAGGTTGTAATAAGAAACACAAAAAAATTTATGTTTTTTCCTTTTTGGTGTAGTACTCAGGACTACATGCTAGGCAAGCTCTTTACCACAGAGCTATAGCACCAGCTTAACTGTTTTTTGTTGTTGTTGTTGTTGCTTTTTTATTTATTTATTTATTTATTTATTTATTTATTTTATTGGTTGTTCAAAACATTACAAAGCTCTTGACATATCATATTTCATACATTTGATTCAAGTGGGGTTTGAACTCCCAATTTTACCCCAAATACAGATTGCAGAATCATGATTCTGCATTTTCTTCATATATTATTTGCCATTTGTATTTCTCCCTTTGAGAAGTGTCTGTTGAGATTATTTGCTACTTTAGAATTGGATTACTTGTTTTATTGTTAAGTTTTTGATCTCTTTAATTATTCTGAAATATTCTGAATATTAACTTGCTCTCACGTGAATAGCTGAAAAAGATTTTCTCCTATTCTGTAGATTGTCTCTTCACTTTGTTGATCATTTCTTTTACTGTGCAGAAGATTTTTAGTTTGATGCAATCCCATTTGGCATCTTTTTTTGGTTTGTTTCCTATGCTTGTAGAGTCCTATCCAGAAAGTCATTGCCTGCACCAATAGCTTGAAGTGCTTCCCCTTTGTTTCCCTGTAGTATTTTATAAATTTAAGGTTTGATATTTAGTTCTTTGATCCATTTTATTTGATAGTTGTACAGGGTAAGAGATAGAGGTGAAGATTCAATCTTCTGGATATGGATTTCCAGTTTTCCCAGCACTGTTTTTGAAGAGGCTGTCTTTTCTTCAAAGTATGTTTTTGGCACCTTTGTCAAGAATCAGATGGCTGAAGATGCATAGATTTATTTCTGGGTTCTCTGTTCTATTGTATTGTTCTATGTGTCTATTTTTATACCTTATACCATGTCTTTTGTTACTATTGCTCTATAGTATGTCCCCAAATCAGGTATTGTGATGCTTCCAGGTTTACCATTTTTGCTCAAGTTTCCTTTGGCTATTTGGAATCTTTTGTACTTCCATATGAAATTTCAGATTGTTTTTTCTAGTTCTGTGAAGAATGTCATTGATATTTTGATGGGGATTGCACTGAATCTGTAGAATGCTTTGGGAAAAATGAATGCTTTAACAGTATTAATTTTTTCAGTCCATGAACAGGGAAGTACTTTTATCTTTCCATTCTATGAAATAGTTTAAGAAGCACTGGTGTAAGTTTTTCCTTAAAAACCATTTGTTCCTTTCAAAAGCCTTTTGGTTCTTTCTTTATTGTGAGACATTTTATTCCTGATTATAAATTAGGTAACTTTTAGTCACTGTGACAAATTACCTGAGAAATACATCTTGAAAGAGGAAAGATTTGTTTTTTTTTTAATCATGGTTCCAGAGGTTGCAGAGCATTTTCAATGGACTCCATTGTGTCTGGGTCTCTATTAAGACAGAACACTATGGTAGAATGGTATGATAGAGTATAGCTGTTTACTTCAGGACAGATGAGAAGGAGAGATAAGAAGGAGGAGAAGAATGAAGGTGGGGAAGAGCAGGAGGTAGAAGAAGAGGAGGAGGAGAAGTAGAAGGAGAAGAAGAAAGAAGAGGAGGAGAAGGAAAAGGAAGAGGAGGAGGAGGAGGAGGAAGAGGAAGAGGAGGAGACAAGATATAGTCCCCAAGGGCATGTCCCCAAGGACCCACTCCCTTCAATTGCCTACAGTTTCCATGACCTTTCCATAGTTCATTCAACTATGAAGATATCAATGGATTAATCCACCGATAAGATTAGAACCCTGATGATCCTATCATTCCCCAAAGCTCCACCTCTCATTACTGCATCAGTAACAAAGTCTTCAACACATGAGCCTTTGCAGGACATTCCAGATCCAAACTACATCACTGAATTGGTTTCATTACTTCGTATTGGTTAATTCAGGGATTTTATATCCTCTTGGTTCAATGTTGGTAAGTAATATGTGTTCAAAAATTTGCTCATTTTTCCCTAAGTTTTCTAATGTGTTAGCATATAGTTTTATAAAATAGTACCTAATGACTCATATTTTGTGGTATCAATTTTAATATCTTCTTTTTAATTTTCTATTTTTTAAAAAATTTTCATTCTCTTTCTATGTTAGGGGAACTAAAAGTTGTCAGATCCTTTGTATTGCTTGTTTAACACTGTTTATTTATTTCTACTCTGATCTGTATTATTTCTTTCTTTCTTCTAACTTTGAATTTTGTTTGTTCTCACTTTTCTAAGTGCCTGAGGTGAATCATTACATTGTTTATTTAGTCTTTCTATTTCTGTTTTTGTGGGCAAATCATTGTATAAACTTCCTAATTAGTACTGTTCTTGCTGTATCCTACAGTTTTAGTCATTGTGTTTCCATTTGCATTTATTTCAAGGAATTTTAAAATTTCCCTTCTGAATTCCTCAGTTATGCAATATTTGTTCAGAAGTGTTTTTCAGTCACCACATATTTATATAATTTTTAAAGTTTCTCTTTTGGTTCACTTCTAGTGTCATTCCATTATGCTCAGAAAATATATAGGATAGATTTTCTCAATCTGATAAGATTAGTTTTGTTGCATGATAAATGGTTTATTCAAAAGAAAGTTCCATGCATTGATGAAAAATGTGTATTCTATAGCATGGATGTTCTGTAAATATTTGAGTCCATTTGAACTATAATAAAATTTAATTCTCATGTTTTGTTGTTAATTGTTTTGTCTATATAATCTATTATTTTGTGAGAATGGGCTGTTGAAATCCCCCACTACTATTGTATTGGAGCCTGTCTCTCCCTTTAGGTCTAATAGTGTTTGTTTCATAAAATTGGACACTCTGCATTAGGTGCAAATAGATTTATAATCATTATATCTTCTTGTTGAATTTATCCCTTAGTCATTATGTAGTGACCTTGTTTTTCCTCTTCTTAATGTTTTTGTCAAAAGGTCTATTTTGTCAGGTATAAGTATAGCTACTCCTTTTTGCTATAAGATTTCATTTGCCATTTTCATCTTCTTTCATTTGCCATTTTACACTTTCAGTTTGCATGTGTTTTTATTGGTGAAGTGCATTTCTTCTAGGCAGCATATTGTTGGATCTCGATTTTTAATCCATTCAACCTGCCTGCATATTTTAGTGGAAAAATTAAGTTCATTTACATGAAAAGTTATTATTGAAAGGTATGGACTTACTCCTGTCATTTTGTGGATTTCTTTTAGTTGCTTTGAATATTCTTTGTTTCTTCCTCTCTAATTTATCTCTGTGGTTTGATGATTTATTGTACTGATAATGTTTGATTATTTTCTATTTATCTTTTCTATAGCCACTATACCACTGGAATTTATACTTTCACATGCTGTCATGATAGTTGTTATCTTTCTTTCACTTTTGGCTGTAGCACTTTAAGGGAGGTTTAAGGACTTCTTTTGTAAGGCTGATCTGGCCATGAATTCCCTCAGTTTTTGTTTATATTAGAAGTTATTTATTCCTTTCTCATTTCTGAAAGATAGTTTTTTCTGCGTTAGCAATCTTGTTTGGCAGTTATTTTCTTTTAGGTCTTGGAATATATCAGTTCATGCCCTCCTGGCTTGTAGGGTTTCTGCTGCAAAATCTACTTTTAGTCTAATGCGGTTGCCCTTAACATGACTTCACACCTTTCTCTTAGAGATTTAAAAATTCTTCATCTTCTACTTTTGATAGACTGATTATAATATGTCTTGGTAAGGTCTTCTGGTCATGTCTATTTGGGATTCTATAAGCTTCCTGTACATGAATACCCACGTCTTTCCCAAGATAAGAATGTTTTATGCTATTATTTCATTAAGTTTTCTACATTTGTAACCATTATTTTCTCCATTTTCAGTATGCCAATAATGGAGATGTTCCAAAGATCTTGAATTCTCTCTTTATTTTTTCTTCTTCTTTTCTTTTTTTTTTCTGTCTACAATATTTTGAAGGACTTATCTTTAAGTTTTGATATTCTTTCTTCTGCTTGATCTTGTCTGTTTTTGAGGCTTTCAAGTGAAATTTTTATATGACCATTGAGCTTTCCATTTCCAATATTTTTGTTTGTTATTATTCAAAATATCTACCTCTTTATGAATTTCTCATTCATTTCTTACATTGTCTTCCTTATTTAATTTTTGAATTCTTTACCAGGCATTCCATTCATTCCAGTATCTTTGAAATCAGTTATCAGATAGCTATGATCTTTTAGAGGTATCACATTACCTTTTTTTTTTATATTTCTTGTGTTGAGATTTGTACAACTGGTGAAATGGATATCTCTAACACTTTATGGAATGGGGGTATCATTTTTCATGTAATTTGAGTTTATTTCCAATAATTCACTATAGTGTAATCTCCCTGTAGCTTTTTTGGTTGTGATTAGTGTGTTTGGGCACAGTGCATACTGAATCAGAATGGCAGAGACCCACTATCTCTATAGGTTACTCTAGAGTGGGAACACTATAGCAGTTCAGGCCAGTGTAGAATAGACAGAAGAGTATGAGGAGTGCACCCTGTGTGGCCGCTCCTACAATGAGAGTGGTAGCACCTATCAAGTGATAGGAGTTTCCTCAGTTGCTGTTGATATTATCTCTGTTATCTCTGGCAGTAGCTGCACCAGGAGTGGTAAGGGGCCTAAGCATTTTACCTCTGACTAGACAGTGGTATGGTACCTGGGCCACATGGGGAAAGGTGGTAGCAAGAATCAGGGCATTCCTTCTGTGACACACTTTGTTTTGTGAGCAGTACATGATCAAACAAGATGGAGGTGTGAAAAGCAGTGAAACTTGTGTAGACATTGTGGCAACAGTAAGTGCCGTGTTCCTCTCTGTTGCTACTGTGGGTAGGCCTACCCAGGAACATGATCTCAGAACCCATCCAGTCATACATGCCTGGGGATAGGTTAAGTTGCAAAACTTTTTCTCACTCCAATTTTTTCAGATATATTGCCCACCAGGGATCAAGTTGGAGTGGGTTGTGATTGGAGCTGGAAAAATTCCCCTCAGCTAAAGTGCTCATGCGAGTAAGCAAGAGTGGAACATGTCTGATGATAGGTAATTTTTTTCTTTGAACCTACTTAGATTCTGCATCCTGGGGACAGAGTGAAAGCCAGAGCCAAAGCATTGCTCAAGACTATGGCAGCATGCTACAAGATTCTTTCCCTGCCTTAGTGAAAGGTTCCTCTGCATGGCTCTGGGAAGAGGTGGCAGGAACCATGTGGGTAACTGCTTTCAGTCTTGGAATCAATGTGAAATGTCATGTGACTTGCCATACCTCTAATCTTGAAGGGCAGGCTCTTTAATCCCCAGGATATTGAATGTATGCTCTTGGTTCTCTTCTGCATCACAATATTGACCTCCTACAGTGAGCTTGTGTCAGAGTCGCTCTACTCAGCCAAATTTGGCTTTTGAGTCAGCTACCTACTGAGCTAGTGCAGTAGAATATCTGTGGTGTCCCAGATATATCAGGGGTTTATATCAGGGGTTTTGATCCCTTAGAGCAGTACAAATTTGGACTATGAGTGCTTTCCCAGTATGGCTTCTGGTTTATAGCACCATGGAAATTCACTGGAAGAGTATGTAAATTCCTTTTCCAAAGCCAGGCTATTGTGCAAATTTCAAGTTGCTTATCTAGTTATTTTGCAAGCCAGTAAGTGTTGTGCAACTTTCTAATAGTTAGGATTATCAGTATATGAACTGAGTTTGCTTGGGCTTTTTCACCTTTTCCCCACACAGAGGGGAGGCTCCACCTTTCCCAACTGTGGCATCAGGGTGTCAGGTGCTAGGATATTTTGTTTCACCTACCATGCTGTTTATTCCAGTTTTCTGGATCCTACAATGTCTACATTTCTTTCTCCTATTGATTTCCAATGTTTTCCCATGATCACTCATCTCAAAATTCAGCTATATACCTGTTGCTTTGGTTCTTATTTGTGGAGGAGCAGGTGAGTATTATTTGCCTCTATTCAGCAATCTTTCCATCTTGCCAAATTTTCTTAAAAGCAGTTTAGCAAAATGTATATTAACAGCTTTAAAATATTCAGATTCTAGAAATTCTATACCAGGAAACTATCCTAAAAGTATCCAGAGTTGGAGCTAAAGAAGCACACCATAAATGGCCATTTTTTGTTTATTTAAATAGTGAAAAACGGGCAGGTATTGAAATGGCTATATATCAATGCTCAGGGAGTATTACCTAATCACCATATGTTAGAGATTATTTAACAACATGGCCAAATGCTCAAATGCTTTCTAAATATTATGTGACAAAATCAGCATACAAGTTTTTGATACAAATTCACTAAGTGTTTCACACACACAGTAAGAGCAGAAAATGCAGACAGACTTGAAGAAATGCATTATAAAGTTAAGAATGATAAACTTTGTATGATGGGATTTTGAAAGATTTTGTGTTCTAACTAGTAATCATGATCTTAGAATCCATCATCTGCTTTATAGATATCAGAATTTTTGCTATGTTTGCTTGAGTCTTTTTAAAAGAATAAAAGAACAAAACATTTAAAACCTACTTTTTAACCTTGAGTTTACCCCAATATTCCCTTCCTAGGGATAATCACTATCCTAAAGTTACTTTCCTTTATGTCCCAGTTTTAGTTTTTATACAGCATGTTTCCATAGATCACTTGCAGTATATTGTGTGATTAAAAAAATTCACTTACATTTTTTCTATTTGCCCTTTTGTAATATGCTTCTTTTTGCATTTTAGATTTTTATTTGAATTTGATTGTCTCTATGTTCTTGGGAGGAAAAAAAATAATGCATGCAAAACTTTAAAAGGCCATGCAGATAATCCACTGTAAGAAAACTATCAAATAGAAATCTTAACAAGCTTTTATTTTTTAAAAAAATTATTTGTTTTAATTAGTTACACATGACAGTACAATGACCTAGACATATCATACATTTGGATCAGTTGGGATATAATTTCTCATTTTTCTGAGTGTACAGGTTGCAGAATCACATTGGTCATGCATTTACATATATACACACAGCATTAATAATGTCTGTTTCATTCTACTATCTTTCCTATCCCCCCTCCCCTCCCCTCCCCTCCCTTCCCATCACTTCTCTCTACCCAATCTAAGGTGAGCTATTCTTTTTTTTTCTCACATCTTCATACATGTATTTTGTATAATGATGAGGGTCTCCTTCCATTTCCATGCAATTTCCCTTCTCTCTCCCTTTCCCTCCCACCTCTCATCCCTGTTGAATGTT
>NW_026000283.1:13126096-13163547 GCF_001458135.2 Marmota marmota marmota | reverse complement strand
ATATATATATATATATATTTATTTATTTACTTATTTAGCTCTTCTTTCTTTCTTTCTTGGTGTTCTAAGGTTCTTTCATAATTTACTTATCCCCCCCCCACAGAACTTCCTTTAGCATTTCTTTCTTTCTTCTTTCCCATATTCCTTCCTTTTTTTGTACCAGGGATTGAACCCAGAGTCATTTTACCACTAAGCCACATCCTCAGCCCTTATTTTTAAATTTTGAGACAGGGTCTCACTAAATTGCTTATGGCCTCACTAAGTTGGTGAGGCTGGCTTTGAACTTGTGATCCTCCAGTCTTAGCCTCACCAGCTGCTGGGATTACAGGTGTGTGCCACCATGCCCAACTAGCCATTGTTTTAAATTAATTCTTTTACAAAAATATTTTTTAGATTTTGATGGATCTTTATTTTATTCATTTATTTATATGTGGTGTTGAGAATCGAACTTAGTGCTTCACACATGCTAGGCAAGCGCTCTAACTCTGAGCCACAACCCCAGCCCTTAAATTATTTTTGCTGGCAATAAATTCTCTTTGTTTCATTTCATTTGAGAATGTCTTAATTTTCCTTTCATTCCTGATGGTTATTTTTGCTATCTCTACATTTATGGGGTTGACAATTCTTTCAGCACTTGAAAACTACTGTAGAATTTCCTTTTGTTCTCCATGGTTTCTGATGAGAAATCTGTCATTCCAATTTCCCCTCTATAGGGCAAAGTGTTGTTTCACTCTGCTTTCAATACTTTTTCATTGTCTTCAGTTTTCAATTTTTAAATTATGATATGTCTCAGTGTATATTTCTTTAAGTTTATCCTGTTTCAGGTGCACTAAACTTCTTGAATGTGTAAATTTGTTTTGGAGTGAAGTTTTGAGGGATTTGCTACCATAATCTCTTGGAAGACTTTTTCAACTTTCACACTCCAATTAGATTTTTCTAAAAGGTACTTCATTGTTAAAGTTGATGTCAGAGCAGCTCCCAAGTTAGCAAGTTCGGAATCACATACTAAGGCTATAAAGGCAGTAGGTAAAAATCTAACACATCAGGCCTCTCATTCTACACAAATTGTCTGACGTGTATATCTGCCTTCTTCTAAACAATAGTACCCTGATTATCATACTAGCTACCAAATTGTTCTTCTTAGTTCCAACCTTGCCCTCTTAGAGTATATCCTTTTCATAACAGTCAAGTCATCTTTTAAAGTTAAATCAGATCATTATCTGCTCAGAATGTCCCAAAAGCTTTCTATTCATCTCTGATTACCACATTCTGCAAGGTCTTCCATGGTCTTATCTAGCCGATCTCTCTGACTTCAACTCATACTCTCCTTGCTCACACCAGCCACACAACCTTCCTACTATTCCTCAAATTTGCCAAGCATCTTCTCACCTCACAGAATTCACATTTGAATTTCCCTTTGCCTAGAAAACTCCATTCTCCTATGGTTTGTGCCTTCACTTCCTTCAGATCTCTCCTCAAATGTCATCACCTTTTACAACCACTATTTAGATAAAAGCTCATTACCTTCTGATTCTTTGTTCCCCTGAATCTACTTTACTTTTCTTCATGGCACTTATAATCATCTAACATATCATATGATAATTTGCTTTAAAACAAATCTTTCTAAAAAATAACAAATACTGTCAAAGATGTAGAGAAATGGAAACTATTACCCACTCTGGGTGGGAATGTATATTAGAACAGTTATCCTGGAAGAGTATAGAGCTTCCCTTCAAATGAAAAATGATCATCTTATGATCTAGTAATACCACTACTGTGTATATAGCCAAAGGAAATAAAATCAGTGTGTCAAAGAGGTAATTGTACTCCCATGATTATCGCAGTGCTATTGACAATAGCCAAGTTAAAGAATCAAACTAAGTGTCTATTAATGGATGAATGGATAAAGAAAATGTGGACACACACACACATACCATGGAATACTATACACACTATTTAGCCATAACAATGAATAGAATTATGTCACAACAAGAATGAATTTGAAGGACATTATGTAAAATAAGACATACTTAGAAGGATAAATATTATGTGATCTCAGGTAGAATCTAAAAATGTTGATTCCTATAGCAGTTGAGAGTAGAATAGTGGTAACCAGAGGCTGGGGATGAATGGGAGAGATTGGTCAACCAGAACACAGTTAGACAAAAGGAATAAGTCCTGGTGTGCTATTACATAGTAGGGTGACTATAGTTAATAAGAATGTATTATATACTTGAAAACAGCTAGAAGAGAGGATTTTTGAATGCTCTTACCATAAAGAAATGATAAATATTTGAGGTGATGGAAATGTTAACTACCTTGATTTTATTATTATACAGTGTATATATCTATCAAAGCATACTCTATGTCCCATAAACATACAATTATTATGTCAGTTAAATATAGAAATTTTAAAGTCAAAATAAAAAATAAACTCCAATTACACTAATGTTGACTTTTTCCTTATACCCCCTGCACGTTGAGTCTCAGTTCTTTTTTGTTTGTTTCTATCTAATTTCTCTCTGTTGTTCAGTTTGTTTAATTTCTATTCAATTTTTCTAATGACTGATTTTCCCTCTATTCTCTTCATTCTGTTTTTGAGTCCATCCACTAAGCTTTTGACTTTAGTTATTGTACTTCTGAGTTCTAAAATATCCATTTGATTCTTCTTGTGTTGTATTTCTTTGCTAAGATTTCTACTTCCTTGCTGAAGCTTTCTAATCACTCATTTTTAGCATGTATGCTTTAAAATCTTTGTCAGATTATTCTAGTATTTCTGTCTTAGCACTGGCATCTGTTGATGTCTTTTTACCTTCATTTTAAGATCTTCATGGTGGGGGCTGTGGCTGTGGCTCAGTGGTAGGTCATCCAACATGCACGTGTGAGGCCCTGGGTTCCATCCTCAGCACCACATAAAAACAAATAAAGATACTGTGTCCATCTACAACTAAAAAATGTTTAGAAAAAGATCTTCATGGTGGTTACTATGATGATGATTTTTCTATTAAAACCTGAAAATTCTCATTGAAAAATGGATCTTATTTATACCTTTGATTATTTCATGGATTTTCTATTTTCTTTGACACTGTTCTGGCAGGAGAAGAGGGGCTGCTGCCTCATTACAGTCTGGTATAGTAAAAGTCAGGGTTCCCCACTTGGCTTCCATTGTTACCTGAGTATTGAGGAGTTTTTATCATTCTTTTTGTGTGAAAGTTGCCTTCCATCTCCCGTATGTAGTCTTCATTGACACCATAGTGAGAGATGTCTTCTCTTATTTCTAGGTAGTAGTAAAAGTCCCTGTCTGTCCACTACACCTTCCCTGACCCAACCATTGAAGAGAAGTGGGTGCAGTACTTCATTAGTGTTGGGTGGGAATAAAACCACACACCCCATGGATACACTGATGCTATATGGTTATGATTTGTTACCAGGTGATGGATATGAGACTCTGTTCTCTATTTAGCTTTCTCTGAAACCACCCAATTGTGATCATGGGAGAGCCTTTTTATACTTTTGTGAAGGTGGATGCTTAGGCTACCCACTTGGCCTTTTTGGTAATGTTTAGGGGTCAGGCCACAAAGTTTTCTGTGATATCTGAGTGGAACTGACTGGTTATTATCTAAACTTTTTCTGTTTTACTAAATTTCCTGTCATGATCCTTTAGATCATGTAAGCTTTTGTTGAAACTTTTTTGTTTATTTTTCCCTGCACCTATTGTCATTTATGGATTGACTCTGGGATGGACATATTCAGGAAACTCACCAATATATCATTTCTTGGTTCCAAAGGTCCATATTTGGGCTGATTTCTTCTCCACATCACAGTCTTTTATGTTGTTTTTTATATAGTAACCAGCATTTTCAGTTTCACTTAGCAGAAGGAATAGGGAAAATACATCTATATTGTGTCAGCCTGGAAGTGGAAGTCCCAGGTTGTTTTTAGATTCCTATAAAATACTCACAAGCAATGCCTCATAACCTTTACTCACATATGTACCTATTTCTTTGCTTAGGATTGCCTTTTGCATTTCCACTGCTTCCTTCAAATTCAGTCTCTTTCTTGTTGTAGTATAATATTGAGACATGCTTTCAGTGAACATTCATTAGTGGCAAGTTCCTTTAGTGTTTATCTGAAATTTTCTTTTGTCACATTAATTCTTGAGTATTTCTGGGTATAGAATCCTAGGTGAACAGTTATTTTTACCTAGCTGTTAAATAATATATGTCCAGTTGCTGTTATCTTGTGTTGTTGATATGAAACTGGCCTTTAGTGTGATTCTCATTTCTTTGGAGGTAACATTTCTTTTCTTATATTTATTTTAAATAGTTTTCTTTGCATTTGATAGTCTATAGTTTTCCCATCTTGTTTCCATGTATGAATTTAATTTTCTTTATTTTGATTACATCTTTACTCTTTCAATCTTGGAACTCATATCTGCCTTAAGTTCTGTATAGTCACCCTGTATTTTTTACATTTTTCTTTGAATTTTTATGTTCTCTTGTTTTGGAATGCTTGTTAGATGTATGTTACATCTTCTCTCATTCACATTTCTCTGTCTCTTAATCTCTTTTTAATATTTTCTAGTTGAGTCTTGCATCAATTGAATTTTTAAATTCAGTGACACTATTCATATTCCCAGAATTTTTATTTGATCTTTGTAATTATTTTCTTCATTTCCCCCACTGTGTTTTGTATTTCCTTTTATTCTGTTATTCAGATTAAATCCGTTTATTTTTACTTTGGGGATATTTTTCTTTTATCTTAAAATTACTTAAAAGATGCAACTGATTATTGCATCTTCAGAATTTCTCAAGGGTAGTCTACATATATGTGATCTGTGTATTTTTTTTGTATGACTACGTACACACGCTTTCCTTTTCTTCCCTTCCCTTTCAATTTCTTTCCTTTTTCTTCTCCTCTATTTTTTCTTATCTTTTTAAAGTCCCTAGTACCCTGGTTTGTAACATTATCCCTAAAGAATAAATTTTCCACTTACTTATTCTAGAGGCACTGGGGATTGCATATATCAGGAAGCAGTTTTCAGTGTTAAGTTTACCTTGCATTTCTCTACCCTATGTGTAATATAAATTCAGATCTTATAAGGGTAATTTATTGCAAGATTGTTTTTATTTCTCACTGCAAGGCAGGGGCTTGTTTCCCTGAAGCTTCCCTGGGATTTGGGCAGAGATATTTTTCCCATAGTCTTCTGTTCCCAGAGTGCAGCTTATTCATACTTCTGGCTCTGTTGACAGTTATATGCCTTACACAGGTACAAGGTCATGATTCCTTTCCCTGCAAAAGCTTTGATAGACTAACCCACAACAGCCAAGGCCTATGACCAGTTCAAATTGTTCTTAGGTCACCGCAGTACTAGCTAATGTACTTATCACTCCAACTTTGACTTCCTTCTATACTTCTGGCATCTGAGAATTTTGCTTTCAAGATTCCTTAAGATTATAAATACAGTTATATTTCATTCAGCATTTCTATGACTTTAAAGCAGAGTTCAGGGTTAGATTAGTTTGATATGTTAATGGAACTATTACATAAATTACTTCTGTAATTTAAAAGGCTATTGTTCTTATGTGTTTCAGATAACATTGATTCCATGTAACATTCTAAAAATGTGCTTGATAGGTTTTTCTACTGGTTTAAATTATTATTATATTTGAAAATGTATTTGGTTTAGCATTTTCACAGGAAAACATGACTGCTTCTAACTCTGTCTCAAGAATATAAACATATAGGTATATGATCAATCACAAAATGTTATAAGATAAAATTTCTGACTTTTAAAGAACTCATATTTTTGTTAGCATAGAACATATTTGACTACACTTTTCATATTTTTTCAAAAATGGATAAATGCATGTTTACCTTTGTTTGGTTGAAATAATCTATTATTTTCTCTGCATCATTTTCAAATTTATATAATATATTTACTGTGTTTAGACCTATTTTAGTTAAAATTATGTCTGGTGATTTCTGAGGTTGTTCACTTGCAATTAGTGGCCAAAAGACCTAAATTTATTGGAGAGACATACTAAGAACAGTCAAATGTTAAGGAAATCAAAGAAGTGAGCAAATATAATGAGCAACTGGGCAAAATGACCAGGGAAGTTCACAGGCAGAGCGGAGAGATCCATTATGGATAATTAATTCATCAAAATTTTAGGATGAAGTAAATGAGATGAAATGAAGACTTCTCAGTGAAATTTTTATTTAGGTGCTAGGATAAAGATCATAGCCTACTATATTTCTTTTGTTTGAAAACATAGTCTCTACAAAATGCTAGACCATGCCTTGGATACATAAATTATATAGGCATGGCTAGTTCAATATTTTTGCATGAAAGCCTGCTCTGGGCAGGAGAGGTTAAATTAGTCCAAATGAAAGCTTGCTCTGGTCACGAGAGGTTAAGTTAGGCCCAAAGAAACATCTGGTAAAAGCCCTGAAACAACTCACATCATAAATTTGAAATGAACTGCTATCCTCTATTTTCCATATTAATCTTAGTCTTGCAATCATTGGAGGATAGACTGAATGTGAAAATAGTGTTTTTAAACATGAAGATTTTTACTTAGGAGAAAAATCGTTTCAACTAAATTGGAGTTTTTTCAATTGAAAAATATTCCTACTTATGAGTATTACTGAAATTTATGTTTTAAGATGCTTGTTCCTATTTTGCTTTATTTATTCAGCTTTAGGAAATTACTGGCTGATTGAATACAGAGAAATGAGAACTGTACTATGAAATGAGCTAGACTTTCCCTTCCCATCACATGTTATTTACTTCTTGGTCTCTTTCAGTCCTAAAGCTGATAAAGGGGACTATTATTCTGGATTCTATTTTAATATCAGTCTATACAGTACATTAAACTTAAAATCCTGTTATTATTGTTCCTTAAATTTCACTCAAAATTATATTGTAATAAATCATCACACATATTAAAATTCTCTTCAGAAAAGAGAAGGCAAAATTTAAAGACAAGCAATTAGTGAAGCTCTAAAAATTGCTAAGAAGGTCTAGTGAAATTTAATGCTGTATGAAAATACAGAGAACTCCAAAAAAGATTTAAAAACTATTATTTTGATGTTACTTACTTCAGTTGACCTATGTATTTTGAATGCTCATTGATATATTTTTGAACAAACTCTAAGGTTTAGAGATTTATTTGAATATGAAATTTTAATTTTTCTTTAGCAGAATTTTGTGCACCTGCAATTATGGGTATATATTACTATAAAACAAATTGACAATTTCCCCTAGAATCCATTGCATCTGCCTGATAGTTAAATTTTAAAAATCCTAAAGGACATAAAAGATTTTATAGCCTATCTATGACTATGTTATCAGAGAGGTGGTAATATTGGAGAAAAAGCATAGATTTATATAATCATAAAATTAGTTTTCAAATAATCTTATTGAAACTACAGACTTTGTAACCTCATATTATCTACCATCACAGAACTCAGTTTTCTCATCCAGAAAGTGGGGGAATTAGTACCTGCTTCCTGCATTCTCTAAACTTGGCACATTTAATAAGTAAAACATTTATTGAATTTGTTGCATCATTTGAAGGTTTTGATTATAATCATCTTCAATAGTTCTTCCATGGCTATTAGTGTAACACTTAAAATTTCTGTGTTATATTTACATGTTAGTTGCTGAAGGTTTATCTTAAAATATACACTTTCTGAATAGGATAAATTTTGAAGTCATTATCGGGTAATAATACATAAGCTGAATGATTTTTTTCCTGTCCCTTAAATCCTTTCCACTAAAAGTGTGACCCCCCAAACTGGCAGGTGTGAACTTTACTAGGAAGCTTATTAGACAAGCAGAATTGTAGGCCCCATTCAAGCCCTACTGAATAAGAAAATTCACTTTAACAAGGTGCCAAGTGAGTCATAAACACATTAATGTTTGAAAAGCATTTATCTAAATGTCTCCTGAGGGAATTGGATAGCTTTTGACATGAGCAAGTGATTCAAGTCTGGGCAGGAGAGAAGAGAATTACTGTAGTAGAAGACCTTATACAGTCAGATGACAGCAGAAAGAAAAAGACTCCAAGGAGAGAAGAGAGAAGGATTGCAGAAGGGATGTGAGCACAACAAAACAGAGTGAGTGAACTGTCTATTCAATGCTATGGGATTTATTTTTTGTTTTATTGAATGCTATATTAATTTAAAAGAACCATCTCTTATAGGGTAGCAAAACTTCCTAGAACCCCTAAGAACTAGGAGCAAATTTACATGTTGGTTATCCCACAAAGCATAAAACATTTTATCACTTCTGATAGATAAGTCTAGAACAATTCCACTCTAAATGCTTTATTCATGAAAACTAATTGTCTTTTAGCCCTACTTGTTAAAAGGTACTTGAATTTATTCAATCAATAAGACATTTGTTTTTGTATAAATGAAAACCATTTTGAAGTCCTTAATAATTATTTACTACTTTTATAGCAGGGCACCCCTCTTTTTCTTTTCCAAGTTTAGACCACAGTATGAATTAGATTACTGGAGGAAAACAAGTTAAAAATAATCAAACTTTGGATGAGACCTTTGGAAGGTCTAGTTGAAGCATTGCCAAGAAGCTTTCTGTTCCAATGATGTTTTTTCAGTGATTCACAACATGACATCATCAGCTTTGCCTCTGGAAAAGTCATATCATCTCCTCTGCCTAAATGGATGAAATAGAAGTTGAAGCATGAAGTCAAATTGAATGAATGACAAAGTGATATAATTTCTCATTAATGAAAATAGAGTGTATTGAAACTATACAAGTTTATATACTTATATATCTATATTTATGTGTCTATAGTTATATTTGTAGAAAGTTCAGATTGTTAATGTATACTTTAATAACATTTGTAGTTCCAGATGAGTTCTCTGATAGCAGTACATTCACAGGCAATTTCAGCCTTTTCAGAATGATGAAATTTGTTTCACTTTTTTAACAGTATGTTCTGTATAAACTACTATGCATGAGGATCTGAGCTAAGCATTATGGTGAGTACAGGCTGTCTAAGAAAGAGCTTTTATGTGGTTATGGCCTAATAGAGGAGATAGATTATATTATGAAACAAGGCTTAAGTTCTATAAATGAAATGTTTCAGAATTTCTCAAAGTGTGAGTAATCAATTCTATCTGGGAGAAGTCCAAGAGTACATGCAGGAAGTGGCCTTGGGATGAAACCCTTAAAATAGGGATTGGAATTAGCAGACATGTGAAGAGAGGGCATTCTAAATAGAGAGAACAGTATGTACAAAGAACCAGGAAAGGCAGATAATATTTAAGGAATGGCTATAATCCTATAAAGAAGTAGAGTGAGACAAGGCTGGAAAAGGTATGTTGAGACAATAGTTTTCAAACTATTGTACACATAAAAATCTTCTGGTAAGCTTTTTTTTAATATAAATTCATGGGCCTCACCTTAGAAGGAATGATTCACAAGGTCTAGTTTGGGGACCTCAGAAAATTTTCTATTGAAAAAACTCTCCCAAGCCAGGTGCTGTAGTGCATGCCTGTAATCCCAGTGGTTTGGGAGGCTGAGACAGAATGATCACAAGTTCAAAGCCAGCCTCAGCAATTTAGCAAGGCCCTAGGCAACTTAGCAAGACCCTTTCTTAAAATTAAAAAAGGGCTGAGAATGTGACTCCATGATTAAGTGCCCCTAGGTCAATCTCTGGTATAAAAAACAAAACAAACATAAAAATACCTCTTCCAGGTAATCTGAGGCTCAGTGTTTCAAAAACCACTGAGTGAAGGACAGACTGCAAAGGTAGATACTAAAATAATATAAGAAAGACAAATCTGACCTCAATGACCTGAAAGGATTGAAGAGTTGAAAGTGTTCAGGAAAGAACACTGAAATTGTCAATTTGTTGGGCAATAGCCCATAATTGTGGTTGTCAATAATGAAAATGTAAAGATGTGTGGGACATTGCTCAAAAGAACTGGATGTAGAAATGAAGTAAGAGAAGTCAAGGAATGGTATATCAGTGATGATTATGAAAATCAAGTTTAATTGATTGAATGAACTGGGGCATCATTAATCCAACTTAAAATATAAAAAAACTAAATGAAACTTTCTTTGTGTCTTTATGAAGAGAAAACGTCATATAAGCCTTTCCTGACACCCCTGACTTTAGGATAATTTTACTCTTATACAGTTTCATAGCATCATGTATTATCTTTTCTTGTAGTACAACATAAAGTGGAATTTTATACCAATTACTAATTATAGCAATTTTAATAATATGTGTGTGCCCTGCTAGACAACAAAGCCCATGGGGATAATGTACTACACTGACTAGAACATCATACTTGACACATCTTTTATTGATTCAATTTTCCATCTGAATAAACATATGAATACATTTAAAATTTTTGAGTAATTTATTATATATTACTGGTAAAATATTTACATAAGAAACATTCAGTGGTAACTGTATGTATATCTGTTCTAAGTACTTAAAAATACAATGGTTAAAATTGTGCATTTTCTCTTAACTTAGACAAAAAATTTAAGTAAACTAATTTTATGAAAGACTCTCTAGATGAGGCATGTGTACTTACTTGAACAAGAAAAATTCAAAATATTTCAGAAATCCCATTTATCCAAGTGTCTGCTCATTTTAAGGAAAGTATGTATAAGTGATTCCTTAGGGTTGATTTTATAATTCAAGATCATAATATATGATTTTATGTGAATTTTGGAAATTATAGATTGCATTTCAATAAAACAATTACATAATGATCCTGTTCTTCATTAAATGATAAAGTCATGGGTATATAACTGCTGTGAGGAAACCCAGAGAAATTTTAGAGACATAAAGCTTTTATTTTGTTCAGGATCTACCCCATTCTTTGTGGGGGAATTAATATCTGCCTCCTTCATTCTCAAAGTACCAGGGTTAAACAAGCACCATTGTTCTCTTTTATTTTATTCAGAAAAAATGAAAGTTAAAGGGATTAAAGTACTTTGTGAAAGCTTTATATCTAGTTAATGAAAGAGCTAGATAATAAGGGAGGTGAGTCCAGTGTTTATTGAGTGTATCTAGTATGTGATAACATGTTAAACATATCCATATTTAAATATTACAACTCTCCCCACCATGTTTTAGGTGTTATTTTTATAGACAAAAAAAATTGGGGCCCATGATAATTCACTTTTACTGTGTCAAAAGTTGTGAGTACTATTTGATGACAATCTCTAAGCTTCTTTAATTACGACATGCTTTTCTCCAGTTCTGTTGATTTTTGCTACAGTGGTCCATCCTGATTGTTTTCTGTGAAATAGAACTATTTCAGTAATGACAGCTATTGTCAAAGGGTGGATATATTCTTACACTGTAAACACAAAGAATATTTATGTGATTATTGACAAGGTGAAGAAGATAATGGGGCTGTTGTTGTGGCTCAGCGGTAGAGCGCTCACCTAGCATGTGCGAGGCCCTGGGTTTGATCCTCAACACCACATAAAAATAAATAAATAAAATAAAGGTATTGTGTCCAATTACAACTGAAAAATAAGAATTTAAAAAAAGAGAAGATAATGAAAGTACAATTTGAGGGACATGCAGCACTGACTCAGAAAAGCAGAACTAAAATACGTACAAAAAGGCAGCTTTTGACAGAGTATAGCAAGAATCACCTCATATATAGGAAGAGAACTAGGAGTTGGCAGATAAGTTAAGTAAAGGGAAATTGGAGGTCACCAAAGAGGACTTGGTCTTCCTTATGATTCGTGTCCTATTCTCTTTCTCCAGATTCCTTTTTAAAGGTAATAGTAAAATATACATTACAAAAATGTATATATTTAACTATTTTAATGAATACAATTTAGTGGCATTTAGTAATATCACCACTATCTAGTTCCAGCACTTCTCCATTACCACAAAAGGAAAATCCATACCATAAATTGTTTTATTTTTAAAGTCAAATTAAAGAGTAGATGAGTCCAGGAGAAAAACATTTAACTGTGAAATAAAAAAAAACTTCCTGGTGAAAAAAATCAAGGGCTCCATGACATTCAATTTCTTTACTCTGCCAAATGTTCAGGGTGGAACTATATAATTAACTCCAGCACATAGATCAAAGGCAGCTATCAGAGAAGCCATTCTCTTTGTCCAGTCCACAGACACAGACTGATAGAAAACTAATTTATTAAACCATGTCAGTTAAACACCCATTCTTGATGTGAAAGAAGGGAATCTCATTTGACCCATGACAGAAGACACCAATAGGATGATACACTTTGGTCATTAAAACTTCACCATTCATGCACATAAGAATCCTGAAAAACTTGTTTTGGGGGATATGGTAGTAGGTGGGGAAGAATCTCTTGTGGTTACTGCTTAAAGAAAAGAAATTTGTGATAAAATGCAAATATTTGGTTTAATATTTCCAGACAAAAGGAAATAAGGAATGCACCTAAAATGTTGAAGAAATATTGCACATTAGTGTACAAGAGGAATGAAAGAAAGCAACTAAACAAGGAGAGAATAAGGCATTATAGCTTAAGTTTTGCTTAATGTAATGGAAGCTATAACAGAGTCAACTGGAAGTTTTCTTCAACAGAGCAGAGCAACCCTGCCTCCAATAGAAAGAGAAATAGAAACTGATAATTGATTTTCTTCCTCAATAGGCAATGCTCTTTTCACAGTCACTGTGCAGGGTATTGTCTGCAGAAACCCACCAGATGGTCTGAGTAGGGAGGGAGAATAAGCAAGATGATAACGTGAGGGAATACAAATCAGTCACTTTTGTGGCATCATTGCTTGGAATTTGATTGGAATGGCAGACGGCAAGAGTTTTTTAGTATTCACTTGATATCTTTTTTTGGGAACCAATTTACTTTGATATCTTACCTTAGACATCAAAATTATACACAGAGCCAATGATTCTCAGCAGGCTTTCTTTGTTTGTTGTCACTAGAGTGGGGTCAGGCTCAATCTCCCAGCCAGATTACAGTTCATTAGAAGAGAGAACAAGAAGACCAACAATTTGAAACAAGTGGACCAAGTATTTAAAGAGAATATTGAACCAGTCTGCATCACCTCTTGGAAAGTTTCAGTAGGCAGAAAAGGGAACAATTTTTACTGTGACATGGATTTAACACAATTTTTTAATGGATAATATTATCCTAAATATTCAGCTTTAGAAATATATATATCTTCTCTGGAAGGATCATGGCATAGGAATTAAGATCCTGAGAAGATGAGTGGGAACACCTTTCCTTTATAAGTCAGGTACTTAGAATTTATAATGCATTATCTTTTAAAGACAAAGATCAAGTGCCCCACTCAACCTCTAAGCCTGGACAATAATACTAAGCTCAGTCTGAGGTCCTGCTTTTGGGTCATGAAATAAAGGACAAAGAAATGAGAGGAGAAATCGGAGTTTTCACCTTCTTTCCAGGTGATGAGTTAATTACACCAGGGAGAATGATCAGCTCAAGGTAAATTTTTAAAACAGTCAAGATTGGTTTTTCATTTGGAGGCCATACCAGTGTCTTAGAGTCATATAAGCCTTTGTGCCCTCAGGCTGCCTAAATATTCCCACTGCCCATCACTGTGGTATTATAATGAGGCCTATCCAATTTCTTAAAATTCTGAAGGATACAAAATTACCCATTTTATTTTCCTTCAATAAAATCACCATGCCTTCCTTTCATATAATTCATTGTATATCCTAGGGCTAGGAAGAAAACAATCAGTTATAAGTCTCTCACTTACATCAATATCCACTAATCTTAAATTATTCAATTAGAATTTTTATTAATCTAAATGTGTCATTCACTAATCAACAGACTTAATTTTTATCAATAACATGGCTGAAAATATTCAACCAGCCTAGACAATGTTTTTCTAAGCTGAAAGCCACAAAATATGCTATTATTTCTGGGTGGTCTCCCTCCTTTCTAAGATGTTCTTCATTGGTTCTTCTTTAGTTCTTCATTTTCATGTATGTATATTTATAAATTTGTACAGTGACATAGTGACTCTTAAACCAGCATAAGTGGTGGCATCAGTATCAGGGAATATAGTAGAGACAAGGCAGAGAAAATGATATCTATTTTAATTTATAAAGTAGGTGTTTGAATGAACTAATTACATTCCCTTTCATTATTAAATTCACCATGAGAACAAGATGTTCCTTCTTTTGTTTAAGTCCAACTGAATCATCAATAGCACAAAAAAAGTAAACATAGCATTTGGCAATAATAAACTATGGGTTGGCAAAACAATTTAACATAGAACTTATGTGAGACAAAGTTCAATTTCCTCCATTAGGGTTATTTCTGTTGAAATCACACTGGGGAAAGTCAAGATGGGCAATATAAATACTAGCACTTAAAAATTAAAACTACAGGTGCTGTTATAGCCCTGGGGTTGTGGGCATGCACACGCCCATATTTGCTGGGCTTCTTTGTGGAAATTTCAAAGTCATCTCAGCCGCACCAAAGAAGGGTAGGGCAAGTTAGGTGCCATTAGATCCAAGGGTGTGAGTGCATGCACACCTGCCACCACAGTTACTAGGACTCATCACAGAACTCTCAGAATCACCATGGCCTCTCAGAATAAAGGTGGAGTAAATTATTACTATACACTCCAGAGATATAGCATTTCCCACATGACATACAAAGCTGTACTTCCTGCCAGGGAAATATCTGGCAATAGGGCTGCAGACACTTGGGGGACATTCTCTCAGATTCTCTCAAGATTTTAGGTGCCTAGAAATGATATAGAAACATTAGAGCTGCATAAGCTCATATCAGAGGAGGGCAGGTTGAGGTTGATATACAAAGGCCCCCAAACCTGAATTTGGGGCAGCTTTTGAAGCAAAAACCTGAGCTAAACAAGTGATGAGTTAATTACACAGCCTCCAAACCCAGCAATGGATACAGCCAATGTGGTTGCTACCATCAGGCCCAGAGACACTCAGATTGTATGTATAGTCAAGGCGTGTGCACCCATTATACTTCCCAATTCCTGGCATAATCCAGATCTGGAAGGCCAAATAAGAAATCCCCCTATCTCAACTATATTAGCAAGGAGTAATTTTAGACTCCTAAGTAAAGCTACTTTTATTTAACTGGTATTATTTTCTCTTGACATGGCATGGCTAATTCAATTTTATAAATTTTTCTGTAATGTATTATGTTAATTGGAGTTATTTACTCTATTGTTTTTCTTCACTCAGTTTTCCTATCTCCCTCTCTTTTTTCTCTCATTTTTTCTGTCTCTCTTCTCTTCTCCTGCTTGTTTTTTATTTGTTGTTTTTAAATACACATGACAATAGAGTGTATTTTGACATTATACATATATATGGAGTATATCTTATTCTAATTAGGATTCCATTCTTGTGATTGAACGTGATGTAGAATCTCACTGATTGTGTATTCATATATGAAAATAAGAAAATTATGTGTGATTCATTCTACTGTCTTTCTTATTTCTATTCCTCTCCCTTTTCTTCATTCCCCTTTGTCTAATCCACTGAACTTCTATTCTTCCCCACCCCTTCCTCCCTTGTTGTGTGTTAGCATCTACATATCAGAGAGAACATTTGGCCTTTGATTTTTTTGGGGGTTGGTTAATTTCTCTTATTACATTCCCTTTCATTATTAAATTCACCATGAGAACAAGATGTTCCTTCTTTTGTTTAAGTCCAACTGAATCATCATTTCTAATTACATTAGAAATGTAATTAGTTCATTACTTTTAAAAAGTATTTTAAGTTTTGGGTGGACACAATATATTTATTTTACATTTATGTGGTACTGAGGATCAAACCCAGTGCCTTGTGCATGCTAGGCAAGCACTCTACCACTGAGCCACACAACTCCAGCCCCTCTATCCATTTTTTACTATATATTGGCAGAATAATTTAATGTAGATATTATATGAATATTATATGAGTGCTCCTGGTCTAGGACACATAGTAAAGAGAAAGCAGCTCACTAAAGGACCTTCATATAATAGTGGAAGAGAGATCTAATCCAGCAGATGGGCATATCTCAATATTGAACCCAGGCAATATGAGGAAACAAGGAAAATAATGTATCTCTAATAGTCCATAATCCTCCAGTAACTGAGTTCATAGATATCCCAAAGAGGAAATGTCAGAGAAAATTCAAAAGTTGATTGTTAAAATGATCAATTAATTAAAAGAAGATCTAGGAAATGAACTAAGGGGAAATTACAGGATACAAAAGAGCACTTCAGTAGAGAGATAGCAATTCTGAAAAAGAACCCAACAAAAATCCTGGAAATGGAAAATTCAAATGCAATAAAATGAATTAAAAGGTAAGCAAATAGGAAAGTAAAAAATCAAATTTCCCTATTTGCAGATGATATGGTCCTATATCTAGGAGACCTTAAACACTCTAACAGAAGGATTTTAGATCTGATAAAGAAATTTAACAAAGTAGCAATATACAAAATCAACAATAAAAAATCCATAGATTTTCTATACATTTTGACCCCACTGAGAAAGAAATCAGAAAAACAATTCAATTCACAACAGCCTCAGCAAAATTGCAGAGGAATAAGTTTAACCAAGGTGGCAAAAGACCTCTATAAGGAAAATTTTAAAACACAGAAAAAAACCAAATAGATGACACAAGAAGATGAAAGACTTCCCATATTCATATGTAAGATGAAATAATCTCATTAAAATGGCTATAATACCAAAAATGGTCTACAAATTAAAAGCGATCTCTATCAAAACACCAGTGACATTCTTCACAAAATTAGAAAAAAAAACAGTCCTAAAATTCATATAAAAGAACAAAATACCCTAAATAGCCAAAGTAATTCTGGGCAAAAAGAGCAAAGCTGGAGGCATCACACTACTCGACTCCAAACTATACTACAGAACTATTGTAAATACAAAACACAACAACAGCAACAAAAACACAGGCACGGCATGGTACTGGCATAACAACAGACTAATAGACCAAAAGACTATACTAAAAGATACAGAGACAAATTCATCTGATTTTTGACAAAGGTGTCCAAAACGTACATTTGAGAAAGTACAGCCTCTTCAACAAATGGTACTGGGAAAACTGTATATACATATGTACAAGAATTAAATGGATCCTACCTCTCACTCTGCACAATAGAACACAAAAAGTGCAGTCAAAGTTGATTAAAGATATAGTAAAAGAACAGAAACTTTGCCACTGCTGGGAGAAAACAGGAGAAATGCTCCAACATATATGTGTAGGTAGCAACTTCCTCAGTAGGAGTCCTACATTTCAGGAAATAATAATAAGCATCAATAAATGGATAGCATCAAATTAAAAAGCTTCTGCATAGCAAAGAAAACAAAAGCATAAAGAGAGTCTACAGAATGGGAGAAAATCTTTGCCAGCTACTCTTTTGACAGAAGATTAATATCCAGAATATATAAAGAACTAAAAAAACACCAAAACTCCCAGATAATCTATTTGATAATTGGGAAAATGAACTAAACAGACTCTTCTCAAAAGAAGTATAAAAGACTAACAATTTTATGAAAAAAATGTTCAACAACTTTATCCACCAGGGAAGTGCAAATCAAAACTATATTGAGATTTCATCTCATTCCAGTCAGAATATCAACCATTAGGCACACAAATAACAATAAATCCTAACAAGGAGGCAGGTGGAAAAGAAATCCTTATACACTTTTAATGGCAATGCAAATCAGAAGAGCCACTATAGAAATTGGTATGGGGGTTCTTCCAAAATGTAGAAGTGGGAATGCCATATGGTGCAGCTATACCACTTCTTGGATTTAAAAACAGCATACTTTACAGATAAATATATTATCATATTTCTAGTAAAACATTTCACAATAGCCAAGTTATGGAACTAATGTAGGTATACATCAACAGATAACTGGATACAGAAAATGTGGTATATGTACACAACTGACTTACATTCAGGTATAAAGAAGAATGAAATTATATAATTTGCCAGAAAATGGATGTAACTAGAGACCATTATGTTAAAAGAAATAAGCCTGACTCAGGGAGACAAGTATCTTATGTTTTCCTCTTGTATGTGGCAGCTAGAGGAATTAAAGCAAAGGGAAAAATGGGTCTCATGAAAATTGAAGGGAGACAATTAGGGTAGAGTAAAGATATCACAAAGAGGAATGAGGGGAGGACCAGGGTCGTTACTGGATAGTAGAACTGATGAAATTATGTTATTTGCATGTACAAATGTACCACAATAAAACCTATTATTCTGTATAATTAATATTCACCAGATAGAAAAGTAAAAAGAATAAAATAGCAAGGATAATAGATTTAATTAATATTATATATTAGCAAGCAAAATAACTCACAAGTTTGTAAACAATGACATATAATTTCTAGGAAAATGCAATCAAAACTTAGTGTTCTAAACCCTGCCAAATCTTTAATATTTTGGTTTGAAATAGCAGGTATAGATGAAGAAGATGAAACAAGCAAGTATAAATTTACTTCTCTGAGATGCTCCAACAAGACTAGAAGCCAGTGAAATGCATGATATCCTAGAAAGAAACTGTAAGGGAAATATTCGCTACAAGGACCAATGGGTTTATTCATGATGGGCTCATTTATTCCTTAAACATGGCTAGTTAGGAAAAGAGTTCCAGGGCATCATCCCAAAGGCTGTCTTCTGAGAACAATTATATGCACTATGAAATGGGTATTTCCCTTCCTTCTCAATGATGCATGCACATTTAAAAATTTTACCCAACTCATGGATTGGAAAATCCAAGGAAATAATTTTGCTAATAATGCACAAAATATATTGGAGGTCAATTTGTGTTACATGCTAGCACATTTATTACACACATTTTCTAACTTAAGTCTCATAATTGCATGAGATATATATTTTAGCACTCCATTTTATAGATGAGAAAATGAGGCTTAGTGAGGTCACATTTAACATAAGGTCACACAGCTAGTAAGTGGTAGAACACAAATTGAAACTCAAAGGTATCAGAGCCAATCTATGTTCAAAATGTATGATCTTAAAAGTGGATATACACACTCTAGGAAGTGTGCAAGAAGATTCCCTTGGGTGCTGAAAGTTAATAAAATATACATTTCAAATAAAAATCAAAACCATAAAGTTTATTAATGTTTGGTATACAGATAGAAACAAGCACCCTCACTAGATATGTATGTCATATGGTTAAATATTATATGTGGTATAAAACTTATCTCAGGGAAGTGTCAGCATTTCAGTATGTAAGGGGATGGCAGTAGAGCCCTATTGTGCACATCAGATAGAGTACTAATCTCTAGGGTATATAAAGAGTTCAAAAACCTTAACACCAATAAATAAATAAATAAATAACCCAATCAATAAATTGGCCAAGGACCTGAACAGACACTTCTCAGAAGAAGAAATACAATCAATCAACAAATACATGAAAAAATGTTCAACATCTCTAGCAATTAGAGAAATGCAAATCAAAACTACTCTAAGATATCATCTCACTCCAGTCAGAATGGCAGTTATCAAGAATACAAACAACAATAAGTGTTGGCGAGGATGTGGGGAAAAAGGAATACTCGTATATTGCTGGTGGGACTGCAAATTGTTGCAGCCAATCAGGAAAGCAGTATGGAGATTCCTAAGAAAACTGGGAATGGAACCACCAGTTGACCCAGCTATCCCACTCCTCAGTCTATACTCAAAGGACTTAAAAACAGCATACTACAGGGACACAGCCACATCAATGTTTATAGCAGGATAATTCACAATAGCTAAATTGTGGAACCAACGTAGATGCCCTTCAGTAGATGAATGGATTAAAAAAGTGGTATATATATACACACATACATACACACACACACACAATGAAATATTACTCAGCATTAAAAGAGAATAAAATCATGGCATTTGCAGGTAAATGGATGGAGTTGGAGAATATTATGCTAAGTGAAGTAAGCCAACACCCAAAAAACCAAATGCTGAATGTTTTCTCTGATACGTGGATGCTGATCCATAATGGGGATGGGGGGCATAGGAGGAATGGGGGGCATGGGAGGAATAGAGAAACTTTAAATAGGGTAAAGGTGAGGGAGGGAAAGGGAGGGGGCATGGGGGTAGGAAAGGTGGTGGAATCATTACCCTAGGTACATGTATGAAGACACAGATGGTGTGACTCTACTTTGTGTACAACCAGAGACATGAAAAATTGTGTTCCATATGTGTACTATGAATTGAAATGCATTCTGCTGCCATGTGTAACAAATTAGAAAAATAAATAAATTTTAAAAAGAAAACTTTGGATATAGGTAATAGTCAATTTAAGCACTAACAAGATAGGGTTGACACTTCTCGTGTGAGTTTTTCATCAGGTATGAACATTTAAAACTGATGGTATAAACAGATATGACTCTAAGGTGACCAAGATACAGTTTTCAATTTTCATGGAGTCTATTTGAAATGCAGGTGTATAACCACTCTTATTAAAAAATGAATCCCTGTCTAAATGTAAGTTGTGTCTTGCGCCGTTAGCTATTTTTATTAGTGCATTATAGTTATACATAATAGTTAGGTTCATTTTGACAAAATCATAGATGCGTAGAATTTAATTTACTCAATTTCAGTCCCCAGAGCCTCCTTTTTCCCTTCCCCTCCATCCCCCTACTCTCCTTCCTCTGCTGTACTAGTCTTCTTTCATTTATTTATTTTTAATGTTTTTATAGTTATATAAAGATGGTATGTTTATATATTTAATAAATCCATTCAGCATTTCTTCCCCTTTCCTGTCCCTTATATCTCCCTCTCAGTGTTCTTCTTTTGTTCCACTTATTTTCTCTGTATCTTTATGATGTTCCTTCCCCACCTTACTTCCCTTATTTTGCTCTAGCTTCCACATATGACAGAAAATATTTGACCCTTGATTTTCTGAGTCTGGCTTATGTTACTTAGCATGATCTTCTCTATTTCCATCCAGTTATGAGCAAATGTCATAATTTCATTCTTCTTTATGGCTGCATAATATTCCATTATATATATATATATATATATGTGTGTGTGTGTGTGTGTGTGTGTGTGTGTATGTGTGTGTGTGTGTGTGTATAAAATATTATTTATCCATTATCTGTTGATGGGCACCTGGGATGGTCCCATAACTTAGCTATTGTGAGTTGCACTGATATAAATACTGATGTAGCTGTATCAGTACACTATGCTAATTGTACTTCTTTTGGATAAATACCAAGGAGTGGTAGAACTGGATCAGATGGTGGCTCTATCCTAGCTTGTTTGAGGAAATTCATACTGCTTCCCAGAGTGGTTATACTAATCTGCAGTCCCATCAGCAATATAAACATACCTCTCCCCCAACATCTATGTTAGCATTTATTATTATTTGTATTCTTGCTAACTGCCGTTCTGACAGAAGTGAGATGAAATCTCAGTGTAGTTTTACTTTGATATCCCCTGATTGCTAGAGATGTTGAAATTTTTTCAACATCTTCTTTTGAGTTTAGTACTTTTACCCATTTCTTGATTGGGTTTTATGTTCATTTGGTATTAAGCATTTTAAGTTCTTTATATATTCTGGATATTAAATTCCTGTCAGAGGAGTAGCTGTCATCTGTAGGCTCTCTGTTCAGGCTCTTAATCATTTCCTTTGTTGTGCAGAAGTTTTTAAATTTGATGTCATCCCACTTACTGATTCTTGCTTTTATTTCTTGAGCTTGAAATGTCTTGTTAAGGAAGTCAGTGCCAGAAATGATATGATAGAGTGTTGACCCTAGGTTTTTCTTCTAGCACTTGCAGTGTTTCTGGTCTAATTCCTAAATCTTTGATCCATTTTTATTTAATTTTGTGCAGTGTGAGAGATAGAGATCTATCTTGTTCTTCTAAATCAGCAATGTTTAAAATAATTCTCTGTAATATTTGATAGTAATTCTCTGAACAATCAAAACTATTTAGAAGCCTCTATAGCAGTTTCTTAATATATTTTGTTATGCCTATGACTTATAGATATGTATACATATGTTAAGTGTATTTTTAAAAGCTGATAAGCCTGTATGATCAAAAATATTTAGAGACCAATCCTCTAAATCATTAATATAGTATTTCTCCCTTTATCCACAGGAATAGTTTTAATTCCTCCAGTGGATGTCCTCAAACATGGATAGTATTACACCCTATAGATACTATTTTCTTCTATACATACATATCTATGATAAAGTTTAATTTGTAAATTAAGCATAGTGAAAGATTAACAAATGTAACTAATATTTGTCTCTCTTGAAAGAACAATATTTGTCTCTCTTGAAATCGTTGAGACAAATATTAGTACTTTTAGACCATGGTTGAACATGGGCAACAAGCCACAAAAAGTAAAACTGCAATTAATGGGGAACTACTATACTATGCTTTTTCACAAAGGAAAGTGAAGCTTAAGGTTGTTCTGTAAAAAGACATTCAATATTATGAAAAGGAAAATATGGTACAAAAGAATAATTTTTCTATGACCATTTAAAACTCTTCAACTTTACTCTTTAGCTTCTTTTGCAGTCCCTTGTGCTTATATTATGTGATATAATGCTCAATGTTTTCATTACAACCTTGAGTGTCAGAATTACCCAGAATAATATTGGCAGTATAATTCCATTATTGTATTTTTAAAGTTGTGACTTCTGCTGTATTATTTACCATATAGGCAAATTTGTCTACTGTAGAACAAGTTCTTAAAATAATACTTTACCACATTTTCTTCACTCATCCAATTTTCTTTTTAGTTTAACATTATGGATTTCCAAATGCTATAAAACATTTATATTCAGATGATTTTATTCAGTAAATATGAGATAATTAGATTTGTACCCTAACATTTTTGTTAATACTAAATATATTTTAAAGCACCATAATCTGGATCATGTGCACTAATTTCCCTTCTTTCATTTACACTTGACAAACTTGAGTCAATTTCACCTAATAGCATTGATGCTGCCATCCACCTGGTGGCAATTCCTTGAATTGCAGTAGTAATGTTTTGTCCCAGAACTGAGATCAATAGCAAGCAGTAAGATGTTGAAAAGCCACAGGAGGAATTTCCATACTGCTTTCTAAAGTGGTTGTACTACCAACAATGTATTTGCAGTCCTACCAACAATGTATGAGTGTACCTTTTCCCCTATGTCTTACCAGCATTTATTATTTGTATTCTTGATGACTGTCATTTCAACTGGAGTGAGACGAAATCTCAATGTGTTTTTTATTTGCATTTCCCTGATTGCTAGGGATGTGGAACATTTTTTATATATTTCTTGGCCATTTATATTTCTTTTTTTGAGAAATGTCTGCTTAGTTCTTCTGACCATTTATTGATCGGGCTATCCATTGTTGATGTTAATTTTTATGAGTTCTTTATATATACTGGTATTAATCTCTAGTCAAAGGAGTGGCAGGCAAAGATTTTCCCTCCTTTTGTAAGCTCTTTCTTTGTGCTCTTAATTGTTCCTTTTGCTGTGCATATGCCTTTTAATTTAACAGCATCCCACTTATTTATTCTTGGTATTATTTCTTGAGCTGTAGGGGTCTTGTTAAAGAAGTAAGTGCCTGTGCCAATATGTTGGAGTGTTGAGCCTTTGTTCTTCTAGAAATTATAAAGTTTCTAGTATAATTCCTACTCAGTTATGCCTGTCCTTAGTATTTACCCATAAAAACTAAAAACAGCATTCTACAGTGATACAGCCACATCAATGCTTATAGCAGTGTAATTCACAATAGTTGGTTGTGAAACCAACTCAGGTGCCCACCAACAGATTAATGGATTTAAAAAATGTTGTCTGTATACATAATTTTACCTAACAATAAAGAAGAATAAAATTATGGCATTTGCTGATAGATGAATGGGATTGAAGAACTTCATGCAAAGTGAAACAAGCCAGACTCAGAAAGTCAAGGATCAAATGTTTTCTCTAATATGCAGAAGCTAGAATTAAAAAAAAAAAAAAAAAAAAAAAAACGAGTTGGGGGAAAGGTGAGAATTTTATGAAAAAGGAGTGATCAGTGGCATAGGGGAAGGTTGAGGGGGGAAGAAGGAGGGTTAGTAAAAGAGAGGAATGGTGTAATAAATCTGATTAAATTACCCTATGTAAGTACATATATGAATATACCACAGTGATTTTCACCTTTATGTATATCTACTATAGACTGTATTTTATAACACTCTAAATGAATAAAAGAAAGATCAGTAGAATAGAGGATAGGGAACAGGGGGAGGGAAAGGGGAAGCACTGGTAACTGAACTGGAGCAAATTAAATACCATGCTTGTATCATTATGACAAAATGAACTCCAATATTTTTGATGTTTAAAAATTAAAAAAATAAATATCCCACAAAATAAATGTACATAAGAGGACTTGGATCATCAAAACAGAAGAAGGAGAGCAATTCAAAAAGGAAGAAAAATAAAAAATGTTTCATAATTATGCATATATTATTATATTCATCATTATATCTTATATATTGATATATTTTATATATTGAATATACATATAAAAGAAGCTTTATTATTCTTCCATTTTTTAAACTCAAGCCTTCTTATTAAAGTTATATGAGTAACTGAGAATAAGACTATATTGAAGCCATAATTAATATTTACAGATTATTTATAATTGTTTTGTGAGAGAAATAGAGAGAAATTTAGAGTTACAAATAAATGGCAAGGTATTTGGAGTGAATAGTTTGTATTTATTTTAAATTATGTTATGTTCAAGGGATACACAAGATTATAAAATAATGTTATAACATCTACAAATACAAAGAATTACTGAACTGTGAAATGACTAAGCAGTTTGAAAAGTTCCATATAGTTATTTATTAGTTATAATAATAGACTTTTTTACCTGCTTAGATTCATAAAACCTTGCCCTCAAACCACAGGTCATTTGGGGAGTAAACTTGGCTTGGATAGGACAAGAATATGTATATGCATATTCATTTGTGGATGTGGTGGAATTGCTAGTTGGAAGGTTTGGTAAGAAGGTCTAAGTGATGGAGATATATCTATATCTATCTAGATAGACAGATCAATGTAGGGTAATTTAGTGGAACTGATACATGTCTATAGGGAGAGAGACAAGTTCATGGGTATTATATACTGAAGTCATGGATGTCACCAGATGGAGTTTTTCTGAAATGGTGTGGTTGTGTTGTTTAGTGCAAACACTCAGGAAGTGAAGTATTTTGTCAAAGACAAATAGCTTAAATTGACAAATAGAAATAATATTACATGATCAACAGAGGATAAAATAAACTAAAGATGAGGCTAAAAGGAAAATATGGAAGAAGAACCCATTATTATAAGCAGAAAACACTGAGGAAGGATTTACATTAAGTCAATCAAGCATAAGTAACAATGTGAGGTATGGCAAGAATTTGTCCATTTCATAGATAGCATTCATCCTAAGAGTCTCTTGTCCTGTAGTAACATGTCCTCTGAAAATAAAATACATTTATTTAAGTGGCATAATATGGAAAATACCGCTCAGGACACTAAATTTTCAATTAGAAGAGCTATCCAATGGGAGCTATATCATGATACCTGAGTAAGGAGCAAAGGGGAATCTATGGATCCAAAGGATATCATTTTGAGAAGAGACATCACAAACAAATTATACCCATGTCCCCAGATAATAGCATCAGAATGGTATCTATTATAAATCACATTTAATATATTGTATTCTTGAATTTTCTATGGATCATAACTAGATTACTGAGCAGTCTGAACTTGATGGTCTACAATTATAGAATAATTTTTCTCTCTTTTCATTGGTCAAAACTCTGCTACTTCTATAATATGATTAATATAATATTATATTATTTATGTATAGAATTTAATATAATTAAATATAGCATAATATACTTTTGTAGTTTAAAGCTACTAAGTTATAAGGTAGTTTTAAATAGCAGCAGAAATCCCATATGTTATATAACACTATCTTAAAAATGACTGGCTTAGAAGAATAAGCTTTCATTATTTTAATGATTTTGTGCAGTAATTGGACGATTTTGCTAATCTCGTCTAGGCTCACACATGTGACAGAATACAATTGGTAAGTTTTCATGGGGTTTCAATCAATTAAAAAGTGTGGAATTGCTAGGTATTTTACTGAATATAAACTTTCCTGCATTTACATTTTTTAAATTTAAATTTATTTGAACTGATTCATAAAAACATAAGCCTTGTATATATTTATGGGGTACCATTTGATGTTTTGACTCATGTATACATCATATAATGGATATAAATATTTATCATTTCTTCATGTGAAAATATTAAAAATTTTCATCTAGCTTTTGAAATATAGAACATATTACCATCATCTCTACGCATTTTTTGTATAAGTTAAAGTATTTTTGCTTGAGTTCTAAAAATTACTTCCACACAGGGAGATCAGTAGACTAGAGGAAAGGGACCAGGGACTGGGAGGAGGAGAGGGAGGAAAAGTGCTGAATATTGGTCCAATTTTATTATTAAATTGTGTGCATTTACTAATATGTAACAACTTCCACCATTATATTCAATTGTAATGCACCAATAAAAAATGGTAGAACACTCGCCTAGCATGTGTGAGGCCCTAGGTTCGATCCTCAAAACCACATAAAAATAAATAAATAAAGGTATTGTGTCCAAGTACAACTAATAAATAAACAAATATTTTTAAAAGTGGATAAAAAATTGAAAATAATAATTGCTTCCATCCCTGTTAAGAGTCTCTGTCAGAATATTGGGTATTTTCTCTGCGTTCTCTGGAAATTCAATGATACGTTATTTAAAATTCTTCATTCATGAGTTCCTTCATACTGGGTACTCCATGGATAGTCTCTGGTGCCTTATTTTGACCTTTAGGTGAGGTCATGGCCAGGCAACAAAAAGAAATAAGGGCATCCAGATTAGAAAACAAGTCAAAATGTTACTCTTTGCAGATGACTTGAATTAATATATAAAAAACCATAAAGACTCCACCAAAATTCTATCATAACAAATAAATTCAGCTAAGTTACGGGATATAAAGTCACACAATGATCAGTGGATTGCAATCTATTAGTAGCCCAATTGCCTAAAATAGAATTTTTTTTAAAAAATCAACTTATAATAACAACAAAAAAACTTACTTAGGAATAAATTTAACTAACTAGGTGAAAGATCTCTATGATGAAATATTAAAAAAAGATGAAAGAAATTGAAGAGGACACAGAAAAATGGAAAGATATCCTGTGTATGGATTGGAAAAATCAGTGTCATTAAAATGTCCAGACTTCCCAAAGTGATCTGCAGAGTCTATATAATATCTATAAAAAATACCAGTGACATTCTTCACAGGACTAGAAAAAAAATCTAAAATTTGTATGGAATGACAACAACAACAAACTGAAATCACTAAATCAATCCTGAGCAAAAGAGCATAGCAGGAGGTATTACACTACTTGACTACAAAACATACTGCAAATATGTAGTAGAAAATACAACAAAGTATTGATATAAATATAGACACATAGACCAATAGAATAGAATAGAGTGCCTAGAAGTGAGCACATATAGCCAACTGATTTTCAACTAAGGTGCTAAGAACACACAGTGGAGAAAGGACAGGCTTTTCAATAAATGTTTCTGGAAATATTAGATACCTCCATGTAGAAAAATTAAATGAGACCCATATAATACCAGTTGCAAAAATCAACTCAAAATTGATAACAATTTAAATGTAATAACCCAAACTATGAATCTACTGGAGGAAAACTGGAGGAACTCTTCAGGGCATTGGAATGGAATTTTGGGGGAAGAGTCCAAAAGCATAAGGAACAACAGCAAAAATAGAAAAGTGGTATTTTATCAAACTAAAAATTTTCTGAAGAGAAAAGGCAATAATCATCAGAGTGAATGTACACGATGGAAGAAAATCTTTGCAATTATCCATCTGATTAGGGGTTCATATCAATAATATATAAGGAACTCCAAAAACTCAAGAGTTTAAAAGCAAATAATTCAATTAAAAATGGGAAATATACATAAATAGATATTTCTTAAAGGAAGACATAAGAATGGCCAAAAGTATATGAAAAAATATGCATCATTGCTAATAATCAGGAATATGCAAATCAAAACCAAAATGGGAATCACTGTACTCCAGTAAGAAAGCCTATTACCCAAAAGACTAGAATTACCACATAATCCATAAATCCCACCACAGGGTCTATATCCAATGGAAATGAAATAACTATGTCAAAGAGACATCTACACTACCACATTCATTGCAGCACCATTGCCAAAAAAATGGAGAACAACCTAAGTGTTATACAACTAATGAATGGAAAAAGAAAATGTGGTGTATACTATTCATCCTTGAAAAAGAATGAAATTCTGTCTTTTGCAAAAACATAAACAGAAGTGGAGGACATTATGTTAAGTGAAAGTCAGGCATAAAAAGAAACAAGTGTCACATAATTGTAATCGTGAAATCTCACAGAGTTGATCTTCTAGAGTTGAAAGTAGATTGGTTACTAGAAGCTAGGAAGAGGATAGAGGAGGGGCGGCTGGGAAAAGTTTAAAAGGTAGTTTAGTTATAGTAGGAGCAAGAAGTTCTGGTGTGCTATTGCACATCATGATGACTATAGATAAGAACAATGTACTGCATATTTCAAAGAGCTAGAGGAAAGGATTTTGAAAGTTTTTACCACAAAGAAAAGATAACTTAGGACAGAAGTATGATTAACTTGGTTTAAACATTATTCAATGTATACATGTATTGTACTTTACATGGTACTCCATTAATAGTGCAACTTTCATACTTTTGTGAATTAGTTCTTTTAAAAAGTTAAAAATTTAAAGAGAGTAATGCTGGTCTTATATAATGAGTTAGGAAGGGTTCTTGTGTACCTTTTGTGAGAGTTTGACAATTGATGTCAATTTTTCTCTATATGTTTACTAGAATTTATCAATGAAGCAATCTGACTCTGTGCTTTCCATTTTGGGGAAGTTTTTGATTATTGATTTAATCACATTAATTAACAGATTTTCTGTGATGTATTCATTAATAAATTAGTTTTCAAATATGTATGCTAAAATAAATATGTATGCTTTTCCTTTAGCAGTGATTTAACATTTTTGAGAATTTATGAATCTATGAATACTTTCTTAGGAAAATATACATATCCAGATACATACTCACAAAATATTTCAGGTCTTCTCAATTTGGATTCAACCCACCTTTCTAACCTCACAGATTTCATATTATTACAATATTGGCTTTCACTTTCCTTCTTTATAACATGTATACACTTTTCAGTCACATTTTTCAAGCACACACTATTCTCCCCCAGTTGTGTGAGTCTTTATTCTAATCTAGCATGTCCTCTCCATCATTTTTCTACCCACTTAGTTTTTTTTCATATTTATTTGTCAATAGATCTTTATTTTTTTATTTATTTATACACGGTGCTAAGAATCAAAACCAGTCCCTCACACATGTTAGGCAAGTGTACTACCACTGAGCCACAACCCTATCCCCTACCCACTTAGTTTTTAATACCTAAGTCATGCTTTACTGGTGAAGCCTTCTTTAAATTACTCAGCTCCATAACTTTGAAGTCCTATAGAACATTGTATATATATTCTCTTTTACTATAAAATATTATATTGCACTATAACAATTATATAATTTTCTCTCTACCTTCTCTTTTTCAACTTGGAACCACTAAATTTAACTGTTATGTCTTATATATCTGAATTACTATTTAAAAATTAATAGAATACAAAAATAAATGAATACATTAATTTATTTATTGTTTAATAGAAGTAACTAATGATAGAGTATCTATCACAAATTAGTCTTCCACTTATTTCTGACAGGTGTTGTTGGATTATTCAGATGTACTAAAATATCCAGTATGAATTTTTTTCCTTCTTTTCATTCCAACTGGACTCCTATCTTCTCACTCTGGAGTTCTAATTAAGCAGTCACTTTTAATACAAAATATCTCATTATCTTTCAGCAGAAGAGAGCAGTAAGAATTTCTTGTATTTTAATAAAATTCTGGAGGTGGAGTGGGGTGGGAGTTCTTCCATCATACTCAATTATTATAATAAAACAAAGAATTATTGCTGAGTCAAAATCATGTTGCTAAAAATCTTTCAAAGTCATACAGGCACATAGTACATTGTGCAATATTAAGTGCATATTATATGAAACACAGTTCATTTTGCCTAGATTAGTATAATTAATCTATTCACTTACAGCTTCTGAATCTTGTGAGGGGGATATATGACCTCCAGAAATACATCTTAAAGTTTATTTTGTTTATTTTTGTCCTATATAGTTTTCTCACGTCAGTTATATTTATATCTATTACCTCTTAACTCCCCCAATTCAATGAAAATCTCCAATCTCCAGCCCTAAATACCAGTTATAGTTCTCCTTTTTTATCTTCTTTGATTCTGACTCTCTATCACTAAAAATTAAAAATATATTTGGCATAGCTGGACTATCTTCTGAGCATGGGAAAAGGGAGCAAACTATAAAGCATATTTTTTCTTTTTCAGGGATGGGGGAGAGAACTGTGATTATCAAACTTTAATAATTTTTAACTTGCCATGTTATAAATTTGTTGTGTGACTTTAATCAAAATCAATAACCTCTTTGCTTTCTTTTTCTCTTCGGTATCTATTCACAAGTGTATATGTAAATGTAAAATGAAACAAAAAGTAAGTGCTGTACTAATTTACAATGGTTGTATTTTTATACAGAATGATCCTAGGTAAAAAATAGAAATGCTTTAATGATATCATTTTATATAAAGTAGTTTCAATCTTTAATGTTCAGAAATATTACTCATGGTGAATGTTTTTATATAATGCTTGGTCTGGGACTTTTCATTCCTGAAATATTAAAATTTGGAATTCAAATCTTGATCCTTTTATTACTTGTACAACATCTATTTCTTATTTGACCTTCAAACTTTAAGGAATCTTCTCGGATTCATTTTGAAACAGTGTTTAAATTCTTTATTGAGTGTTAAGTTAAAATCTTTTATATTTGTCTTTAATATAATCTATTATGGTGTGTAACTTTCTCAACTCCTTTAGATTTTTCTGGGAGTTAGTGTCATCTTGAGAGACATTTGATCACTCAAGATCCTGAAAATGACTTTCAAAGTATTAGTTAGCAGAGAATAGTACATTAAACTTCAGAAAATACAGATGTGATTACATTTGGTGCTAGTTAAATAAAACTAAACAAAATCTGAGTCTCTGAATAAGACATAGAAGAACATATATGTTAGAAAGCAGTGAATCAGAAAAAATCCTTACCTTTCTCCCTTTTACTCTGCAAGAGTTGGCAGCATCCTTATTAAAAGAGACAATAGATACAACCTTTGGTAGAATGGGATCTTGGTCTGTTCAGAGAGCAGAAGAATCTCTAGTTTTTCAAAACGGTGACATATAGATACTGTCATCCATATTTTCAGTATAATTTTTTAAAACTGCAGTTGTGAATTGCATAACAGGATTGTTTGCTTGAGGATTAACTCCTGAATTGCAATGAGAATGATTTTTTTTCAGAAAAAATGTTGTGTCATTGAAGGATGAAATATCTCGCTGGATCTCTTTGTGGTGACTTTCCAGACAAGGGTATGTCAGGAAGGTGGGAAGGGAGAGGAAAGAAGTGATGATTAAATACTGGTTAAGTAGGGAGGAAGATTCTGAGGATTTTTATTAAGCCAAAATTTAAAAGAGGAGAAACTAGAAAAGTAACATTAGTCCTCTGAAATAAAAGAACTTGCATGCAGAATAGCAGTTATTCTGGTATATGCAGTGGGGTATAAAACAGGGAGTGAGTGATCACAAGTAGCAATTAGAGCACAAGAAGGAACTAGCAAGAAAACTGTAGGGCTGGGGCTGTGGCTCAGCAGTAGAGTGCTCACCTAGCACATGCGAGCCCCTGGATTCGATCCTCAGCACCACATAAAAATAAGTAAACAGGGGCTGGGGATGTGGCTCAGCAGTAGAGTGCTCGCCTAGCATGCATGAGGCACTGGGTTTAATTCTCAGCACCACGTAAAAATAAAATAAAGATATTGTGTCTACTTAAAACTAGAAAATAAAAAAAATTTAACAATAAATAAATAAACTAAATAAAGATATTGTGTCCAATTACAATTAAAAAAAAATAAATATTTTAAAAAATAAAGAAGACTATAGACTTCTTATTCACAGTTGCAAGTTTCTTATTAATCTCCAAATTGGCCTTAAAATGAGTTTGTTTCTTTAGGTTTATACATAAAGGGGCTATCTGCTCTTCCATTTCCTATGCTTCTAAGATTAAGACATTTCTAACTTTAGTACTATTCATATCTATAATTAAAATATTTCATAGTTCTAGTTCTGACTAAACAAGTATAGGCAATATCACCTACACTATAATTTAGGGGAATGCTGAAAGATTTAATTTCATTAAGCAAGATCATAAAAACCTGCTGTCTGAAGATATGATGCAGTAAACTTTCAGTGTAATTTCAAAGATAATTCGGTGTGCATCTCTGTTGTAGCTAATAGAACATGGATATCAATAGCTATTTGCAGGAAATTAGGAATGAACTTGTATATGTCTTACCTTTAGAATTTTGGAAACTAGGGGCATTGTTATAGGGGCAAATTAACTAAATTACTATGAAGGTGTTTGATTTTTAAAAATCCAACTATTTTGTTTAGGTCTCAGTGAAAGGGAATCATTTTTATAAGAAAATGTATAGAATTAATATTAGGAAGAAGGAAGCCCAAGATTAAAGGATGAAAATGGATCCCTCCCCTTTCTCCTGTTTCCTCTCTCCTCCTTATTCCCCTTTTCTTCTTCCTCTTTTCCCTATCTCCCCTTTCCATAACAGAACATAGTGTTTCTTTCCCTCTTACACCCCCCCTTTTCTTACATTTGTCTTTCTATTTCCCTGCCTACCTCTCTCCTTATCCTTCTTGTCCCCCCATCATCACTGAATTGTTCTGTCCTCATCGGTCCCCCTTCCCCAGGATTTAAAAAAAATAGATAAAAATGTCATTCTAATAAATAAAGGAAAATTAAGCCTTTGGAGGCTAGTGAACATTTTTTTCAAAGTTGTGCATGAATTAAGAAACTGTTATGAAAGGAGTAGTTTTTAAGTTCATATTAGAGAAAACCATGATTCCTAAAATCCACAATGAGGTGATCAACAGAAGACATTTCAGACTATTTCTTTCCTTTATAAGGAACACAATCTGTTTTTTTTTTCCCTTTGGTACCAGGGATTGAACTTAGGGGCACTGGACCACTGAACCACATCCCCAGTCCTATTTTGTATTTCACTTAGAGACAGGGTCTCACTGATTTGCTTAGTGCCTCACTTTTGCTGAGGCTGGCTTTGAATCCGTGTTCCTCCTGCCTCAACCTCCCAAACTGCTGGGATTACAGGCATGTGCCACCGTGCATAGCACAATCTGTTCTTGATGCCACATTTGAATAATATTATTGTGCTATGATTTGAATGATTTTCCCTCCCAAACTTATGTTGAAATTTAAATTCCATTGTAATAATAATAAGAGATTGGATCATTAATAGGTGATAATGAGGCAGAATCCTCATGAATGTTTTACTGTTGTTAGTTAGGAATGGGCTCTTTATTAAATGCTGAGCTTGCTCCCACCATGTTTGCCCACTTTTTACGAAATGATACAGCAAGGAGGCCCTTGCCAGATGTCAGCTACTCAATCTTAGACTTCCCATTCCCCCAGCTAATAATTTCTTCTTCATTATAAACTAACCACTCTGTGATATTCTGCTATAATAACACAAAGTGGACTATGACAGCAGGGAAATAGGAATTCCTATAGAAGAGAGCAGCTATGCATACTCACCACACACAAAAAATGGCAGAAATACTTTACAAAAAAATTCAAGAACAAATGACCCTCCAATAGCGCTTTCAAATCTCCTTTTCTTTTAAATGTGTTGTCAGATTTAAAATAATTACATTTAAAATAAATTCATTTACTTTCTAAATTTAAAATGTAGTCATTGCATTTTATGTTACTCATATTCATAGGTATATTTGTGGGGTCCAAATAATTGCTGAGAAAAATTCTTGAGTTTTTAAATTTTCTTATTTTGAATTCATGAAAGAACCTCTCTATGTACTATTGGAAGGGCATTCATAATTTCTCTTCTTAACCCAGGTGCCTGGAAAGGAAAATGAATTGAGGAATGATTTTAATGATTATTGATTACTTCTATGTTGTGTCTTTTAATAAGAGACAGTACAATAGAATGGAAGTATATTGGATTTGGGTAAATACCTGAATTATTTGCTTTTTGTCCCTTTTTTGAGTCTTAGCTTTCCCATCTGCAAGATAAGGACTGCAGTACCTGCTTCATTTGCTATGGTGCTTCTTGAGCTGGTACATCTGAAATGGTTGTGTATACTTGGCATTTAATAGACACTAGTTGCCACAATAATATTATGACTGATGGGAAGCAATATCTTGGTAGCAACAGGAAGCATGGAGCCTGGATGAAGATGGGTCAAGGTTTGTCTCTGGTGTTTTATCTTCTTCTGTGTTCTTTCCTTTCACCTGTTCCTTCAAATCAGTCTGCATTTTAAATATAGCATTAAAAAATAATGTAAAGGCTTCATATAAGGTCTCATTATATACACTTATACTGTTTCCACTATAAGAAGGGCTGCAGTTTGTAAGAAAAAGGCAGATAGGGAAATCATTAAAAATGAGATGAGAAAGGTTAGGATATGAGAAAAGTGGGATAGGGTCATAAGAAATGGAAGTGGAGGGAAAGATTTTAAAATGATTATTACGTAAGCAAAATATGTGTAGGTTATTTAAGAAGGAATACATGTAAATATAATGATATTTGAGAGAGTTAAATATAGGAATAGTAAACAAAATTGGGGAAGAGGAACATAGTCAGGGAGACCACATAAAAGACTGCTAGAATAATATTGGCAGAGGACAGTAACAGCCAGCCTGACTGAAGGATGTTCCCTGACTTGGGAAATGAGATTGGGGAACAACACAAATAGCATAATTTCCCACCGAAAGGAAGATAGAAAGATGAAGTGAATTGGTATATCACACAGGCTTTTAACCAACCTTAGATTCTGACATAAATGAGGCAGCCTTTTTCTGCAGACCCTGTCTCACTTATTCTGTTTCCTCTTGCTGTCTTAAATTCTTTCAATTTAATCTTTTTCACTCTCATTTCAAGGCTTTTAGGGAAGGGAAAGGCAAAGTTGTTCCTTATTCCCCCTTTGCCAATTTCAGTGGTTTATCCCATGTGTCACCAGTCAGCCTGACCCTGTTATTTCCAGCATTTGAAATGGACTATATACTAATCAGTCAATCTAGGTCAGATTGTATTACATCTGACTTGGGGGATAAAATCACATTGTTCCTGGTACTCAGGAGTTAAACTCCGATAATTGGCTTCTGTACTCAATGCAGGCCCATGGGGATGAAGAAGACTCAAAGAGCAGTAAATCCAGAGTGAATTTTAACATTGGGATATAATACATTTTATTGTTTTATAATTCAATTGTTTTATTATGTGAATTTCTATTTTTTTCATTCTTTTATTTTTGTTATTTTATATAGAAATGAGATACATATACAGATAGGAAGTCAGTATCATGACAGTATATAAATAACATCACCAAGAACCTATGTATCACAAAGAAGAATAAAAACTGAATAAAAACATTGGAGGAAATATTTAACTAGTACTTACATTTGAGAAAAATTATCTTTCCACTTTCAAAGACACCTCATTTTCAGCAGCACTTATCAGATAGCCACTATAGCCATCGCAAAACTATTTTCTTTCTGCAGTGCTGGGATGGAACCAAGGGCCTCATACATGTTAAGCAATGCACCCTATCATTGAGCTACATCTCCAGAATTTATTTTTAAATACGCTTTAGTTGTAGATGGACACAATACCTTTAATTAATTAATATGTGTGTTGCTGAGGATTGAACCCAGTGCCTCACATGCACTAGGCAAGAGATTTTCCACTGAGCTATAATCCCAGCATGCCCAGAACTGAATTTTTAATAATGAGGTCTATGAATTAATTGAAGCCCTGACAAAGACAATAGATTTTCTTTTTGCTGCTTCTTTTTTTTAAACCATTGTGATTTCATGGTTTCTCTTGGTTATGAGGAGAAGCATTTCTGTTCCTGGATCTTCTAGGATTCCCTTATATGGCTATAATACATATTTTCAGTTTTGTAGGAACAAAAATACCAAATCGGTACAATCAAACTTTCACTGGATACCTAGGGGAATGAGGATTTCTGTGTACAGAACAGTCACAAGCTTAATCCCTCCCCTAAACAAATCAAAACGGGAAACACCCAAAGGCCACTGTTAAACACAAAGTATATGTTGATATATTATGAAATAAATGCAAGTTGCTGAGGAGATGCTAAATCTGACATCAAATCCTTCTGTTCTGCCTATTAAATATTCTTGTATGTTACTCTTCATTTTAATTCTCATTGTTGCCATGTCAGTGTAGGCCAGGCATGAGAGTTTTATTTTAGTCAACAGTGACAGAGGCCAATTCAAACTAGTGTAAGCAAAATAAGGAAGATTATTATAAGGAACAAAGGTCAAAGATGCATGCCAGCCTTATGAAAAATGGAAAACAAGAATGAGCATGCGAATCAAGGTAGTGTCTCATGTACTTACTCTCAGACTACTTTATCTCTTGAACAATCTTGTAATGCATTATGGATTCCCTCTGATACTCTGTCTGTGCCTATTTCATGTTCTCTTTGCATCTTACTGAAGAATATAGCCAAACTACAGCTTCCAGACTAGCAGATTTCCATTTTAGGTAATAATTTGATATCAAGATCTCTGAATACCAATTTCAAATAGTTAGGAAAGAATTGATTGCTTTCACCTCAGTCCTGTGTCCACCCTTGATCACTAACTATGGTCCATATTGGAAGGAAAGAATCATATAGTGTGAATTACAAAATTCCAACCTATTGTTTTCTATGTATTCTTTCAGTTTTATTGTAGTAAAAAAACATGAAATCTATTTTTCTAATGGTATGTGCCATTGTGCTTTACAATACTAAGTAATAAATCTCAAAGGAGGGAGCAGGCCCAGCGGCCTGCTGAGGGGCAGAGCCGCCCCCCACCCCCCGCGCCTGCCAGGTAGGCGGAACGGTGACCACCGGCAGAAAAGGCCCAGTGGCCCACGGCTGAACAGAGCTTCCAATCACTCCTGCAAGGTAGGCGGGCCTGCGACCCACCGGCAGAAGAGGAGCAGCGGCCTGCTGAGAGGCAGAGCCGCCCCCTCCCCCTGCGCGGCAAGGTAGACAGAACTGTGACCATCCACAGAGCAGGCCCAACGGCCTGCTG